>NC_134483.1:72480843-72853343 GCF_040206685.1 Ascaphus truei | reverse complement strand
GCGCTATCGTGTTTTTATTGCCAGTGGGGAGCGGAGCTGTTATCTCAAGCAGCCATACCCTCTCCCATCGCGCATGCGCCTAGGCAAGTCATTTTATCTTCCAGTTCCTCAGACACCTACAATAGATTTTAAACTCTCCAGGGCAAGGACTTACTTGCCTGCAAAACTCCATATAGAACTCTGTGTAAGGAAAAAAACATTATAACGTATGATCTATTTGTGCTCATTACATTAATAAATGTATTACTCATTACAAACATCTGACTGCAAGTTTCCATCTCATTGCACATTTTCCACAGGTATAGAAAACTGTAAACATGCACCTGTAGTATTCTACCACACATGGCCGACGACAGGGAGGGATAACCAGGACTGCTGTCCTTGTCTGGTCCATCAAGGGGCCCGACCCTACCCCTCCCTGCCAGCGACCCTACCCCTCCCTGCCAGTGACCAACAGTTTATTACCTGCATCTGCGTAGGCAAGAAGGGACTCCCCATCCCCAGGCCCCTCCCCTTTGCTGGCTGATGCCCATCTGGAAGGGGAGATTCCCCAAGCTCTCCTTCTACAGGCCCCAAGATGGCCTGCAGGCCCTCCTGTTCACCAGCAGGCCCATCCGTGGGCCACATGTAAGGCCCAACCATTTCTGTTGGTGGCCCTACTACCACTGTATCAGCATTGAAATTGTTCTGGAAAAGAAAAATCAGCACAGTTGCACCCAACTGTGTTTGGGTTTATTTTTGAAAACTCGGTTTTGGCAGGTGAGCTGTTCTCAAGCTACTGAAGAAACAGTTTGTATGTCAGTAAAAGTTTATTTTCACAACTTGTCTGGAGAAAGCAAATGTAGTGACAATCAACTATTTCAAGCCCTATTATTATCTCAGGATCTGCAACAGACTAAAAGCCAGCGTTATATAAAAACATGTATTTTCCCTCTGTTGATTCCAATTTCACAAGGCAGTTTGGGCAGTGCAGTATGTAATGAAATCATTACTTCACAGGTGCCCTATCATCTCACAGCAGCCTGACAAAATCTAGGAAATAATTATACCTGCATGTTACGTGTAATCTTCTATACCAGTGTCATCAATGTGCACTACATATTCTCCTGAGAAGACGAAATCCAATAGGAAAAACCGGAGCACAGCTATCCAAAAATGAACTGGTAGAAGCAGATACCAACTAAAGATTTATCAGATTAAAAACAAATACATGAAAAAGGTCTTGGCAGATCCTCTAAGCATACGCTTGGATGCACGCTGAGCTGGAGGTCTCTACGGTTCACATCTATCCTTCATACCTTTCCAGCGGTTTAGAGGGCTCACACAGGCAGAGCTACATTGTTTCCAGCTGACTCCACCGGCGTTCCAGTCACCACGACGACGCTCACATCATATTGAGGCGGACGCAGACGGAACCACAGCTGGAGGCATTCTGGGAAACCTAACAGCCCAGTGAAGAAGTTTACAACGCTAAGCCGGCTTCTTCTCAACAGCTGCGGTTGCGGTCTGGAGCTGCGTGGCGGACTCTGCCTTTCCCTCCTCCTCCCCCTTAGCGTCTTCAAACGGGCAACCGTGAGTACAATATCTGCAACACTCTGGTGTTAAACAAGTTTAGCTTGTTGCCTCCTTGTTACTATCCACATTATTCTACACGCTATTATTCTAAAGGGGACAGGAGGAGTGGTTATATAAATAAATATTACTAACATTGTTTATAGACTTTTCTCAAGGATCTCCAAACAACCAAATATGCCTACACATATGTTGTTTCATTGAGCACCGATTTTTTTTCTAGGGGCTGCGTTCAGTCCTGAGAATCTCTTCAATACATATTCTCCTGGGTGGTTTTACAACTTTAATCCTACCCTCCCACACAATAAGCTTGTTGCGTACATGTTCCCATCTATTATTAAAAAGGTTTCCTACTCTGGATATAGGATAATGAGGACAGATGTGTTTTTGTGATGCGTGGTGCCATACAATTCTTCTGTTTATTAAAACTCCCTGTCTCTGTACGTTCTCCCTACCTACCAATTAGACTGTAAGCTCCTCGGGGCAGGGACTCCTCTTCCTTAATGTTACTTTTATGTCTAAAGCACTTATTCCCATGATCTGTTATTTATATTAACTGTTATTTATTTGATTACCACGTGTATTACTACTGTGAAGCGCTATGTACATTAATGGCGCTATATAAATAAAGACATACAATACAATACATCTGCCATAGCAATGTAATCATATTCTGTCCCTCAAAATGCACACTGGTCCACCCTATCACTGTACAGTACATACAGGGTAGCTTTCATTTTACCACATGGTACCAGTTTAAACCAATACTCTCATGAAAACTCTTTATTATTGTAAACATAGACATAGAGACAATTTTGCACAATATGGAAAAATGTATTTTGTTATTTATTGTCCTAATGTGGAAGTGTCAAATGCCTTAACACGTAGCTCGTAGATGCATTTTCTATCTTCTAATGGGTGCTAATTGCCCAAAATTGACAATACGAATTTGATCTAATCTTAAAAGGTGCGCTCATTATACCCTGTGATGGCAATGTTCTTTATTACTTTGTCATAAGTCATTTAATTAACAAACCTGAGGTTGGTATGTTTTGTTAGCATGCTTGTATGTAATAAAACTTGCATTAGGAAGTCAACAAATAATTATCTGCTCTTATTTTCTAAACATATGCTTCTATAGTATAAAAAGTAAAATTAGAAAATCAAAACAACTATTGTCGTCACCCGATGAGGTTATAAGGTTTTGTCTAAATTCAACTTGCTTGTAGTTCTCCCATTAGACTTATATTTTATTCTTGCTTTCAACATTTTTTTTCTGTTTGTTTTATGAACTAATTGTATTTGTTGTTTTATAATTATCCCCTCACATTTATAATATAAATGCAATGTAACACTATACTGTACATGAACTGTGGATGCTCATATGTTATGAGAAAAAAAAGGATATCAATCAATAATTAAAATGCAATATGAATCTGACTGTCATATTATTATAAATAATAAATATAGATAAACTCCTATAAGATACGATGGTAAATTATTCTCCTTTGGCAGTAACTACTAGATGTTCAGCAGATGCTGTCTGGAATAAATTCATACTACCAAACAAGTCAAGTGATATCCAGAATATGGGAAGTATACTTCTTAGAGGCAATGTTAACAAATGGCACCCTGTTCAGGACCATTAATCTATATTGCATAATCTTTCACTTTACGTGACAAGATGTATTAGCTACATACATTGAACGGCCCTATTTATTACTTATTAAAGTTGGAATCTTCAATACTATTTTTGAGCTTTAGGAGACGATTTATTAAACCAGCGGTGCGCAAACTGGGGGGCGCGCCAGGGGAGGCGCAGGCTGTGCGCGGGGAAACCTGGGGGCGGGCAGAGCTGTGCACGGGTGGCCAAGAAGCAGCTCCGTGCTGCTACTTCTCTGTGGCTTGCTGCAGGGGCGAGGCTTCTCCGTGCTGCTGCTTTTCTGTGGCTTGCTGCAGGGGCGAGGCTTCTCCGTGCTGCTACTTCTCTGTGGCTTGCTGCAGGGGCGAGGCTTCTCCGTGCTGCTACTTCTCTGTGGCTTGCTGCAGGGGCGGGGATTCTCCGTGCTGCTGCTTTTCTGTGGCTTGCTGCAGGGGCGGGGATTCTCCGTGCTGCTGCTTTTCTGTGGCTTGCTGCAGGGGCGAGGCTTCTCCGTGCTGCTACTTCTCTGTGGCTTGCTGCAGGGGCGGGGATTCTCCGTGCTGCTGCTTTTCTGTGGCTTGCTGCAGGGGCGGGGATTCTCCGTGCTGCTGCTTTTCTGTGGCTTGCTGCAGGGGCGAGGCTTCTCCGTGCTGCTACTTCTCTGTGGCTTGCTGCAGGGGCGGGGATTCTCCGTGCTGCTGCTTTTCTGTGGCTTGCTGCAGGGGCGGGGATTCTCCGTGCTGCTGCTTTTCTGTGGCTTGCTGCAGGGGCGAGGCTTCTCCGTGCTGCTACTTCTCTGTGGCTTGCTGCAGGGGCGGGGATTCTCCGTGCTGCTGCTTTTCTGTGGCTTGCTGCGGCCTTCCCTGCAAACAGACATCCCCTCCTTCTCTTCCTGTCTATTACCCACCCCAGTTTTCAGCAGCACACGGGGGACCAGAGCAGGAGCTGTGCGCGGGCGGCCAAGAAGATGTGCGCGGGCGGGCTGCCAAAGTTGTGCGCGTGTGGCCGAACAGGATAGTGCAGGTGGCGACCACGTGATGGTTTGTGCGCATGTGCGGGGTCTTCTGAGGTACAGGGGAGGAGCACGCCCGAGCGCTGTGATGTCAAACGCCCCTCCTTCCGGTGTCTGCCCTGCAATAGCGCTGTGTTTCTGCTCTTCTCCACTGGCAACCTGCTTCGCTGCGATCCTCTGCAAGTGAAAGGGTCGGCTGCCACTATATCAATCATACTATGAATGTATAGAAACAATTAAAAAAAAAAGTGAAGACACTTCCCCGCTCGTGCTTGCAAAATTATGCACCACATCCTGTGCTCATGCTTGGAGAGTTGGTGATTTCACCGCTCTCAGCGGCAGTGTGGACGAAGCCTAATTTTGCAAGCGCGATCTGTTAAAATATGTAAGTATTTAGACATATTTGTATTTACATTGTATACCGTTTAATAAAGGTTTTTTTTTAATGTGTTATTGATTACATCAGGCAGGGGAGAGTGAGAAATTTCATGGATGAAAAGGGGGGCTCGGCATAAAAAGTTTGCTCACCCCTGTATTAAACTGTAATAATGACATTTCAATACAAAAAGAGGAAATATTGAATGGAAATGCATCTCGGTGTGTAAACAGTGTGCGAATGTCCAAACCATGCCATAATGGCATTTGTTTCTGGCTCTAGAATTCCATGCGATACACAAAGGAGAAAATACTGCGAAATGACATATTAAAAGGCAGTGTGAGATTGCATATAGCCCAGAGAGTCACAGCCTGAAATCTCACCATAGTATACAGAACAGTAGGTTAATTTGTTTGGGGGTAGGTAAGCAAATGGGCCTTCTTCTAAATTGGTCTCTCTCTCCTTTTTAATGATAAATACAGCAATAGAAATACACATATTTATCACTTTTTCAGCCAAAGTGACAAGCACTGCATGGGGAATCCATACCTAGCTTGTCATTATCGCACAGAAGGAGATACTACAGTCTGCTAAATATCTTCATCTACGTTTTGGCATGTGTGGAGCTAAAATACGTTAGTGCTAGGTGTGTTAAGCTATTTTTTCAATGTTATTTTGTCCCAGATTGTAAAACATCCACTTTCCTTCCATTGGCTAGTGCTATATGCTTTCTAAGAGGCTTCAACTAGTCTTTATGTCAATAGATTTAATAAAGCAAAAAAGGAAAGATCCCATTAATATTGCACTCCACCTCCGTTTTTAACTGGAAATATAATAATCCTAAAAGAGAATGAAATCCATCTCCACTAATTTTAAATAAATGTTTAATGATTACTGTATATAGACACAAAGGAAACTCAAATGTAAAACCTATCATGAGTAGCACATCTAGTGATATCTTTATCTGGGGCTAGGATAATTCCCAATTTACACCTGTTTATCAATATTTCTTAGCTCCAGAAATGAACAACATATACTACAAACAACCAAAATTAGCTATGTTTAATGAATAATGTATCCATAATCCATTAGAGAGTAAACTTGAGAATGCCTAATATTTAAAAAGTGCATGTATATACAAAGTGATAATTGAAACCTTTGTTAAAATAGTAACAACTTTAACTAAAGGTTAACCAGCGAGATCAACTCTGATAAGATAGTCTTCATACATTTAGAAAATACCGTATTTCCTCGATTCTAAGACGCAACTTTTTTCCCATTTTCACGTCTGCAATAGGGATGCGTCTTAGAATCGGTGTACTAAAAACAAAACTGCTATAGGCGCTGCAGCTTTCAGCGTTTTACCAAAAGGCATGTAGCCGGCTGCTTGAACCACTGGCCCCCCACAGGCCCCCCACACGCTCCCCTCCTCTGTGAATCACAGTTGATGTTGCTTGCTTTCTGGGTTGAAATGCTAACCCCCTTCAATGCACAGATTATTTCAGCACTGTGGCTGCCGGCAGCATGAGCCCTCTGCCCGCCTCCTTCTGTGAATCGCAGCTGCGGCTGTCGGTACCACAAGACCTCCACCCCCTCCCCGTGTGTGTCTCTGTGTGTGTCTGTGTCCATCCATTCTCTCCCTCCCCCCTTTCCCCCATTCCCTCCTTCCCCCCTCCCTCCATTCTCTCCTTCCCTCTCTTCCCTCCTTCCCCCCTCCATTCTCTTTCCTTCCCCCCCATCCATCCATCCTCTTTCCGCTCATCTGATACTGTCTCTCTCCCCATTCTGTGTCTGCCTCTCTCTAGTGTAGATAAATGTATGGTATTGTCTGCTAGTTAAAAAAGAAAAATTCTGCACATTTAATATAGTGTTTTTTTTCCCCCCAAATGTTTTAATTAAATCAAGGGTGCGTCTTAGAATAGATGGCATCTAAGAAATGATGAAATAGGTTATGAAAGATACGGAAGGACTGGTACAGACAACAGTACACACAAAAAAACTGCAACTAACAACTTGCTAATGGCCTCTAGCCACCATCCTAAACCTTGAATTGCTGGTATACCTACCGGGCAATTTTTAAGAGCTAAAAGGAATTGCTCCACATCTACCAATTTCATGCGCGGTAAATTTACAAATAGAGGATATAGCGCAGCTGTATAGACAAGTTATACAAAAGGGTTAGACCGAGCGTAACACCCTGCTCTATGGAAATACCAATCAAAAAATTGAAAGACATCCATTTCGGATAATAGGAAGCTATAATAAACAACATCAGGAGATTAGGAAGGTCCTTATGTCACATTGGCATATCCTTTTAGAGGATGTTGATTTAAAGAAAGCCCTCAATGCGACTCCATCCATAACTTACAGACGCCCTCAAAATTTGGCAGATACCCTCGTGCACAGCCAGTTCCAAACACAACAGAGAGATACGTGGCTTAAATCAAAAACATTTGGGTCCTATCGCTGTGGTACTAGTAAGGCGTGCCCATTTATTAATCCATCTAAGAAATTCCAGAACAGGAATAATTCTCGATCCTTTGAAATGAAGAAATTTACCAATTGCAAATTAATTGGTATAATTTACCTGGCAACCTGTTGTTGTGGGGTTAAATATGTCGGCAAGACATCACGACAGTTCAGAAGGCGAATTTTAGAACATAAACACGGGAACAAAGGCAAAAGAAAAAAGACAAGGAGGGGGAGACGTAAACCCATGGACACTGCCCGTCTTGAGACCCCGGCAATAAGTAGTGTGCATAGTCTTGTTATTAATCTTTCTGACTACTCACTGTCCAAAACAGAATTAGAAGTTCTGTCTAGAGGTCCCTCATTTGTACCCACCACTACAGCTAACAGATTTGATTTAGAGGTGGAACTCTTTAAGATGGAAAGAAAATTACATCTTAAATCTTTTTTCCTCAACTGGGGACCGGCGATGCAACAGCAGCAGCCACGAGCAGCCACTCAAAGTTTGACTAAAGAAACAGTATGTAAGCTAAAATCTAGTTTTGTACCTCCTGTTAAGAATTCAGCGGTACAAGCATACATGAGCTTGGTAAAACACGATGTAAATGCATATTTTAGGAAAAGACATCGTATACATTACAACCTTAACATCAGTCAAAAAAAGTGTTTAAAACATTTGGCCGACAACCCTAAAATTATCTTAAAAAGAGCAGACAAAGGAGGGGCACTCATTCTTCAAAACTATGAACAATACAGGACAGAAGCCTATAGAAAACTAGCAGACACAAACTGTTATGTTAACACATGATCCAACAAACTCATACCAAGAAGAAATAAAACAAATTTTACAATTGGGTTTGGGAAATACATGGCTGACAGAAAAGGAGATTGAATTCTTAACAATGGAGCACCCACGTCGCTCAGTATTATATCTATTACCAAAGATACATAAGAGTCTACACAACCCCCCAGGCTGACCGATCATATCTGCCACGAATTCCATCAACCAACCATTGTCTAAGCTTGTAGACACATTTTTACAACTATTAGTGATAGAGGGAAGATCATATATCAGAGACACATTCGATTTTTTGAATAAAATAAGGTCTATTGAGTTCAATGATAGAGACATACTACTGGTGACCATGGACGTTACCAGTCTCTATACGATCATCCCTCACACAGAAGGCTTAGATGTGGTCAGGGAAAAATTAGAAAGGAGTCACACAAAAGGTCCACCAACTGATTATATCATGCTCCTGCTACATTTCATTTTACACAAAAATTATTTTACGTTTGAGACCAATTTTTATTTGCAGACGACAGGTACCGCTATGGGTTGCAACGTAGCACCATCTTATGCCAATTTATACATGTCAAATTTGGAGGAACAACACATCTATGGCACACAATTTTTTAGTAAGATGCTCTTTTACTGCCGTTATATAGACGGCCTCTTTATCATCTGGGAGGGAACTGAAAACAAATTAATTGAGTTCTTTACATACTTGGCAGAATTACCTACGCCAGTTAAATTTACTAAAAATTGGAGTAAATCACAGATATCATACTTAGATGTACTGATCACATATAATGGACATGAGTTGCATACAGATCTATTCCGGAAACTTACAGATAGAAATTCTACATTACATGGATCTAGTTTTCATCCAGACTCTTTAAAGAGAATGTTACCCTAGTCACAAAAAATAAGGGCGGGAAAAATTGTTGACAGGCCTCTGCACTTGGCTTGAACCATAGAAGAAATAAAAACAAGGTTCACAGAAAGAGGACACAAAGCATCTATAGTGGAAAAATCTTTGAGAAAGGAACCACTAGAAGAGAATAGGCCAGTTGATATTGAAGAAAAAATTACCTTTTTAGCAAATACACAACTGCAAGTAGATTTGTTAAACAAACTATACAAAAACACTGGAAGATTCTTCAAACAGATCTGATATTAGGACAAATACAGTATGTAAGGAAAAACCTAGATTTGCCTATCAAAGAGGAGAAAATATCAAGGATATTCTGATCAAAGCAGACAAAAAGGAACATTACGTGGGTACACACTTTCTTAGTGATCCAAAAGCAGGCTGCTATAAGTATGGTGATATAAATTAAACTAAAACATATACTAAGCGCTCAACCTATTGACCTAACTTAACTATCCTTTAAGTGATAAATAAGTGCTCTAAATGTTGGATCTACTTTACAAGAACCAACAGTATAAATGAAATGAATTCTGCAGACTAGCTGGTAGACTGAGAAAGCGGCTGCCTAAGGATTAAAAAACAACAAAAACCTATCCACAAGGAATGTACAGCAATGGTATACAGACAGAAAATCAAACAAGCAATAAACAAATAAGTCCTTGGCGCACTATCTGGTATACAACCTGACAGAAAAAGAAGTCCATATGTCCTTGTTGATAGGGATATTAGATCCGAAATCCGATCACACTGGAGGTCCTTGGAGGTAGTAGAATCAGATCTGTGATGGTACAAAAAACAAAACAACCATTGCGCAGTACTTCTGGTCAAACATCAACTCCCACACCGTTGCCAGCCACCCACTCAAAAATAGATTAAAAAGGGCCTCAAAAGGCATCTCTGTCCTCCTTCCCTGTTGTCTAATCTCAGCACAGCTGCCAGGCGGGATGTCCCCTCCGTTCAGATGCAGGTCTCCCACCAGCACAATACCGGAAAATGAGGAAATGAAGCCAATGGTATGATACCGCAACGACTCAACAAAAACTACAGGGCTATAAAACAATGCACTCACATGTATACAGTCCCTATGCACAGGATACAATGTGCCGTCCGCTTGCGTGGGAGGATGTCGGGAAGCTGCAGATGGAGGTGCGACTTGGCTTTGAGCCCCGCTTCGTGGCCGCGACTCGGAGCGCCTCGTCCCCCTCTGATGACGTCACTGCCCAAGCTCCCGTTCTCCTCCTCACATGCGTGCACGTCGTATCACAAAGACTTCACCCTACGCGTAACCACGTCAAGGTATAACCAAATGAATGCAGGTCCTACACTATACTGTGAACCCTTCCTTTTTACCTCTGTATGAGGGGAAACAACCACAGTGAGTCCTGTCCATTCAGCAAAATGCTAGAACCTCCCAAGTTAAAAGGTGGGGAGGGGTGAGCTCTGGGAGGAGCGGCCACTTACCTCCAAACAACTGGCAACAGCCAGTTAGGAATTAAATTAACACACACATTCCCAGTTAGCTCAAACTCCAACACCCACCACATTATATGTGTGTGTGTGTGTGTGTGTGTGTGTGTGTGTGTGTGTGTGTGTGTGTGTGTGTGTGTGTGTGTGTGTGTGTGTGTGTGTGTGTGTGTGTGTGTGTGTGTGTGTGTGTGTCAAAAGGAGTTCTAGTAAGCGTGGCAAATGTATACAACAAAAGACAACAAAAGGTTCACAGTTTAGGCCTGCACCATTTATCTTCCTCCGCCCCCCCTCACCTACTGCAGTCTCCCCCAAAACTTCTCCTCATCCACTCATCACATCATACTTTGTAATGGAGGTAGGTGGCACCTCCCCCCAGAGCTCACTCCTCCTCACCTTTTTAACTTGGGAGGTCTTTCACTCTGCTGCAAGAACAGGACCTATTATGGTTCTTTCCCCTCATACAGAGGTAAAAGGAAGGGTTCACAGTGTAGTGTAGGACCTGCATTTTTGTTTATACTTTGACGTTTGGTATGCAGGCTTATAACGCTTTGGCCAAAGGGTTTAACTAAATAACCAAGTAATTATTATTATTATTGAAGTATTTGAACTTTGTACTTATTACCATATATGTTTTGTCAATTGGATGTAGCATTGGGCACCCCTGTCTTTTGTCATAAATGTGTGTGTGTGTGTGTGTGGTTGTGTGTGTGTGTGTGTGTGTGTGTGTGTGTGTGTGTGTGTGTGTGTGTGTGTGTGTGTGTGTGTGTGTGTGTGTGTGTGTGTGTGTCAAAAGGAGTTCTAGTAAGCGTGGCAAATGTATACAACAAAAGGTTCACATTTTAGTGTTAGAACCTGCAATTTTGGTTATACAGTACCTTGACGTACCTTACTACTATACTCATGTTCTACATTTGTAGGCCAGCACTATTTAACTTCCTCCGCCCCCCCCTCACCTACTGCAGTCTCCCCCAAAACTTCTCCTCATCCACTCACTCATCACATCATACTCCCATGACTACCTCCGCCTCTAATTCCCTCAGCAACCCCTTTAAACACACCCTAACACTGCATAATGCAAGCTTCTGGCAGCAGCAAAAGGGCACATACCACATGCTATCTGTGTAGTGCACTGGCCAGCTGAATGCACTGCAGCCTCATATTAAATAATTACCTCAGCCAAATCCAGCTTTGAACTACCATTAATCTGCTCTTTCACTTGCACTTTGCCTCTAGCTCCCACTTTTACCCGCAAACCTTCGTACTTAATTTCCCACTTTCTACTGTCATCTCCCTCACCCTGCAGCTGTCATCTCCTTCTGCTTCCACCCCATCATCCCAAACAAGAAAGAAAAGAAAAAAAACCTATCCTACTCTCTCTTCTTCTGTCACTACTACTTCTACTCCGTGGCAACGTCTCCCTATCCACATACTGTACCAATGCTCTCCTGTCCCATACCCTGCCGCAAAGTCTCCTTCTCACCACACACTTCTGATCACTCCAACCTCATCCCCATTGCACCTCTCCCTTCCCTACCCTTTTCCTGTGCCCTTTGGAATGCACAATCTGTCTGCAACAATCTCATAGCAATACACGACCTCTTCATTTTAAACTCTCTCAAGCTTCTAACCATTATAGAAACTTTCCCATGCTGCACATTTCATATCATACCCCCCTTTCCCTCCCTCGATTTCTCATCCTTCGATGTTCATGCTGTCCATATCTCCCCGCCCACCCCCCCGTTTCCACTGTGTTGCAGTCATCTATTAGCCCCAATGAACCAGTTTGTCAATTTCTATACAACTTTGCAACCTGACTTTTTCACTTCTCATCTGACACACCTACTGTCATCCTGGAACTTTAACATGTCTATTGACAGTCCCAATGCCATACAGCCTCTGAATGTCTCCATAACCTCCTACTTTGGTATCTGGACCCTCTATGAAATTCCTTACAGCTGCCAAACCTGATTCATGTTCTATGATGGTATACAAAGATGTTACGTCTAACGTATCCCATATGTACGTTTGTTTCCATGTAATTTCCTGAACCTGTCTCAATAGGTCATCTGAGTCGGGAATAAAGGATGGCAAATTCCTAACAAATGATTGTAGATATCTGTCTACATACCGTGAAAGACCATCTCCCAAAGATCCAATGCTTGAGACTATTGGCCGACCAGGTGGATCGACCAATGTCTTATGGATCTTTGGGAGATGGTGAAAAATGGCAATGACCGGATTTTTATAAACAATGAATTCCACCTTAGCTTTGGAGAGTACATTAGTTGTGACACCCAGATCTACCAAGTCCAGCAATGCATTAAGGAAGAGACTAGTGGAGTCCCGAAGGAGCACAGTGTATTAAGGTCACATAGAGATGATGACGCTCCGTTGAGGCACCCGCGCACCGCCGGTTTTGACGTGAATTTGGGTCTCAGACAGGGTATATAAAGAACCACACAATGGCTATAGATATACTCCTTGATAAAGTGTACGAGTGTACACGAAACGCGTAGGAAGGTGCTTACCTCCGTTTGTTTTAATGGATTAAAATAAAAGATTATTCTTCATCTACCCTGGGACCCACTTCTTTGACTGTGCGCCAGTTCTTCTTTCCACATTGCACCAGCATTTCTACTTGGCAGCACGTTTTACAGGACATCAGATTGGGCAAACATGTGAGTAATGTTTATTCATTTTGTCATATTGCTAACCAGGGGACCATCCCTTTGAGGATTACATAGGGGCTTCATTGCTAACCCCATCTTCAGGGATATTTTGGCCCCATAGAAGACAATATTATCTCACTAGCCCTATTCCATGAACTCATTTATATTTCATGAATTAAATGGATCCAGCGCTGGAGCTTATTCACTAACTTTCTGTTCCCATAAACTCTAGAATGTAATTTAAACCCTATCTCTAACTTACAAAGCAGTCAACAATGCTGCCCCCCTTACATCTCAGCTCTCAACCCCAAATATATCCCTAAATGCCCCCTCTGTTCTGCTCCAGACCGCCTCTCCTTCTGCCTTATCACTTCCTCTCACCTCTGCCTACAATACTTCTCCTGTGCAGCACCATCTCTCTGGAATTCCCTACCACGTACAGAACCATCAGACACGGCCCCAGCTTTCAGAATTGTAAAACTCCCTGAAATCTCACCTTTATATTGAAGTCTATCAGACATACCCCTAACATCTATTCCCCCCTCTTCCAACCCTATTGGGACCAGTTGTGTGACTGGATCAATCTCCATGCTAACACCTCCTAACATTCACACCCCAACCTTAAGGGGAACAGCTGTGTGGCTGGACCAAACGCCCTCATGAGGCATACTCCATTTTACCTTTTATTTCAACATTGTCCATTGTTTTAATATCTAGATTGTAATCCCTCCTAAGTAGGGCCCTCCTTCCCGTCTGTATCTATTTGTTCTTACTTGGTATGTCATTCTGTTTATGTAATGTATGTCACTCTGCCGCCCCAATGAACTGCACCGCAGAATAAGTTGGGACGACAAAAATAATAAAGACACTCTTTATTTTCTCTTCCTTGTCTCTCTCCCATATGAGGGTCAACATGCAGTGATTCCATCTATGGAGGGCTCCTGAGGGGGTTACCTGAATGTACATTGCTTCATGCTTTCTAAACACCAGAATATTTTTGAGTGCAACTATTTCTCACATCAAAATTCATTTTTTTTCCCCAAAATACTACACTATATTTTTTTCCCTTTTCCTTCTTTTTGCCCTCTATTTTTTTGCCTGGAGAAAATGTTGACATTTGTAACATAAGAACATGTAGATGAGGATTGATTACCATGTGCTGAAGTTTGCTAATTTTAAGTACTATAGCAATCCCCCACCCCAAACTCTTTCCTTACATTAATTGAATTAGGGGGTCCCACCAAGTTCAACAATGATGCTCCCCACTCCGGGAACCCTCCCCCCACCCCCCGGTGGTTACATACCAGATATAACTGCATTTCTGAAGTTAAGCGTAGAAAAAAAACCAAAAGGATCAGCGCATAGCCAAAAATACGTCCTTTGGCTGTGCGCTGCTCTTTTTTGTTTTTTTCTCCTGATGTGGGTGAGGAAACTGAAGGTTTCATGAAGAAACTGTGAGTAAACTATGTCTTGTTGAAGATATAGGGAAAAGGGAGACCAAAAAGCGCACCAGCACAAACGGAGCAGGAAAAAACCAGAACAAAAAAATGATTAAAAGGGCACTTTAATGTGGCAAAAGACCCATCCAATGCATTTCGAACGTCGCAGCGTTCTTTTTCAAAAAGAACACTGCGACGTTCGAAATGCATTGGATGGGTCTTTTGCCACATTAAAGTGCCCTTTTAATCATTTTTTTGTTCTGGTTTTTTCCTGCTCCGTTTGTGCTGGTGCGCTTTTTGGTCTCCCTTTTCCCTGTATTGCATTGAGTAGCTGCACAGCTTGCCTGCCTGCCCTACCAGGATGTGAGTATTTGCATATTTTTCAGGGGAACCTGCCAATGAGACATATGGTGAGTGGGTTGCACCACACACCACCTGTCTTCAGGAGGATAGTACCCATTATATGACACAATAGGTACTATATCAATTGTTAGTACCCTGGTACAGTGGTTTGGCTTATTATCATTTTGAGATATACCTGCATTTGAGCGCTTCAGCTATTTTCCATATTCCTTGTTGAAGATATGCCTGAAGACATCCCTAATGAGGTTTAGAGAAGTGTGGATTAATGTTCACTTGCCTTTGGCTTTTAGGGGACAACTGTCTCATTTATCAAGATCATCTCAAGACTTCTCACTGTGTACAAGATGTGTGTATATTTCCAATACTTAAGTCACCCACTTCTCTATGGAGTTCTCTGCTAATTTTTTCATTTTGTGATAACTATACTGAATATTTGATCGATCTTGATCCGGTTACTTGAGCACCCAAATACCACCGTTTGAGCCTATTTCTGAAGTTAACACTTTTATTAGGACTTCTTTGATAACTTTTAACTCTATGTTGGTCAGTCAGGAAGACCTGAAAATTCTATCCTTGTGCTATAAAATTAAGTGAGCTACGTATTAAAGCAATTTTGAAATAGAAACATTTTGTTTTGACGCACTGCACCCTTTTTTGTAGCACAGTTGCATCAATTTATTATTTAGCAAAAACAATAATAATAATAGTGTCATTTTTAAAATCATTTTATATAACCTGAATTGGCTAATTTGTGATCACAAAGATTCCGTGAATAAGGACGACATTAGATGTAGGCAACTTAGACGGCAGACATTTAGAAGGAAAGACTATTCAACGTTATAATTTAAAAGCAGGAGACACAACCGTTTCAGATGGACTACCTGAAAAAAAGAGGTACTGTCAATTATGTGACATTTGATCTGACACAGGGAGCTTTCTGCAGGTGTGTAAATCTGTAACTGGTAGAAGGAAAGAAGGTAAATTTGGTTTAAACTGAGGGTCACACATGGTTGCCAAAACATATATCTCAATATGGTGGAAACACTTTGGTCTTCCAAGGCATAAATTAGGGTATAAACAATGCCAACCATCAATTGTCACATAGTCCTTCTGCTTCTCCAGTTGCTTTTTCAGAAGGTTAATGAGTGAAATGACCTAAGGCTAAAACTGTCTGAACTCAACTCGCATCTCAACTCACATTGTTTAGGTAGCTCACACAAAACTGCAAGGATTTTCCAGTGTACTGGCAAAGATGACTCCCTCCCCTCCCTATCTCCTGGGATGCATTGTGTAAAGCAGGACACAGAGAGGTAGAACTCAGGAGCTGAGATGAAGAGAAATCATGGCTTTTATTCAGCACAATAAAAGATTATCCACAACAACAAAATGAGGTTTCTCCAGCAGAAATCAAGCAAAACAGTCCAACCCAATTATACAGCAGTTTATATAGTGCATAGGCACAACTTTTGGCAGCAGGGCTCACACTGTAGCACATGGGTGGGCGAACTGGGAGGGCACAAGATTTTCTGGGGGATGCAGTGCTTACAGAGGCCCCACGCTCTTCCCCAAAGCATTTAAATTAAATACCGGGGGATCACTCAAGGCCTCTGTAACTCCCTTACCTGATTTCCCGCGGATGCTGGCGATGCGGCATCAAATGACGCCGCGGGGTAACATGACATCGCATTGAAATCACATGACGTTGTGATGTCAGAAACGCTGGTGACATGGTAGGGGGGGGGGAGGCGCAAGCATGGGGTATAGCAGTCAGAAGGGCAAAGACTAAAATGTTTGCGCACCCCTGCTGTAGCAGATAGTCCATGTTTCTGAACAAAGGCTATGAACATGGAATATCTACCAGAAGCTATTTTAAAGGCTTTAAATCGTCGAGTTGCAGTACACCTGAACACAGCTTTTAGGCAGACCCAGCACTGATTAGTGAGCTGAAGTCCACCTGAGCTCTGCTCCCAGTCAGTACCGAACTACAAGTATGTATTAATCTTATAATTCTGGATAAGAGAACTTTCTCTGTTACACAGTGTAACTGATGATGGCTTGCTGCGGTTGCTGCGGTTGCTGCGGTTGCTGCGGTTGCTGCGGTTGCTGCTGCTCCTGAAGTTGGTGAAGCATGTAGATGGTGGAATTCCAACTTGATATAGCCTCTTGCTTCAGCTGTTGCCAGACATAACCTAAGATTTTTCGTGCAACAGCCATCTCATGTAGAGACCAATGATGTTTCAGAAAACAATATATATGATCGTTGATAGTGTATGCAAAACAAGGAATGTGTTCAAAGTCGCCAAATCACAGGGCACATATAATGTTTTGCTCCATTATGTAAAATGATGACAATTTAGGATAGTCCAAGGATCAGCCATTTTTTTCAATGACATTTTTCACTTAATCCAAGAGATTGTCACCGGTATGCTTCTTAATGAAACAAGCAATATATAAAGCAGCTTGCGTGTGAAATGCCTCTTTCAACCCTTGGTTTAAAGATCTTACAGTACATTAAAAATGTTGGTGCTTAAGATATTGTTGATGCTAGAAGGAGACGAGCCAGCTCTTCATGTCAAGGAGTCGGCAAAGGGACAATAGTAAATTGTTATCGGAAATGTATGTTAAATATTAGATATCTTCCCTAATTTAAATGTTGAATCTTACATTGAGTCCAACCCATGTTTTAGAATTAATGATAACCGTATTATTGTTATTATTATTATTAGTGTATTATTGTCTTATGGTATCTAGGTTTTCAAATAACATTATTACTGTTCTCTTTCTGATAGAACTAATACCAATAATATCATTTCATTTTAAGACTACAGTCAGCAATTAATTTAAATAATTAAAAAATAAGAAATTGCACATTCCTTACAAAAGCCATTACAATCTACAGTACATAAAGAAAATGTTAATCTCTTTTAGACATTCCCTTGATAGAATACCGTTCATTGGTTATCTTTAGCTTATCACACTACATCAAATATATATATGTATGTGTGTGTGTGTGTGTGTGTGTGTGTGTGTGTGTGTGTGTGTGTGTGTGTGTGTGTGTGTGTGTGTATGTGTGTGTGTGTTCCTTAAAAGTAAAACTGTATACTCGTAGAAAAGAGAAATGGGAGAAAGATTTAACCCAAAATATCACAGAGGAAGACTGGAACAATATTAATTAATCAACAGAGAGGCTCTTGGATTTTAGAAATTGTGCAACTGAATACAAAATGCTAAATAAATACTATTGGCGAGCTTAACTTGTCAAAAAGGATAATTTTACAAAAATGAAAATTAAATAATATGCTAAGTATAGACAATTGGCTAATTGTCTTTAAAAAATCTTGCCACATTAGAAAAATAAATAATTATTCTATGGAGAGGGTATTATTGTTATCAATAGCAATGGTGGAATTTATTTTCTTCTCATCCATTCCTCCACCCCATGCATATAGTTTTGGTGAATAACATGATGAAATGGTCTTCTTATCTAACATTGATAGTAAAGTTAACTGTATGCATCCTAATTGTTGATCACTATATATCTTATTGTGCAAGATTCATATTGCATGTAACCTATTTGTTAACATTCAAGTACATACTGTAAGTATTGTTTAGCTCTATATAAAAATATACATTTAACAATAGAAGAAAATTAGATGGCACGTGCAGAAAATGAAGGTCTACATCAGATAGGAAAGACGAAGGTGCACATTTAGCCTACATTGGGAAATTAGATAATCCAACACACCGCCAGTGTGGTTAGCTGCTTCATAGTTTATTGAATCAGACACAAGTTTTAGCAAGTAACTGTGGGCAAAGACAATGGGGCCTATTCAATAAAGTGTGGTACTGCTGATTGCGCAGGGCTGGCTGGGATGTTTGCGAGGCTTGGTGCAGGGAAATGTGCCTCATGTCTTACCTTCTGCAGCGACATCTAGCAGCATCTCCTCCTGGCACCTCCCCCTGCATGGTCAAGTCATCATGGCTCTGCGACATCAATTGGCATAGTGTTGCAGGACAATGGGACATCACGTGATGTCGCACCGACATGAGATGGCACATTATTGTGTCAACGCGGCACCATAGGGTATCCCGTTGTCAGGCAATGTGACACCGCATGGCGACACCACGTCATGTTGTCATGTCAACGCGGCGGCACTTGATGTCGTGGAGCCATGATGATGGGACTATGCAGGAGTAAATACCGGATGATGCCACTGGTGGAGATAAGAGTTACAGAGGACCTGCGCTGTCCCCCCCAGAAATCAGTTTAATTATCATGGGGGAGAGCGCAGGGCCTCTGTAACCACGGGGCTCGGTGCACCGACATCATGCTGGCCCTGCCGATTGGGCACTATCATGAGCAAAGTCTATTTGACCAATGGGACTTTCTGTGCCGTAGTGCTAAATCAGCATTGTCACTCTTTACTGAATGAACCCCACTGACTTATTCCATTGGATTACTAAAACAATGACTGCATAAATAGAAGATCATATTAAAGTCTGATTGGGAAAAGAGGTAGGATGCTATGACTAACAGATTTTAAATACTGGAGACATGAATGTAATACTGTTTCTACAATTGTACATTGAGGGTGGTGGGACGCAGGAGATATTTAATGACAAATTAGAAAGTTTATGTACAGTGAGTTGGTTAATATTCTCAAATTTATTGCTCAGGTGTGAAAAATTGATCAGACAGGATCTATGTTTTTTAGGTCAGTGGCACTTTTAGCACTTTAATATATGTGTGGTCAGAACTAAAACAGAACAAGTGTTCAATGAAAGGGATGAGCAGTGGGGTTCTAGGCAAACTTTAAAATATGCTCAACCACATAGATCCTTGTTTACCAAGCTCATGACCTTTTGTCATGTTGTCTACATGGCATCCATGCACTCACATAAGTAAGTCTTCACCCATGCACAGACTTATTTAAAAACATTCACTCATGCACACAATCATAAAAAAAAGCATGCGCTCAGAGGCGTGACCTGGGAGTGAAACTGCATGGAATGCAGGCTGCCGACGCTCCGCACCTGAACAACACCCCATCTGGAAAAACCGCCTATAAAAATGCACAATCTTGATATCTAAATTAAGACACAAGACCCACCATATATTCAAGCACCCCAGCATGCCGAATACTAAGAAAATTCTGGTGCGGGAGTCCTAGGATTTCTTTAAAAAGAAACCAGAGGCGGCGGGCTCGATCAGAGATGGCGCCTTTATCACGAAGAGGCTCTGACTTGGAGCCAGAGACAGACTCAGTGTCAACCAAAAAAGATATAGATGATCTCTACATAAGACTCAAAACTGCATTCCAGGCCGAAATACAGCAGGCCGTTAGAGAGCTAAGAGGGCAGGTGGAACATGTCTGCGAGAGAACCAACAAGGTCAAAAATAAAATGACCATGGTCGAGGAATACCAAAGGTCCCAAGCGAGGCAGATTCAGACCTTGACGGCTTAGGTGGCAGATCTTGCAGAGGACCTAGAGAACCGACAGCGGTGAAACAACCTGAGAGTAAGGGGCATACCCGAAACCACAGAGGACCTCAATTATTATCTCGGTCGGCTATTCCTGGACCTCTGCCCAGATATGTTGGATGCACAGCTCCCCATGACAGATCTCATAGGGCGTTGGGTCCAAAGTTCTCGGGTTCTCATCGCCCATGCGACGTTGTCCTCCGATGTCACTATTTCCTGAGAAAGGAGTGGATTATGACGACAGCCAGAAACAGAGACAAAAATAGAAAAATTGTGTGGTGCTAAGAGCTATTAAATAGACATAACAGTTGTATTGTATATAAAAAAACACAGTTCCAGTGTGAATGACCCTAGGAATAACAATATGTATTGAGATATAGATGGGTAGGTGGTAAAACACACTTGCCAGAGAGACAATTACCTTTGAAAACAGCAGCATCCAAATATTTTCGGATCTCTCACCCGCCACCTTGCAAAGAAGATGCAACATAAGGCCGGTTATGCAGGCCGTAAGGAGCGAAGTATAAATGGGGCTTCCTCTTTAAACCACTTCCTCTTTAAGTAGTGCTGAAAGAGGGATCACAGATCAGAATTAAAGATCCAGCAGAGGCCCCACGATTCCTCGGGTGCCTGGGCCTCCGTCCCTTAGACTCGGCTAAACTGGGACAGCGACACCAGAACAGGGCCCCAGCTCCAAGATGTGGACCAGAGTCAGATCGGCAGGGGCACAGGGCTGGGGTCTCATCTCCAGGACTATAAGGTTTTTGCTAGTTTAAAAAAAAAAGTTATTTGTTCTGATCATCCTGCAGGAGTGGCCCGGTTCCATGAGCTCGGGTGCCACGTGTGGATATTAGGACGAGGATGTCTAAAGACACTGATTTCGCCATGGTCTTGACCCAGCACGGCCAAATTAAATAATATATACCGTACATTGGGCTCTCTGGTCCTTAACTTGGATCTCAAGTGACGAAGTAATATGCTGAAATGAATATACTGTCGAAATTACTGAAAAGGACTGGGGGATTTTATGGAGAGGAAATTGTTAGCAGTATTGTATTGTATGTCTTTATTTATATAGTGCCATAAATGTACATTGCGCTTCACAGTAGTAATACAGTGTGCGGAATCCATCTTGTCTTTGTGTGTGTTATATGTCAGTATGCATGTTGATGCAAGAATAAACTTTGCTCCACGGGGGGATATGGACTGTACCTTGTTGCTCAAATACTCAAGTGTTTTGGTTAGCTAAAAGGAACCAGTTTTGGGTAGATGAATTGTTCTTTGGAGTTAGTCTGGGATAGATCAGAAGGTCTGTAACTTGATTGGTTTAGAAGAGGATTATCCCCTCGTATACAGGGAATGCTGTGATGTGATGTCATTATATTCTGCCTAGTAACCTATGTTTAACAAAGGAATCTAAAATGTATTTAAAGCCTACTCGGGCCCTCCCCTAGCAGAGTGTCTAATGGACACCTTTCGTGTATGATCATACTCTGTGCTGTACGAGCAGGCAATAAACTTCTCATTATCAAGCGAACCCGTATTTGTGAGTTTGCTAACATCGACACAAGCTATAAAGTATAGTGGGAAAAAAAGGACTTTCCCCCTCCCACCCCCCGAGCCCAGAGGCCTCCAGCTACGGAGAGTATTGTTTACCCACTCGGTTGCCAGATGATGATGATGCTGGACCTCCACATGCGGAGGGAGCTTAACCCCTAAGGGACATCCAGCCCGTGCAGATGTGAGCCGGGCGCTATGGTTCACAACTATGGCCTATGTGGTACATGGCTTGAAATGCCAACATGAGTGCTCCCGAAAGCACAGTGTGCCCACCACATCTTACAGAAGATATAGGCTACAGGTGATCGCTGAGGTGTAACTGTCACGGGAGACCAGGTAATTTACACCTTTTATACCGGGATCATATGATTGAACAAAACAAGACGGTAACATAAATTGAAATTTATTCCAGGAAAAGACATACACACAATGGATCACAATATGCAATAGAAAACACTGGGGATCTGGGCTAACAAACTAAACTTTCCTAGTCCAAATGGCTACAAAATGAAGTCTGTATGAGCACTTTCCAATGACCGGGAGGTACTCACAAACGTCCTGGAACTCAATTCGGCATGCAGTTCCATCCGTGACCGCTACGTTACGTTTTCAGAACTTGGCCCCTGAAAAGCGGGACTTCGAAAATTTCTTGCCTTCAAATCTCTGAAGCCAGCTCGTGTCTATTTCTCCCAGAGCATCTTTTTGGGATCTTGAATTTGCTGTTGGTGGTTTGGCGCTTAGAATCTGAGGTCCTGATTGGCTGCTAGACTTCTTATAGGTTTTGGAGTCCCTTGCACAAACCACTACAGCCAATAAGCACGTGGGAATTTCTCTGCCAGCCTGCTGTATCACCGATATGCCGGTATTCTGAAACTGGACGGGCACTGATTTCAATTCTGCTAAAGGGCATGCGCCAACCTGGCACCTGTGTCTCTTAGCATACTGAACCTCCCACTGTGCCAGGCTCCTCAAAGTCTGGGGCTGGGCAAATGGTGGCTGGATAGCCCTTTTTTATACCAGGACATGGGTACTTGAGTGTAACTCCAATACCCCGCCTGTTCTAATACCTTGGCATTCCTGAGACTTTCAAGTCCGGGACCTGAGCAAACACAGTGGCACTATGCCTGGTGGCCAGCTGGTCTCTCGGAACCCGGGACTTGGAAATCCCACAGTTCAGGTACAGGTTACAAGCATAAATACCTATTAAATATAATCCTTTAATAAAATATACCTTTACACTGTATCTGGTGCTAAAAATGTCCCCTTTTCTGGTGTCAGGGATAGAAGAAGATATACCTTCTACTCTTACAAGCCTAATCCCTGCCACACTGTAGAAACCTGACTTTACATTTGGCACACAAATAAAACCCTCACAGCTTTATCACATAGCTGGAGCACCCCTTGAACCACTATACCAGGGTCAGGGTGACTTGGCATGAACTGGGCATCTCCCATTATACTAGGGACCCCGGTACCGTTCTGGGGATACCTTGATCCCCTATGCCCTTTTTACCTTTCTGGTCTGGGCTGAAGCAGGGACTCCTGGCAGTGAGTTGCAAGAACATTTCCAGGGTAGGATTTTGACTGGATCACCGGGCTTCAATGTATCCGGAATCACACCTGATTCTCGGGTACATCTTTGGGGTATCCTGTAACTTGGGGACGCCGCTACATAGCCACATTCAGAAAAGACTTCCTCCGCAAAACCCACCCTGAAACTCCTAGTCAAACAATCTCTGCTTGCAGGCACTCCTGGAAAGGCAAAAAACACAAAAATTCGTTGTTGCATCATTTACACACAGTCACAGTAATGCATGTGCGACAGCCAGGTCCAAGAGCTGACACTCTAGGACCCCAAAACACGGATCCGGGCAACCAAGTGGGCTTAACCTTTATTATTGAGCCTGGTTACCCCTTCACCGTCACAGCAACATTGCTTTTTTATATGTGTTTTCTCTTCATTGTTAATTCATTGTTAATTCATACAAAAATACATAACTGTAGGGAGGTGCCATAGTTGTCCAAGACAGGAGGGATTATAGAGAATAAGATCTCCACCAATTAGGAGATTAAGGGATCCTAAATTCAATCCTTAAGGGATGGCCCAGAGTCCTTTATACTGCCCGTGGGATGAATAGTTATTTTGAAAGCTCCTTATACTGTCCCCGAATATATTTGTATATAGTTATCATATCCCCTCTTAGACGCCTCTTTTCTAATGTAAATAAATCTAATTAGCTAGCCTCTCCTCATAAATTAGATTTTTCCATCCCCTTTATTAATTTGGTGGTTCTTCTCTGCACTCTCTCTAGTTCCATAATGTCTTTTGTAAGGAGTGGTGCCCAAAATTGTACTCCATATTCAAGGTGTGGTCTTACTAATCCTTTGTGTGGGGCATAATTATGTTTGCTTCCCTTCCATCCATTGCCAATTTAATGCAAGATTAGATTTTGTTTGCCTTTGCAGCAAAGCACTCCTAAATCCTTCTCCATCAAGGATTCCCTCAATTTATCCCCCTTTAATTTGTAAGTCGCCTGTTTATTCTTGCATCCCAAATGCATAACTGTGAGGCTCAGAGAGCCACGCCGCCGTTGGCGTGTTCGCCACTCACCTTCACCGCCGCAGGCTTCTCCGCACCGCTCGCTCTCACCTCCTCCCACGCTGGGCGACTGCCGCTGCGCCTGCTTCTCTGAATAGTGCCGATCACGGGAGCGTGCAACGCGGACGCACGCTCTAACTAGATCCACCTCCTCACTCAACTTGGTCCTCGGCACCTGCACCCTGCCCTACCGCAGTCCTCACCTTGCACACACCTCAACGCTGCAGGTACCTCTTTGGACGCTCTCTCCTACATATGCTCAGCTGCCCCACTGGCTGAGCATAGTTCCAGTTGCGTTGATTTACCTCTTCTCTGCCTCTACAGTCTTGTCTTGTCTTGCTGCATACCTTCCTGTGTACCGACTCGGCTTTCCACAACCATCCGCTCTTCTCCAAACCTGACCTCGGCAAACGGACTACGACGACTCTGCTCTCTCCAGACGCAGACACGGCTAATAGTACCTGTAACATTCCGTACCTCTCCTCCTCTGACCCGGCAAGTATATCAACCATCCGCACCTCTCCAACTCCAACCCGGCTACCCTGACCAACTCTACACTCCAGACGCGCCCCTGTGGCTGTGGGTGGCGTAATATCCATTCCCACCTCAGCACCGTGGTCCCGTCTTGTTTGTGTTGAGCACAGCGTGAAAATAACCTTACATTTATCTGTATTAAACCTGATCTGCCATTTACCTGCCCAAGTTTCCAGTCTCTCCAAGTCCTTCTGGAGAGAAATTACATCCTGCTCTGATTCTACTACCTTATACAATTTAGTATCATCAGCAAAGATGGAGACTTTGCTCTCGATGCCAACCTCAAGGTCATTAATAAACAAGTTAAAAAGCAGGGGTCCCAGTACCGGTCCCTGAGGTACTCCACTCACGACTTTAGCCCAACCTGAAAAAGTTCTATTTATGACAACCCTTTGTGGTCTATCCTTCAACCAGTGCATATATTTTTACGGAGTCCAATTTTCTTTATTTTGTACACCTCGTGTGGAACAGTATCAAAAGCCTTAGCAAAATCTAAGTAGACCAAATCAACTGCATTACCCTGGTCTAAATTCCTACTTACCACCTCAAATAAACAAATAAGGTTAGTTTGGCATGATCTATCCTTCATAAATCCATGCTGACTATTGCTAATAATTTTGTTTTTCATTAAGTATTCCTGAATATTATCCCATATTAAACCTTCAAGTAGTTTCCCCACTATTGAAGTCAGGCGTACAGGTCTGTACTGTAATTCCCCGGTTGTGATCTAGCTCCCTTTTTAAATATAGGCACCACATCTGCTTTACGCCAATTTTGTGGTACTGAACCTGTGGAAATGGAGTCCTTGAATATTAAATGTGATGGTTTGGCTATTACTGAACTTAACTCCTTGAGAACTCCTGGATGTATGCCATCGGGGCCGGGTGCCTTATTTACTTTAATTTTGTGAAGTTGCCTATGAACTTGTTCCTCAGTTAACAAATTGTTCATTAATATGGAGGTTGTGGCTTCCTCCTGCGGCACTACTATTGAAATTGATTCTTCCCTGGTAAACAGAGGCAAATAATTTGTTTAATACCTCTGCTTTTTCCTTAACTCCAATAATCTGCCTACCCATCTCACACTGAAAGGGTCCTATATTTTATTTTCTCATTTTTGTGTTAGTAAGGTACTTACATAACTTTAGGGTTGATCTTACTTTCTATTGCAATCGTTTTTTCATTATCCATTTTTGCTAATTTGATTGCCCTTTAGAAATTGTTGTTACATTCCTTATAATTCTGATACGATGCCTCCGTCCCTTCTGACTTCAAGAATCTAAACACCTTCCTCTTCTTTTCTATTTCCTCCCCTACCTGTTTATTTAGCCACAATGGCTTTGACTTGTTTCTTTTATACTTATTACCAAGGTATACACTGATGTGCTTTTCTAACAATGTTTTAAAAGACTGCCCATTTATCTTCTACATTTTCCTTGCAAAAACATAATCCCAGTGTATTACTTGGAGATTAGTGCTCAGTTTATTCAAATCTGCCTTTCTAAAGTTTATGGTCTTTGTTGAACCCAATAATCTGTTTTTTGATAATTTATTTCAAATGAGTCCATGTTATGATCACTGTTACCCAAATGTTCCAGGACTTGAATATTTGCTATGACTGCTACATTGTTTGATATTACCAAATCCAGTATTGCCCCTCTCCTGAGGTCTATCTATATACTTAAGATCTATCTCCTAATGTTTGGTGTCGTTAACAGTTGCAGTCTGATTTATATCAATCATCCACTGTTATCCCCTTGTTAAATCATTGGGAAATCCACCAATTGAAATTATTGAATAATTACACTGTATGATACTTGTAAGAGATCTGTGCAGAGGTATGCAAATGAAGACCGTTTAGGATGAAATTAACATATGGCTTTATTGAGCCTGTCCCTTTAAACAGCACAGCAAACCAAAATATACAAAAACAACAAACACCTATCCCTGTGTAAGGGATAACTTACTTCCCCAGTCCCTCTCTTACTAGACTGGGAAGATAATCCCCTTTCCAGCCTACCACCCCAAAGTCTCAGCGGTACCTTAAAGCAGGTGGCCCTTCAGGTCAGTGGTGTCCAGGTGTCATCGTCTGCTTTAGGGTCCAGCCTCTGGCAGGTTCCTGGGTCCCCTGCGTCGAGGAAAAGAGGTCTGCTCCCCTTGTGTCTTGCTGTCAATACAGAGTCCTCCTGTGCATTCAAGACCCTCCTCATGTCAGCACCGTTGTGTGCTGAGGAAAAATCCCCCTCCTGTGTCTCACATGAGGCTTTTTCAGAGCTCTGATTAGTCCAGGTGGAGACTGGCTAATCGAGTGACTGCAATTAACCAGCTCCATGCTGGATTCAGAGTTCTGAGGCAGCTTTATCCAAACAGGGATAAGTCCCTGTTACAATACTATACAGGCATACCGCGAATTAACGTACGCAATGGGACCGGAGCATGTATGTAAAGCGAAAATGTACTTAAAGTGAAGCACTACCTTTTCCCACTTATCAGTGCATGTACTGTACTGCAATTGTCCTATACGTGCATAACTGATGTAAATAACACATTTGTAACAGGCTCTATAGTCTCCCCGCTTGCGCACAGCTTCGGTACAGGTAGGGAGCCGGTATTGCTGTTCAGGACATGCGCGAGCTGCCGTTTGCCTATTGGGCGATATGTCCTTACTCGTGAGTGTACTTAAAGTGAGTGTCCTTAAACCAGGGTATGTCTGTACACAGTTTTATTTTTTCTTGTTTTTTAATATATATATCACACTGAGCACTGATTTGTGAAGAACAGCGCAGAGGAGGACAATTTCTCTGTAAGGACTAACAAAGGATCTGGACAATCCTGGTGACCTCCTAGCTGCAGGACTTCAAATGTAGAGGTGGTCACAGAATACACCTGCACTTACATACGCATTATTATTTGTGTTTGTATTGATATATTATCACTATTATTACGTATACGTACACTATACGTATACGCACTTTTGTATCACAGTACTTGGGTATAGCGCTGAGGTTGCGCTTTCTTTCCATAACAAAAAGGTTAAACAAAACAGATCAACAGTAGCTCCTATAGGGAGCGCTGACTAAACAACAGCATACACCCTGTATATATATGGGTTGGGGAGCTAAGCCCCTTACCAACAACAAACATACACAGCAGAGTCTTGGAACCAACAGAGCTCTCCCCAAAAATAAAAATGTCTCTACCGTTGTTCTAAGGTGATACAAGAGCATCAGGATCAGGTGAGGTCCATTAATATCCACAAGCATGTAAAATCATTTCACTCAGTATTGTTTCTTTTTTTAATATTGCAAAATGCTTTTTCAATACAAGCCCGAAAACTGCTTAACAATACAATAATACATTCCCTAAATGGCACTGTATAAACTGTAGATGACTACAATAAACATCCCTATGTACTTGTTGTGTTATAATATAGCAGATTTTATAAATGGTACAACCTGTATATGTTTGCAATAAACATGCTTGTGGTACGAAGAATGATTCATTGTTTTTTTGTTTATTTCCTAAACGGCAGGAAAAGCAATTATTCCCTCAAATTGTGCTCATTTTTTCATTACTCTAGCTCTCAAGCGACCTCTGCTGGTCACCTAATAGATAGATATTTCACCTAATTTCATGTTTCGGTGCCATTCCACTAGTTTTTTTAATATTATTATCATTATTATTGCAATCGTGTTTTAATGCAAAAAATGTGCCCAAAACCAAAATGTAAAGGGTCCCTCAAATTTTGTGGGAAACCCACCATTTGGCACAATAAAATAGTTTCGTTTCTAGCAAGTGATTGACATGGTAACCCTTAGCCTGTGGTCATAGCGTCATGGTACAGTTGGGAGTAGGGAGAAAGGTGCACTTACGCGACTTAACAGGAATGCCTCGGGAGCACGCACATCACCAGCCAGGTGCGATCAGCATTTGAAGAAATTCCCTCATATGAGGGATAAATTGGCACTCCAGAGGACTTGCACAGTTGTAAAAGTCCTCTGGAGTGCCACTTTGTTCCTCATCTGAGGGAATTTCTTCAAATGGTACAGTTGGGGCAGCCCACAACTTTTTTTTAAATTATTTTATTATTATTATACAGGTCCACAGTACCACTACGTTTTGTTACTTGCTTAATGTTCCACTTGTTAAAAGAAAAATAAATTTGTTTTAGGCAGTATCACTCACTTTCTGCTCCCTCCCCACAAATAGTTTTATTTTTCAAACTGTATACAGTATGTGTGGAGAAGGTGCATAAACAAAAAAAGGGTTAGAGGGAAGGTACAAGTGTACAAGAAGCGCAAGAAAGAGTTATACATAAGTTATTTATACACCGGATATATTTATAAATATAAAAACTCTGTTATATTTCAAAGATCGCATTCTAGCTTCCGATCTGTAAATTGTTTCACTCCTAGTTAACTATCTATTCCTACAAGCTTATGGTTGTAAGCCTATGAAAAACAACTTCCATCTAATTCTTACTGTAGATGGTCACTTCATGTTTTGATTGTATTTACATAGCTCTGAGGGATTTTATATATTTCCTGTATTTACAGAAATCATTCCCTAATACATTCCAATAATCCAATAATACATTCCCTAAATGGCACTGTATAAACTGTAGATGACTACAATAAACATCCCTATGTACTTGTTGTGTTATAATATAGCAGATTTTATAAATGGTACAACCTGTATATGTTTGCAATAAACATGCTTGTGGTACGAAGAATGATTCATTGTTTTTTTGTTTATTTCCTAAACGGCAGGAAAAGCAATTATTCCCTCAAATTGTGCTCATTTTTTCATTACTCTAGCTCTCAAGCGACCTCTGCTGGTCACCTAATAGATAGATATTTCACCTAATTTCATGTTTCGGTGCCATTCCACTAGTTTTTTTAATATTATTATCATTATTATTGCAATCGTGTTTTAATGCAAAAAATGTGCCCAAAACCAAAATGTAAAGGGTCCCTCAAATTTTGTGGGAAACCCACCATTTGGCACAATAAAATAGTTTCGTTTCTAGCAAGTGATTGACATGGTAACCCTTAGCCTGTGGTCATAGCGTCATGGTACAGTTGGGAGTAGGGAGAAAGGTGCACTTACGCGACTTAACAGTTATGCCTCGGGAGCACGCACATCACCAGCCAGGTGCGATCAGCATTTGAAGAAATTCCCTCATATGAGGGATAAATTGGCACTCCAGAGGACTTGCACAGTTGTAAAAGTCCTCTGGAGTGCCACTTTGTTCCTCATCTGAGGGAATTTCTTCAAATGGTACAGTTGGGGCAGCCCACAACTTTTTTTTAAATTATTTTATTATTATTATACAGGTCCACAGTACCACTACGTTTTGTTACTTGCTTAATGTTCCACTTGTTAAAAGAAAAATAAATTTGTTTTAGGCAGTATCACTCACTTTCTGCTCCCTCCCCACAAATAGTTTTATTTTTCAAACTGTATACAGTATGTGTGGAGAAGGTGCATAAACAAAAAAAGGGTTAGAGGGAAGGTACAAGTGTACAAGAAGCGCAAGAAAGAGTTATACATAAGTTATTTATACACCGGATATATTTATAAATATAAAAACTCTGTTATATTTCAAAGATCGCATTCTAGCTTCCGATCTGTAAATTGTTTCACTCCTAGTTAACTATCTATTCCTACAAGCTTATGGTTGTAAGCCTATGAAAAACAACTTCCATCTAATTCTTACTGTAGATGGTCACTTCATGTTTTGATTGTATTTACATAGCTCTGAGGGATTTTATATATTTCCTGTATTTCCCCAAAAGTTTTAAGACTGTTCAAGGATGGAACATCTTGGACCCTGAGTGTATTATTTTTAATCCATATCTTATTAACCCCTTGATGCAAACCTGGAGGAAAATCTTCATTTCTCCAGAGCGGTCATATGTTTATAGGTGTCCTCTTAGGTCTTTACTTTTGACCCATGTGTCTCATACAACTAGTGTAAATGTAATTACCAAGTGCTTATAGGCTTCTCTGGTCCTCTTATCATTGGAGACCCAGGGGAGTGCATCCATGGTTTGTCATGGGATTTCCAAATATTTCATTTCCACCCATTTTACTGCATTAGGTGACCTGTGCCAGGCCACGAGGAAGGCTAGGAGGTGGTTCAGATGCGCTGCTGCATGGCATTTCATAAAAAAGAAAGGGTCAAACTACAGTCTAATAGTTGAAGGGAGGAAAACAAGCGCAAAAAAACTGTGAACTCAAAGGATACGTAGTAGTCCAACTTATAAAATTCCCTTGATGGGTGCCGCACCGGACCGCAAATGGGTTCGTTCAGAGCCACTTGTGATTGTTAGAAGGGTGAAGTTCCGATTGCGCACAGACTCATCAAATGAGGAAATATATAGAAAAAAGGGGAGAAAAAACACAATAGTGTGATATTGCAAATGACCGTCAAGGCAACAAGTAATAAACTCACATTCGGCAAGGATAGATAGGCATTTCGGTTGTTAAGTGAACCACACTAGTCAGGAATCTCTGTAGAGCTGGAACTGAAGACCTTCGCTCGCAATAGGATGCACAGCATAAATCGGATACTCTCCGCCAGCCGAAGAACTTGCAGCATCAAGATCAGCTCCTCCACAACAGGATAATCTGCACCTCAGCGGGGCATCAGCAGGCTCCTCAGGCTCATGGGTTAGGCTCAATATAGAGGAAATCAGGGGAGCATCATTACCTATAGGAAAAAATAAATACAACCATAGTGCAAAACGTAATAACAAAATACACTAAAATGGCAGATCTCTCTCAAGAGAAAAAAGACGCTAGATGGTAACACTGTAACCACAGGCTAGCGGCAAGGAGCAGGAGGAAAGTGCGTCCAGGACAGAGACACAGAGTCAAAAGATAAAATGCCAAACTTTATCCGACAATGATAAAATTGGAGGCTTACGAGATATCAGATGTTTAACAGCATTGGTGTATGGTAAAGTTGTTCGCCGAGTCGCGTTCTCGGAATCCCCGTACACTGCTGCCGCATCCACCGATCTCCGACCTCCAACCTGCTGGAGCCGATACGTCACATCCGGTTCTTTCAAATCGTATGGAAGACGCCACCGGAGCTTCACAGCAGTCTCTCCCTCTGGATCTAACACTGGGGGGTTACGCTGTCTTTTGTGTATAGTCATGGGTTAGGCTGGCAGGACTCGGGGGTCTTCAAACAGCGGGGAGCTCCTGTAGTCGTTGCGGCCCAAGCGTTCCACCTGACGTACGTGTCGCGTGTCTACGCTTTTTCGAAAAAGTAATTCATAGTATTAGTGGTTTATTTTAGTTGCGCACTGTATCCTTTTTACGTAGCTTAGGGATCTGTCCTAGTGACAGTGCTTTAATATCTTTATAAGAGACATTACAAATGGCCTTGAAATGATAGTATGCCTTTTCGGTGACGACACAAAGATGTGCAACATGGGGTAAACAACATGATTAATGATTGGAATTGGAGTAAAGCTAGATGATGTAGACAGGTTCTTTATCTACCTTGGACATGCTGCCTTGCTGCCTAACCCAGACTGCCAACAAATACACACACTACTGTCCTCCTCACCACGTCCTTCTCTTACTGTGCAACTCAAAACTGGAACAATCTACCGGAGACTCTCACTTCCGCCACCAGTCTAAGGGCCTTATGCAGAGAGGAACGTTATTTAATGTGAAAACGGCAAGAAAATAGCCACAGAATTGGAGCAAGTTATGGTCGTATGCAGAAAGCTGCGTTACCTAATTTTTCTGATGAGATTCAAAATTGCCAAGTTTTTCTGGCTAGATTGAACTCACTATAATATAGGGCAGAATGGCGAGTTGCAGTGCATCTATGCTACCTGCATACCACCCTATTTTAACATGGCGAATTTACCAATCTCTCCACGTGTTTGGCAATTTTTAAAGTAAAGAAACCTGCTGTGGAGAATTTTATGAATCTCTCCATGTTCTCTGCAGGAGAAGCTTCTCTGGGAAGTATTTTCTCCAAAATATGGTGCTATTTCCCTTCTCTATCCTCTCTGCATAAGCCCCTAAGTTCTTTCAAAACTAAAGCTGCCTCACATTTTAATCTGGTCTGTAACTGTTAAAAACACCTATAATATATATTATCTCTAAGGCCTCGTTCAGGGTGCTGGCTTGTGAGGGAGGGCGTGCTGACGTGCTTGCTGCAGTGAGAAACAAAGTATTCAATTTGAATACTTGTTTTCAAGGTAGCTACTGCCCTGCCTCCGAAGCCAGGCGTTGCCGCTGACGACAGCTCAGTAAACGAAAATTTCGTTTCTTGGAGCTGAAGCGGCGTCACAGGGACCAAGGCAGCCAATGAAATCATTCTTCAGAATGATTTCATGGCTGCAGCTTGGATACTTTAACCCTGCAGCCTGTAGCCCCGCCCCCTCCCCAACGCTGAAAAGGCAGCTGGGGGATAATCACATGTCGCCAGCAAACTCCCAGCACTGCCTCCCGCACGCCCCCCCTCCGAGTCCTCAGCTGCCTCCCTGAACGAGCCCTAACTGTGCATGCTATGTCTTGTATATAATGTATACCCTGTTCACTTATATAACTGTATTTGTAACCATGTAATATTTGTCATCTTAACTCTATGCACAGGACATACTTGAAAACGAGATGTAACTCTCAATGTATTACTTCCTAGTAAAACATTTTATAAATAAAAAATAAATAAAATAAAAAACACCAAAATCAAATCATCTATAAAAGATAAATGATGATACTGTACCTATAGGGATTTCTAGCTCCAAACACGTGGAACTGCTCCCACCAACCCATAAAGAGATTGGCGAATGATGGAGCAAAACTTGTCCCCATTTGCAGTTCCACGTGTTTAGAGATAGAAAACTCCATCAAAAAGAAAATAGTTGTGTGATAAAAGAAAGTGAATAGAATCCAAAATAAAATACTTGAAAATTAGAGGTAACGCTCAATGTATTACTTCCTGGTAAAACATTTTTATAAATAAATAAAATATAATGCAGTCTCGTACTCTTTGGACCGTTTAACTAAGCCTGTGATATTTATCTTATTCCAAAGTCTATTTGTGTTAGAATACCGGTGCCTCTGCACCGTCCGCGCAACCCTCGGACTACCCAGGGCGCACAGTGGAACTTCCCCCTACCTGCAGCCACTCCCGCGGGCCGTCAGCTCGGCCGTCGCCGCGGTCCTGCTTCCCTCGGCCGCTCCTCCTTCTCGGCAGGAGAGGCGGTCTTTCCGTCCCACGCGCGTGCGCCTCCCTCCGGCACGGGCCGCGTGCACACCCCGCTTACAGTGCACGCGCCTGTACCCGTCCGTTATCCTCCACTCCTGCTGTGAGTCTCCGCCCCCCTACACCGCACGGACACTTCCTGAGTTCTAGAGTGCTCACCTGTGCATCTTCAGCTGCACCTATCCTGAGGAGCTTCCTGCAGTCCTCCTGTTCTGCCCCCCACCCCTGATTGGTCTCTCATAACTTATCAGGCATCCCTGAGCCCTCACTCCATGCACTCAACATGCATGGAGCTAATGTGCTATTCTCTCAGTGATTCCACAGATTCTGACACGGCTCGTACGACTACCCCTTTGGCTATCGACCTCGGCTCTCCTTGGACTTCGTATTCTCTGGCACCCCTCGATCACGGCTTGGACCCCGACGCTTCTCCTCTCTCCGCTCCCTGACATCGGCAAGGCTTCCACAATTCTACTCCAATACCTGGTACCGGCAAGTATTGTCTATGTAACCTATCTCAGGCCTGGCAACGCTTTACTCCACACTCCGGACGCGCTCCCTTTGCTGCGGGTGCGTGTATCCGTACTAACCTCTTCGGCACAGGGGACGGGTCTGGTCTGCAGGCAGCGCCGGCGTAACATTATGTCGAGCCCACAGGACGCAGACCAGACTGAACTAAGCCAGGTCCTCTCTGATCTGCTTCAGCAAAACCAGGCCATGGCGGATCAAATTGTGGCTCTAACCCGACAGGTCGCAGTAATTTAAGCCCGAGTACCGGCCAATTCCCCTCCTGGTGTTAACCCCCAGTCCGCGAGCGCACCTAGCAGCTCCGACGTAAGAATCCCGCCTCCTAAACATTTCGCTGGTGAACCGCAAGAATGCAGGGGCTTCCTCAACCAGTGTGAGGTACAGTTCGAGATGGCTCCTCACCTCTTCGATACTGTGCGTAAGAAGGTAGCGTACATTTACAACCTCCTGACGGGCAGCGCCCTGGCTTGGGCTTCCCCGGTCTGGGAGAGACGTTCTGACCTCACCCAAGATTACGAGCCTTCAAGGCTCAGTTCCAGCAAGTGTTCGACTCCCCCACACGCCGGGAGATGGCATCTGTTTATCTTATCCAGATCTCTCAAGGACGACGAAGCGTGACGCAGTATGCTGTAGAGTTCCGGACCATCGCAGCCGAGACTTACTGGGGGCAGGAGGCGCTAGTATCTGTATTTTGGCAGGGCCTGGCTGATTCCAACAAAGATGACATCGGTCGCCAACCCAGGCCGGATCAATTGGAGGTACTCATCGAGCAAGCGATCCGTATGGACCAACGTATCTAGGTACGCCGCTCCGAGCGCCAGCGCCCTCGCTATCCTAATTGTCAAGCTTTCAACCTCACGACTCCAGACAATACCCCTGCACTGGCAAGCGCTACTACTACTCTCCGTCCAGCCCTGGAACTACCTGAGCCGATGCAATTGGGTGTACAACGCACACCCATACGACAATTCCGTCACGCCGGGGTTTGTGTTTCTACTGTGGATCCGTTGAGCACCTGGTTGAATCGCATCACCGTTAAAAACCGCTACCCCCTTCCCCTTATTATCGAACTGTTTGACAAATTACAGGGGGCTATGATTTTCTCTAAACTGGATCTTCGTAGAGCCTATAACCTGGTGCGCATCAGACAGGGGGACGAACACACGTAGCGGTCACTACGAGTATCTGGTAATGCCCTTCGGGTTATGTAACGCTCCAGCAGTCTTCCAGGACTTTATTAATTACGTTTTTCGTTGGGTACTCAACATATTTGTAATTGTTTACTTGGATGACATTTTGATTTTTTCCAAAAATCTCCAGGACCACATTCGTCACACCTCCTACTTTCTTTCTCGTCTTCGTGAACACCATCTATACGCCAAGCTAGAGAAGTGCTCTTTTCATCAGTCCTCTACTCATTTCCTGGGTTACATCATCTCAGACGAGAGTTTCATGATGGACTCTGGCAAACTTCTGGCAGTAATGGAATGGCCTAGACCTAACACCCTCAAAGCCATTCAATGATTTTTGGGGTTCGCGAATTACTATCGTAAGTTTATACGTAATTTTTCTTCTATTGTAGCTCCCCTTACAGCCCTTACGAAGAAAGGGGCAGACCCTTCTGCTTGGTCTCCCGAGGGTCTGTCCGGCTTCAAGGTACTCAAGGAAGCATTTGTATCCGCCCCGATTCTCCGCCATCCGGACATCAACCTTCCCTTCGTGTTAGAGGTTGACGCCTCCGATTGCGGCGCAGGGGCAGTCCTGTCTCAGAGACCTACACCTCAAAACAAGTTACATCCCTGCGCATACTTCTCCAAGAAATTCTCATCGGCTGAGAGGAATTACGACGTGGGTAACAGGGAACTCCTGGCCGTGAAAATGGCTCTTCAAGAGTGCAGACACCTTTTGGAGGGGTCGAAAGAGCCGTTTACTATCCTCACGGATCACAAAACCTTCTCTATATCGAGAACGCCTTGGCCCACGACAGGCTCCCCGATTTGACTTTCATCTTTCATATATCCCGGGAACTAAAAACGTTAAGGCAGATGCTCTGTCCAGGCAACATTCCTCAGAGGAGAGACCTGAGGAGCCCTTGGGGACCATCCTACCACAGGAGAGAATTCTCGCCACATCTACTTTCAAGAATCTTGATAAGATTGTATATTCTCAGAGATGCATTCCTAAGGACCTGGTGATTCCCGACAACAAACTCTTCGTATCTCCCAAGTTTGTCCTACTTTTTGGATTTTTTTGTCCTTATTTTGGATCGCGCCTTTCAACTGTACCGCGGGATCCTCCTACCTCAAGGTTTTTTTTGATTCACTCACATAATAGAGAGGCATGTCCTCGAGCATATCAGCGCTGATATAACCAAGATCAGCGCTGATATAGGGGACCATGCGACTAACAGCTAGACCGGCCCCTCTATATTTGCTATTAGGTATATAGCTGCTATACAGGGAAGGGGGGTGGGGTGATCATACACTGACTATCCCATCATTAACCCCACATATACCCGATGTACATATCAGCTGCTACTGTTGGCATTTCGCAAGTGCATTTACCTGACATCTGCTGAGTAGCTTCTCAGCATTTTACAGCTGTCATGTGCATATACTAGCCTCATTAGCCAGTGTTGACATCAGTTGTAGCCACCACAAACACAGTGGAGGTTGCTTGAACACTAGCCGCCTCACCCCGCGCACTACATCACCCTGCTATGTGAAGGGTGACTATCTGTGTGTGCAGGGTTTCTCTTCTGTGGCCTCTAACAGAATGGCTAAACAATGACTGGAAACTACAATGCACGAAGAGCTTCACACTGACAAATTACCATACTGACAGAAGCGAGGGTGTGCCTTATTGGTTTACAGCACCCCTATAAACACCACTACATTATTAGTGTCACCTATGGTGTTTCTACATCAACTATCTGTTTGCAGTATAGGTATTCTGGTAACTATATCATATGCCTTAGGAATGCCGACTAGTATATACCTTACCTGAGTGTTTGCCTATTAGCCTGCGCCTTATTCCACTGTGTGGGCCAAATATGATTTCACAATAGACCTAGCACTGACAGCGCTGTAAAGTCTATTTAGCAAGCAGTGCAACCTCAAGCAGGGTCAGATATGGTCTGACCTTTCGCATACTATGCCACAGAATATGTACATTAACAGTGTATCAATTGAGTGCGCACTACACGCCCGGATACACTAACATTGAGATTACCTTCTTGGTGAGCTCTCATAGGCTCCTTTCCTATACCTTTAAGGAAGCTATAACTTATAGCGTTTTGATCCCGAATATCTATAAGGGATCTTAGTATTACATCTACCCACCTAGTCTCAGGTGGGTTATAAAGGATACAGTCACGTGCTGTTGAAATACACCATTTAATTACGTTTTAACAACCTATTTTTTATTCTTGGTTATTAATAAAGTATTTTAAATTTACAATTCTACATTTGTTGTGATTGAGTGCTGGAAGACTGGGTTCTTTTTTCTCCCATATGATACAATCAGTCTCCATCCAGTCAGCACCTCACTGTGGTTAACACTAGCTGTGCGGGTTTTTCTCTGTGTGTAGTGTTTGCGCCAGTAGCCTTTTCGCTTTGTTGCCTTTTTGGAAATATAGCTGTTTTGTCCATTTTAAGGCCTTTTTAGCTTTATTTACATGAAGGAGTCTCAGATCCCCTTAGGAACTCTTTGGTAATTCTTATTTGTAGGATTCTCCTGCCCCCAAATTGGTTAAAACTTTGGAGATCATTTTTTCCCTTTGTCTTTTTTATAAGCAGAAATCACAATTATTTTACTGCGTTAAAATCTCCCCCCGGAATAATTTTTCCTTCAGCGAATTCTAACAAAGGAAATAATTTTTGAAAGAATTGAGTGCCTTTCGTTGGGTGCCTACATATTACATAGTGTTACTGTTGTGGTGCCAATGCTACCTTTAATTATCAGGTATCATCCCTCTTTATCTGATTTACTTACATATACGGTAGAAGGAATGGTACTGATTTTGAATTAAAAGCGCTACTCTTTTTTTCATAGCTGCTAATGCAAAGAAAGTGGTTTAGTAAACCCTATCTGAAAACCTGGGTTAATCTCAACTTCTCAAGTGTGTCTCTTGCAAGAAAATCATAATTGTGCGTAAGAAAATTCTGAACTGCTTTTTTACATTTTCTAGGAGTGCTTAAACCTTTAACATTCTTATTCTCTCATAAACTCCAATAAATCTGCAGAATAACCATAATAGTCCACTTTCTGGTTTTTATCATTGCCTTTCTTGATAAATTAAGAAAGAAAGGGAGAGATAGGTAAGGGGGCGAACAGTAAGCCATGAGTGGGGAAAACCGCGAGGTTGAGGGATACGAATTGCTAACAAAATAATAAACGAAATGCAAGATAAGATTTTCTTGTTCATTTCTGGCCATAAGGCCAAGGATTAAAAAGAGTGAAACTATATATATGTACATTGTGAATACAGAAAATAAATTGTAACGCCCATTTTTTTAATTTAAGTTTTCTTACATTTAGCCCAATAAATCTGAAAATGTATACCTCGGCTGTATATAAAGTAGCGGTATTATGAAACAAAAAGTTAAATGCATTGAAAAGAACAAATATGACTTCGTAACCCAATAGATTACACTAAAATAAATTATTCAAATTTAGTGATAATTCACCTCTCAATAGTGCCAATGAGATCAATAGAAAAGTCTTGAAAAGGGAGTAATTTGTGGTCCACGTTGTCATGGCAGACCCCGACAATTTACAACAGGGACCAATACACCACACAGAACTGCAGAGTTGAAGCAAAAAAAATTTATTGCAAAGTTTTCACAAACTTCCAGCACATAAAACACACCCAGAGCAAAATAACGAATATCAGCTCCAGAAGCAAAAAGGTAAGTGAAATCAAATAACAGTCTTTTAAATTGATAATAGCAAAGTCCGGTACATATAAGTATAGATGCAGGGAGAGGGGAGAAAAACCAAGGGGTTAAGCAAGGTATAACAAGCGGGGTACTTACAGAGAGGTTGGATTCCCACCAGGCTGTGTGACCCCCTGAGAAGCTTCACCTTACCCCGTCTCCTTTGAAATGAAGTGGTGTAGAGCCGCACGCTCAAAAGGTGTCACCACTAATCCATTCCTCCCGCAACAATGGTGAAACCGGTGGTGTCCTCTGATCCAGGCAGCAACAGAAACAAAAAATGATCGAGTGCACTACTGCTTGCTATGAAAAAAAGTTGGGGAACTCACCAGGTTTGAAGGTTAAAAAAGTCTTTAATGAAAATTACATAAAATGACAAAACTCCTCCTCCCATATGTTTCACGCCCATTATGGCGCTTTGTCAAGGACATTTTATGTAGTTTTCATTAAAGACTTTTTTAATCTTCAAATCTGGTGAGTTCCCCAACTTTTTTTCATAGCAAGCAGTAGTCCACTCGATCATTTTTTGTTTCCATAAAACACACCCAACTGGGGTAACTAGGGGAGCAACCTAAAGTCCTAGCTGTGGGGACCTCCGTCCGTAAGCTTACCCCGATATGTGTTCCCAACTTGTGCTGCTGTCCTCTGTAGTATGGTGTCACTGGAGACCAGCACTTTTAACACTTTAATACCCGGATCCTTTGATTGAGCAAAGCGAAAAGATGAAATAAATTGTAATTTATTTCCATAATTGACATACACACTATGTTACACAATTACTCAAAATACACTTACTGGGACGGGGGCAAACGGAAAAACTTATTTACAAAATGAAATCTTGAAAACCAATGTCTCTAGGAGCAATTTCCCAAGAGCGGGAGTTGCTCGCAAACAGAGCTGGAAACAGTCTTTGGTCAGTGGCGCTGCTCGCAACCACTGTTACTCTGCCGGAGCTGCTTCGTTCGTTCTGCCGCTGTAGTATTGGATCTTGGAACCTTAGTTCTTACGAACCCTTAAATCTTGTTACGGTGTTACAAAGTTTGAAGACTAAGCTTAGATGAATCTTGTTACATGTGAATCTGGTTTCCGATGGGCTGCAGGGATTCTTATAAGGTTAAACCTCCTATACCTAACCTGTGCAGCCAATCACTCCATGGGAATAATTTTCCCCATCTATCCCGGAATTGCCAATACCTTGCAAGCCTTTCAGAGGTGGCTTCTCATTCTGCTAAGGGCATGCGCAAACCTCGCACCTCTGCCGCTTAGCATATGAGACCCAACCTCTTTACCTGTTGACTCCGTCTGGGCGAGTCACCATTTGCTAGACTGCCGGACTTTACACTAAGATGGGGGTACTTGTGTTCTCCCTCCCCACTTCACAACTTAGTTCGTAGTCTTTCAACTGCGGACTCTTTCAGACATCCTGGCAGCACGCCAGCGGGGTGTCTTAGAAATCCGGGGCTGGAGATGCTCCGCTCATTTGCAGGGATTTCCAGCCATGCATTTCTAAACGACTGTGATTATGTTTCCTCTGTCTATGGCGTTTCAAATGAAAATCCCTATGTGCCTAACATATTGGTACAATTAAAATAGGGAGACTTTCATTAATCAATTTTTATATGAATGTATAAAAATCGTGTTCTATAACTTTTCATGGATTTAACCGAACAGCGTTCACAGCAAATCTCAACGCTCTATGAGCTTCCAAGCCAAAGTTAGCAAAAAGCCGCTTTCAATGCTGCCAAGCGCCAGACTTTAAAACCATTTTTTCTTTCCATGAACACTTAAAACACTGCTACATTTATACATTTTACACATATAAATGACATTACTCTCGCCACCTTATACCTGGTGGGAGATGTTCTGAACCACATACATTTTTATTACAATTGCAGTGTTTCTGCCATCATTGGGTTGCAGAGCTGGCACGTTACAATTCCCCAATAGGGCTTAGGGGCACACCGCCGGGCATAATACCTTTATTATTGGCCTGGGTAACCCCTCACCATCACATACACTGTATGGGCAGCACTGCCTTGCTCTCCGCTGGCTAGCAGTTTTACATTCCCCGCCGTTGCTTCACTCCAAACAGCTCCGGCCAACGCTGCACACACAGACCGCAGCAACACTGGATGCTCCAGACCCCGGCACTGGGTCGCCTCAGTTTCCTTTGGCTGACTCTCTGTCAGCTCTTCCTTTACAGGGACAATGCCAGTCCCCTGCCAGCATACAGCCTTCACCAAGAATATCAAGTCCAGAATGACTCTCTTGAGCCTGGGGAGAAGGCGTATTTGTACCCATCCCAATCATGGAGATGCCAGCTTGTCTGGGTAGGAACAATATTCCTGGTCTCTGCATATGACCCTAGACCAGGTTGATGAGATTACTGGGGTTGAAGGTGGTCTAGGAAAATGCTGAGACAATCCCCTTCCACAGACCAACCATACAGATACAGCCACTGGGCTTACAACTGTCTTGCAGAGCAAGTCCACTCAGCAGGTGGTCGACCTCTTCCTGGTTTCTCAACAATGGGCCTAATCCTATCAGTGTGTCCAGGCCTTCAATACCAAACACGGATATGATTACAGCTCATTTTGTAAGAGAGTTAACCCCTTCAGGCCCCCACTCTTGAATAAAACTTTACATCCCTGTTTCACACACTTTAAGAGGAACATGTAATAGGACTGCTACAATAAACTGTACATACATAAATATCTACATCATATCATTGACAGGTAGGGGTAATGGCGGGCTTAACCTTTATATAAAAGCAGACAAATCTACCCCTACTGTCACATACATACTTGAGCTTTTTTTATCTTTCCAAAAGCATGGGCTAGTGGCGTTTTCTCCGATAGATTCAGCCCCAAATTACCATTTTACTAAAAGCCCTGTGCCTGCGAGTCCAGCTTTCTGTTTGCTCCCCCACACTATGCATAACCATGTTTTCCAAACCCAGTACTCGTAGCACTGCTTTTACAGTAGAGGTGTTCAATCTTGAATCGAGTACAGATTCCAGAGTACCAAAAGACTATCTAGCAATATGGATCTCAAAAGAAAGCACTTGGAATGAACTCGTCCTTTAAACCAGCATTGGCTAGAATAAGGATGGCAGAAAGTGTTGATCTTAAAGAGGCAATCCAAGCTGTTTTTTTGTCTTCTTATCTTCATTTTTTAATACAGGATTGAAGCAGGGGGTCTCCGTAGCTGAACCCTGTTTTCAAAGCTCTCGGGACCTGCGGGCCAATAGGAAGCCGTGACGTCATCTGGTGCAGCTTCCTATTGCCCATGTACCGGAGGGCTTTAAACTGCAGGCAATACCAGCATGCCCATCAGAGGTAAGTATCCCTGGAAGCAGGGGGTCCCCGGAGCTGACATTAACTGGGTTTAGCTCGAGAGACCCCATGCTTCAATCTTGTATTCACAAAAAAAGGATAAACACATACAAAAAAAATTGCTTGGATTGGTCCTTTAGCTGCAATCATGAGGAAAGTCCCTCAAAATCAGGTTTCATGCATTGATTTATCTTTGTCATTTGCACTTAAGAGAAAAAAAAGCATGAGTTAGTAAAGTAGAGCTACAGCAGAAAATAAGCACTCGCAAGCAAAATGGATTTAATAAATACTTTGCAGTGCATTAAATTAGACTGAAGGTGGCAGTTTTTATTTCACTATGAAATGGTATTGATGTAAAGAAAAGTTACAATCACTCAGCCATACTGTAGCTTGCTACATACTGTATTTATAGGCTTGATAACTAGCTCCTTTTATCTTTAAAGACAATTGTCTTTTAAAAACATTGGCCAGACCCATAAAGACAAAAATGTATGCACAGTTTCTTCTACCTTCAGCACCTAATGACAACTTCAGGAGAAAAGCGTCATTAATAAGCTAGACCAGGGGTACGCAAACTTTCCTTAATGCCCCGCCCCCCACTCCTCACAGCTCCGGCGTCAAATTACGTCACAGGGTCATGTGATGCCAGTTACCATGGAGACGTGTCGCTGGAACCAAGGTAAGTAGAAGTTTACAGAGGCCTCACGCGATCCCCAGCATTTATTTTAGGGAAGCGTGTGGCCTCTGTAACACCACCCCCCAGAAAATCTCACGGCCCCCCACTTTGCGCACCCCTTAGCTAGACCCTAATACTTTGAAAGATATTTTTACTTTTTCTTAACTGAAGGCCTTAAATAATTTTATTTTCCCCAATACTACCTGCTAAAAGTAGCACATTTTCAAGTTATCTGTTGTTTACTGGTTGTTGTTTTTTCTCTCCAGTACCTATTCTCGAGCGGTCAATATTCAAAACTTGGTTATTAGACATAGTCAATATTTCCTTTCCCTTCTGTGGCGCTACAATTATGGGAGTCTGTATAAATGTATACTGCATGTCAAAAGTAAAACCTATATAACTTAGATATTTTATTTATCTCTAAATACATATTCCATTCCTCTTACCCAGGTAAGGCTGCGTCAATAGAAGGGAAGATCGCGCTGATGCGTCTGCACGCTGTGCGTTCAGACAGCCTTAAGGCAGTGATCGCGTCTATATAGCGTGCGGGCGCGTGCACGCAAAAGCGGGAGGGGGCGCGCGATGCGCGTAAAATCAGTCCAAACGGAATTTTTGCGCGATCGGGCGGTCACGTGAGTGGTTCGCCCAATGAGGGCGAACCAGCTGTGACATCACTGGCCCGCCCATAGACACGCCCCCGGACGGCGCGCGAACGAAGGCCAGGGAAAGCACCCGCTTTCCCTCAGCCTCCGCGCGCGTCCGCACTCCTCCACACGGCTGCTCTATCTACGGACGCAGCCTAAGAATATCATATGATTTCATCTTTTTTCATTGCATACAGCATATTTTATCATTTTATTTGTATATGCAATCAGATGCCATGTTGTTTTCTACCATTTGGTTGTTTGATTCAGGGTATTGGGTAAAACTAAAGGGTAACATTACCTAATAAAAAAAAGATCTCTCTAAAAAATTTTATCAAATGTTTTACCAGGAAATAATAGAGTTACCTCTCGTTTACAAGTATGCCCTGGGCACAGATGATCTTTGTAATCATTAAAATAACTGGTTTCCTGTAATAGGTGTGCAGTTTTATATCTCTGCTGTAATTCTGTCAATAAATAAATATACACAAAAACATGAAACCTTTTTATTTTTTGGGGTAGATTTTTTGTTTTGCAACACATTTCTGTGGATTTATATTATGCATCATCAGTATTGATGTGGACTAATGTGTGGGACTAATACATTTATCCATATTTACGGAACCACATAAACCCGAATCAACCTCATTCTTTAAAGTTGATATATTTTTTCATTTGAACTCTTTTACCATGGTTTATCGAACTCATGTTTATAATTATTATTATTTTAACATTATTAACACTTTCCCGGCCAGATTGCTCAGCAACGCGTTGCAGGGTGTAACTACCCCTCTCCCCCCGCTGTTGATTGAGCATTGGGGATGTATCACTAGAGCAAATAGACTTCTCAACCTGTCAAGTTAAGGAACCATTTACACGATGCGGCAATATTCTGAAAAAAAAATCATGGGATTAACCCGGGAATCCCCTCGCCCAGTCATTACAAACACAACCACACTGCATAAAGAGAAACACGTGCAGCAAGATCCTGGTTTACTTTGCACTGCAAGCCTCGCCAGCCTCGCTCCCACAAAGGAAGGAAACCCCGGCTGTGGCTGTTCCAGGAAGTGAAACCATGAGACCCCCGGACGCCATCTTTGTTATGGGAAAAACAAATCTTAAACCTTAAAAAAAATGTTTCCTCTCCCTAGTTATACTCCCAGCATAGTATCATGTTTTACATAATATATTTAATCTGATATGAGTTATTAAATCTTTTTTTACAAACAGTAGGGTAGGCAAAAGTTATTGCATTGGATTGTAATGTAGTCATTTAAAAAAAATATCGCATTGATCTAGTTTCTGACGGGGCTGTGAATCTGCCCGAATCAAAGATGGATGCCGCAAGACATTATCTGCGGGTTGGTAGTTATAGCTGGGATAGAGATAACCTCCTTTCGAACCCTCGTCGATTGTGACGTCACAGTAGGGCATGTGCTTGTTTACACTGGGGCCTATGTGGTGAGTGACAGCTGCACATGTGAGTGTGATACAGGGCGCTGCAGTGGCAGCTGCACATGTGTGTGATACAGAGCGCTGCAGTGCAGCAGGTCCAGTGACGCTATTACGTTATCGGCTGCAAAAGGTATTGGTGACCCCTCCTTGATCTGCAGTGTAATAAAGGTGCTATAAGGAAACTTTTTGCAGTATGTTGTGGTGCACACTTGTAAAAGTGCTATGAATAAGTAAATTGAAGGTTCAAATTTTTCTTTTAAATGCGTGGTTCTACTTAGCGCTTGGAAGCATTGTAACAACGTATAATGTAAGTAGTTAACTAAAAAAAAAAAAAAATTATACTCATTTGTTCTTGTTTGGAAATGAAGCCTAACCCCTACCAATATTCATCTCAACATGTTTACAGACGGATTAATAACCCAGATTTAACCCATTAAACAGGTCACTGCTATTCTTTGTTTTTGTACCCTATGATGGGTTTCATCTTTTAAAATATACACTCAATATAATATTCACACCTGATTAAAGACTTTGCATAAATATGGTAAGGACATTGGTTAAAAGGTCAATATTCTGAAGGAAAAAAAACATGAATTCTTTCGGCATCTTTAATCTCTGCATGGAGAGATTTATAATATTTAGTACCTGTAGTGAAGGGACTTTTGCAAAATCACAGGACATGACAATGAGTTGTGAAAAACACCTCTTCACCCTATTTTTTAAACCATGAAGATTCCCTCACTTGGTGGAAACCAATAAACATTCCTAAATTTCAATGCTTTTCAGTGAAAGATTGAGACATAAATTGGCCTCCCATACCACATCTCCCAAGTCGCAGTTGTTGTGTTGGGATGTATGATCCAGAACCTATACTTGCCACTTCAGAGGCTAGTATCTTAAATGGTGTATTTGTAGAGAGCACACACACACACAATAATATATATATATATATATATAACCTCTGTGTAGATTGGACTCTCTTATATGGGTGTGCAATGGATTTGTGGAACAATGTGTGGGTGACCCACACTGGTGATGGGGAGCAATCCTACTGAATTTGGGTTACAATTAGTGAATTGGAATCTGCCATTGGCTGCTGATGCTTTCAATATTTATTCATTATAAATGGGTAAATGCTCTGCATTCTAATAGTAAACATTATACAATGTTGACATTCATTGTACTCAAAAAATATTAAGAATAATAAAATATTGCATGTTGTGTATGTGTTTTTCAGCCAGGTTTTAGATTTTTGATTTTTTTTTGTTAGCTTTTTGTTATTCTGTCTGTTGCATCTTCACCATTTCCATTCACTGCTCCATCTTCCAGCTTTGCCAGTTGTACTACCTTTTCTGTTTTCTATAACATTACAAATCCTCTCTACACTGTAGGCAAACATGTACTAAAATAGATAATTCTATTATCCACTCTACACTTTGTAGGCTAAAATATATTAAAAATAGACCAGAGGTTGATAGGTGTAATGAATCGAAATTCGAAAAGGAAACAGTGAAATTGCAGAAAACACATATCCAGTCCTGTTTCTGTCTCTACATTTCACGTGTTCATAATGTCGACAAACTTGGTTATCTTGATTATACATTGCTATCGCTTCTGAGGAAGATATGTCAAGGAGGGGGTCTACATAATAAGTGCCACAAACAGCATTTTTTGCTTAAAATTGGCACACGTAAATCTATTTTTAAATTGTACTGGTGTGCGCCTATGTCAGGAGTTGGCAACTCCAGTCCTCAAGAACCAACATGTTGGGTTTTCAGGATATATTTGCTTCAGGACAGGTGACTGTCGAAAACTGGAACCTGTGCCGAAGCAAGGATATCCTTAAAACCTTACCTGTTGGTGGTCCTTGAGGACTGGGATTGTCCACCCCTGGCCTATGTACTCACCTGAAATGCCATGGTCTGCACCGTTAGCATTAAAAAATAACTTTGGCATACAGATTTGAATTGTATGGTCTAAAGCCAGAAATGTATTCAACGCAATACGGGTGTTTTAACATATAGGTTAAATTTTTTTAAATTATTTTCACAGTATGGATATTATAAATAATATTAGTCATCATTTATATTGACTAATACTAGTTATAAGTAAAACATATATACAAATCTGTTTAAAGTGCATTAATTATGTATTCAACATGACGCAATGCATCAAAAGTCATTTTAAACAACAAATGATGCATCATACATGAAGCCTTCATACATACTGTACGACGCAGATTAATGAAGGTGTACTATTTAGCACTAAAATTGTGACGCACAAAAAACATTTTAATATGATCTTACATAGTACTGTACATAGATAATACATAGACAGTACATAGGTCCTGAAATATCTGTGGACAATTATCAGCTGGTCTGCTGCTTTTGACTCCCACTGTTTTAGTTGAAATATGTAAACACTCTTTAATGAAGACAAACTCATATGTTGATTTTAAAATGTTTTTCTTCGGCAGGTTATTGATTTGTAAATGAAATAGTGCAGAAGTAAAAAGTGTACATTAACTAAGACTACTTATAATTTTAATAATAAAACATACAATTCAGGCTGGCACATGAAGTACAGTTGAAAAAAAGAAATAACTTTTTAACTGCTGCCATAGGAATCTGCATCGTATAGAAATGCCTTGCTGGCAAAAGTAACGGTCTAATCTCATTATTTAACATGAATAATCCACCTTCTATAAAATGTACTTTTATCTTCCTGACACTATCATGCACCTGTCATATTATCCGGACGTTCCTCCTTCTCCTTCCGTGCACCCCAAAACTGGAACAACCTACCAGAGACTCTCATATCCACCACCAGCTTAAGTTCTTTAAAATCTAAGGCTGTCTCACACTTTAATCTGGTCTGTAACTGTTTCATACGCTCATAATATATATTTTCTTTAACTGTGCATGCAATGTCTTGTATATAATGTATACCTTGTTCATTTATGTAACTGTATTTGTAACCATGTATTATTTTGTTTTACTCTGTGCCCAGGACATACTTGAAAACGAGAGGTAACTCTCAATGTATTACTTCCTGGTAAAATATTTTATAAATAAATAAATATTGACTAAGCTTGGTTAGATCATTTGTACATTCAGTTAATCTTAATATATAAAATCGAATGGTTGGTACTAGCTGCGGTGAATCTGATTGGTCCTCAGCCTCTGGCCAATCAGATTGATGGGTCTGATGTCACCCAACTGCCACTCTCTTCCCCCTTGGCGCCACACACACACACACACACACACACACACACACACACACACACACACACGCGCTCATCTCTCCCCTCCCGGCGCCCATCTCTCCCCTCCCGGCGCTCATCTCTCCCCTCCCGGCGCTCATCTCTCCCTCCCGGCGCTCATCTCTCCCTCCCGGCGCTCATCTCTCCCTCCCGGCGCTCATCTCTCCCTCCCGGCGCTCCGCTCATCTCTCCCTCCCGGCGCTCCGCTCATCTCTCCCTCCCTCCCGGCGCTCCGCTCACCCCTCCCTCCCGGCGCTCCGCTCACCTCTCCCTCCCGGCGCTCCGCTCATCTCCCTCCCCGGCGGGGGAACAGGCAGTGGCCAGGCAGGCTGCAGCTGCCTCGCGGCGCCTAAGATGGCGGCGCCCGGAAGGACCCCCTTCCTCCCTCGCGGTGCCGAGTGAGAAGATGGCGGCGCCCGGAAGTAGAGGTAGGTGTCGCGTGTGTGTCGCTCTAGGTGACGTGTGTGTGTGTCACTGTGTGTGTGTGTGTGTGTGACACTGTGTGTGTGTGTGTGACACTGTGTGTGTGTGTGTGACACTGTGTGTGTGTAACACTGTGTGTATGTGTGACACTGTGTGTGTGTGTCGCCCCCCTGCCTTTCACGCCCCCCCTGCCTTTCACGCCCCCGCCCCCCCCTTGCCTTTCACGCCCCCGCCCCCCTGCCTTTCACGCCCCCGCCCCCCTGCCTTTCACGCCCCCCCCTGCTTTTCACGCCCCCCCTGCCTTTCACGCCCCCCCCTGCCTTTCACCCCCCCCCTGCCTTTCACCCCCCCCTGCCTTTCACACCCCACCCCTGCCTTTCACGCCCCCGCCCCCTGCCTTTCACGCCCCCCCTCCCTGCCTCCGGGCAACGCCGGGTATATCAGCTAGTGCTCAATAAAAGTAGAATATGGTGCTTATAATATGCTCTCTCTACACCTGTTATCAACCTGCAGTCCTTTAGTATTTAATGACAACTTGAAAGCGTCCATCGTGAGCTTAACGTGTTTTAACTACAGTATTCGTAAATGAGTACGAATGACTTTTCAGTTGGGAAACTAAAAGAGTTCTCCTTTTAAAGTTTCACAGCAGGAGAAATGCAGAAGTTGACAATATTATCGAGTTCTGTTAGTTGAAGACCTGATTTAATCCATGTTCACTTTCCTGCAGAATTCTACCTGTCGTCATTGGTTGATGAGTACAGAGTAGAATGTTAATAGCATTGGTTCCTGTTAAATAATGCTCCCTCTCTGTTGGGTATCTTGGCTTTCAGTCTCTAGTCCAAATACCTTTACTTTGAATTATATATGGTAGTACTGGATACAGAAATAAAAACAATGATTTTTGGCACATGTGTACTGCTGCGGCTCATTTTATTCTAACACATCACCGGTTTTTCCCTGGCTTTTTCCTGGAATGCGACGCACTTCACCGGGAGCATGCCGCATTCATTTTGCGTTCTCAGCCGCGGGTCATGCGCGGGTCATGCGTTTATTGAGAATGGTTCGGATTTAATAGGTTGCAATTCTTCGCGTGTCCGCCAGTTGGCAGATATGCATGCATTGTAATGCGCATGCGCTTCAGTAATGTGTCGACTTGCAGGTGTTTCGTTTAAAAAAGATACCACAGTGTGGTATTGTAAATTGGTCTTGAGACTGAAGGAAGAGTTTGCAAAAATGTATCAATTTAGGCTTTTCATATTAAATAAAGACAAAGACCAGTTTCTGTTACAGTATTCTCCAGAGACCCGCCCGCCATGAGTGTTCAAGTGCAGCCCGTTTTACAAAAACCCGACAGAAGTTACGCGTATTTGATATGGGCCGCGATTAATGCAACAGATGATAAATTGGCAACAGTTGTTCAAATTTATCAGTATTTTAGCGAAAACTATGACTTTTACAAATTTTCGCCAGCTCCTCATACGTGGAAGCGTGCAATAAGGAAAAGGTTATGTAGCGATTCCTGTTTTTATCGTATTGAGCCCCACTTTGTTGGAGGGTATTGGTGTGTATCACCGGCTTTTTCCTGTATCTATGATCATGCAAAAGGCGAAAGGTCGTGTTAAAACCAACTAATAAACGACAGTCTCTGCCAAGCAATGCACCAGCACCGGCATCCAATAACGGTCCCACCGTCAGTGACAACCCTTGCTGTCTATCCAGCAAGCCTGAGCCGGATTTCGCGTGCAGTTTCGATCAAGCTTGCATGTACCTAAGCAATTTCCAGCCTCATCAGCTCACTACAGGTGTCCCGCTGCAAACTATCGACGTGGATGATCAAGAACACTGGACTGGCAGTGGCCCGGCGCCGGCGCCAGCTGAATGGGAAATTCAATGGTGAGTATTGTTCCCGTTTTATTTTCTGTGTTTTTTTTATTTTGACAATACAGTATCAATATCGGCGCGATTCAAAAGTCAAGCGATTCTCCTGTAAGCAATATTATTGGCTGAGCGGCTTCTCCAGTACTGTGCTGCAGATACTGAACAATTGGTGGAACGCTAGGCGCATGCGCATTGGAACCTTCTTGAAACGCATATGTGTGTCATTACATCGACGGTAGGCGCATTCGCATGTGAACAGGAGACGCCCCCCGAGAAAATTATTGGTGGGATTGGCTGGGAACTTCTTTAGGGGGCTGACCATTACAGTAAAACTTTTCTTTTTGTTTTTCCTCAGAAAAGAAAACGGCTAATGGAGGGATTTCGATGGATAATATCGCTTTGTGTAACAATGCCTGCACACTGCTGAATCGGATTTAAAAATCCACGTACCGGAGTCTACAGTTTAGTGGCCGTTGTTATTGATTAGGATAGAATACTGTACCTGAAACAGTATGCTGATGTTTTCCGGCCGTACAGTATACAATACTTTTTTATATACCGTATACTGTGTAATAAACCCGAAAAAATAAAAACTATGCATTTATTCTACATGTATTACAGTACTGTACATACAGTATGTGTCTTCTATACAGTGCCAGTACGTACAGTACAGTATGTGTCTTCTATTTTTTTTAATACTCTTGTACTGAGCATGCCTACAGTATACAGTACAGTATGCCTGGACAGTAGCGTACATTCTAGAAACACTGTATTTTCTTACAGTAGCAAAGGAGCCAATGGAACAATGTAAAACAAATCAACATGTTCTTTTATTGGTGGAGTAAGTACAAAAACATTTATTTACAAATACTGTATAACAGGCCTGCACAACATACGGCCCGCGGGCCGCATGCGGCCCACCCGGCCTCTCTGTGCGGCCTGCGATGAGATTTAAAAAAAAAAAAACTTAATTTTTTTTTAAAAATGGTGGCGATTCCCCGCGGTGCCGGGGGTGATGTGAGGTGCATTGAGGTGAGGTGCAAGGGAGGTGAGGTGCAAGGGAGGTGAGGTGCAGGAAGGGTGATGTGAGGTGCAGGGGTGATTGGAGGTGCAGGGGGGGGGGTGATTGGAGGTGCAGGGGGGGTGTGATTGGAGGTGCAGGGGGGTGTGATTGGAGGTGGGGGGGGGTGATTGGAGGTGCAGGGGGGGTGTGATTGGAGGTGCAGGGGGGGGTGTGATTGGAGGTGCAGGGGGGGTGATTGGAGGTGCAGGGGGGGTGATTGGAGGTGCAGGAGGGGGTGTGATTGGAGGTGCAGGGGGGGTGTGATTGGAGGTGCAGGGGGGGTGTGATTGGAGGTGCAGGGGAGGTGATTGATTGGAGTTGCAGGGGGGGTGATAGGAGGTGCAGGGGTGGGGGGTGGTTGGAGGTGAAGAGGGGGGGGTGATTGGAGGTGCAGGGGGGGGGGTGATTGGAGGTGTGGGGGGTCACTGGAGGTGCAGGGGGGGTGATTGGAGGTGCAGGGGGGTGATTGGAGGTGTGGGGGGTGATTGGAGGTGTGGGGGGTCACTGGAGGTGAAGGGGGGGTGATTGGAGGTGCAGGGGGGGTCATTGGAGGTGCAAGGTGGTCGTTGGAGGTGCAGGTGGGTCGTTGGAGGTGCAGGGGGGGTCGTTGGAGGTGTAGGGGGGTCGTTGGAGGTGCAGGGGGGGTCGTTGGAGGTGCAGGGGAGGGTGGTTGGAGGTGAAGGGGAGGGTGGTTGGAGGTGAAGGGGAGGGTGGTTGGAGGTGTAGGGGGGATGATGTGAGGTGCAAGGGGGAGAGTGATGTGAGGTGCAGGGGGGGAGAGTGATGTGAGTTGCAGGGGGGAGAGTGATGTGAGGTGCAGGGGGGAGAGTGGTGTGAGGTGCAGGGGGGAAAGTGGTGTGAGGTGCAGGGGGGAGAGTGGTGTGAGGTGCAGGGGGGAGAGTGATGTGAGGTGCAGGTGGGGAGAGTTGTGTGAGGTGCAGGGGGGAGAGTGGTGTGAGGTGCAGGGGGGGGAGAGTGGTGTAAGGTGCAGGGGGGGGAGAGTGGTGTGAGGTGCAGGGGGGGGGAGAGTGGTGTGAGGTGCAGGGGGGAGTGGGGTGTGAGGTGCAGGGGGGAGAGTGATGTGAGATGCAGGGGGGAGAGTGATGTGAGGTGCAGGGGGGATAGTGATGTGAGGTGCAGGGGGGGCGAGCGATGTGAGGTGCAGGGGGGGAGAGTGGTGTGAGGTGCAGGGGGGAGAGTGGTGAGGTGCAGGGGGGGAGAGTGGTGTGAGGTGCAGGGGGGAGAAGGATGTGAGGTGCAGGGGGGGTGGGATGTGTGTGGTGTGCAGTGGGGTATTGTGTGTTTGTGGAGAGGGAGTATTATGTGTGTGAGTGAGGGGGAGAGGTGGGGGTGTGAGAGATAGATGGAGGAGTATCGCAAAGGTTGATAGTGAGGGGTTCTGGGGGAGATATGAGGATGATGATGAGAGGTGCTGGAGGAGAGATGATGATGATGACGATGATGATTTTACCCGTGCGGCACAAATTTTTTTTCCTTGGAGCATTTCGGCCCTTCTTGCTTTACGAGTTGTGCAGGCCTGCTGTACAATGTAGAAACATTTTAAGTGCACAGCAATTCAAAACATCAACAGGTGTATGGTTTACTGCTACAGTAGTGAAAACATTTATGTATAGAAAGTAAAAACATTTACAGTCAGTCAGTATGGTTTACAGTCGCATGTTTTAAAAACAAATTCTTTATTCATAAAATATACAAAACACAACATCGCCTTTATTAAAGAACGGCAAGTCAAAACATATACAGTGGGATGGTGTGCAAAATAGTCTGCACCAGTACAGTCCTCGAGGGCAGCAAACAGGCGTGGTTTTCAGGGTAACCTTTGAAAACCGTGCCTGTTTGCGGCCCTCAGGGACTGGAATTGTGCAGGTCCTGTGTTTGTGTACAGCAAGTTAAAACATTTCTGTATAAATACAAGTTAAAAAACACAACAACATCTCCTTTATTTAAGTACAGCAGGTCAAAACATGTACAGTACAGTTCAGCACAACAGTATGGTCTTACAGTACCCGTGATTAAACCAGAAAGTCCACCAGATTGTCCGTCCATGGCCGATTCCTTGCATGGCGCAAAACGCCATTAATGCAGTCTCGAACGCCTTTCATTACAGGATCTGTAATTGTATAAAAGCGCCGCAATTCCCCCAGAATGGTCTTTCTTAAATTGGCAGAAGGTGCCTTTTTATGCGATTTCCTTCGTAGTTCACTCTGAAGGCCCAGTCGCAGTACAACGAGTAGGGCACATGGTGCTTAAAAAGTAACAAGGCATACTTGTGGGGTGCACCAGCACTCTTCACCCTATACTTCTCCCTGAGTGTCGGTGGCAGATCGCACAGGGTGATGTCGGGCACCGTATCGATGCGAGCGAATGTAGGTCTTCTGGGAGCGGGTGTGCTTGAGGCGACAGCGATGGTAGGTTGTCTGGGAGGAGGCTTTCCTCCGGTCTTGGTCGCCGTGTTGTCTCCTGGCGTGGTCTTGACGGGGTTGTCATGTCCTCCTCAACGGCATACATGTACACTACATCTTCTGGTGGAAGGGTGCGGTTGGTGATGGAAGGGGGTCGATGGTCCCATTCAGCACATCCATGCCACCCTCCTGCTCCGGCGTCGTGGAAACAGGGGCATGAACACCGAGCAAATGATGTATACCCGCTATGTCAGCCTCTATCTTCTCCATTCGTTGATCCATATGTTGCATCCGTTGATCCATATGTAGTATCCGTTGCTCCACATTTAACATGGTCTCCAGAAGCAAATCTATCTTTGCCAGCACAATAGAGTTCCCGGGGATATCCACAGTTATCCCATGCAGCATCCGGTCTAACGAGCTGCTTCTTGTGCATGGCGTGTGGACAACGGAGGATGAGATGGGGGTTCCATGGAGAGAAGCGGCAGCGACGTCGAAGAAGGGTGGAGGAGGTGACCTGTGGATATCCGGTAGAGGAGAAGCGGCAGCGTCGTCGAAGAGGGATGGAGAAAGTAACCTATGGATTTCCGGGCGAGAAGCAGAGTTGTTTAAGAGCAAAGTAGAAAGAGACCCGTGGATTTCAGAGGCATCAGCGGAAGCGTCGTCGGAGAGAACTGGAGAAGATGGCCTGTGGGTTTCCGGGAGGGCGGCGGCAGCGTCGAGGACGAGGGGTGGAGAAGACGGGCTGAAGATTTCCGGGACAGCGGCGGCAGAGTCGTCGAAGTGTATGGGAGGAAGTGGTCTGCGGGTTCGATGGGTTGGCTCCCATTCATTTTGCGTCGAGAGTACATCACCGTATTTCTTCTTGACATAATAAGGCTGACGTCTATGAAAACCCTTAGCCTTTGGGGTCAGCAGAAGGTTTTCTTTATTGGCCTTAGCTTGCCGCTTTTGCCTTGGCGTGGAAACGGCAACCGCCTTTCGCTTTTTCTGCATGACAGGCATGGCAGAGACGAGTGGGTTCCTGCGTCCGTAGAATTGGGGTTGATCCATGGAAGCAGATGACATAATGCAGTATCTGGACAAGGGCAAGTTCAGATAAAGATCATCGAGTGGTGGGCTATGCAAAGTGTATAACCTTTTATGCATGGCGGCGAGGTACAGGTGTTGAAAGTGGACGTACTCTAATGTGAGTCATTACCGTATAAATACACCATCAATTTTGTGGATTTACTACATCGACTAAACATCGAATATACATTCTTGTGTTTGTATTTCTTTCTACTCGCAGCAATGCCTGTTAAAAAGATTTCCAAGGATCTCAGCATGCGAATTAAAGAGATGTACACGAGCGGACACCAAATTGCTGCTATCCAACGCTGGTTAGCTACTTCTGGCCTCGTTGTGCCAACAACCACCGTGAGCTATCATGCACACGGAAAAAACAGAGAACGCAAATGGGCACCAAGTTTAACAAACGCGTAAGTGTATTTATACAACTTAATTTTTTTTATATCAAATAATGTACTGTAGATCTACAGTACTGTATCTAATATTTTTGTTATTTCTGTAGATTTATATTACAACCGTATATATTTTTTTTCTATTTATATTACAACAGTATATATATATTTTATATTTATATTACAACAGTATATATATTTTTTATATTTATATTACAACAGTATATATATTTTTTATATTTATATTACAACAGTATATATATTTTGTATATTTATATTACAACAGTACTGTATATATATTTATATTACAACAGTATATGTATTTTGTATATTTATATTACAACAGTATATATTTTTTATATTTATATTACAACAGTATATATATTTTGTATATTTATATTACAACAGTATATATATTTTTTATATTGCTGCATATTAATAGAACAATATATTGTGTCCTGTTTATCTACTGTCTCTAATATGTTTGCTTACCGGATTGTTTTTCTTTACATTGTAGGGAGACAACTCTTCTGGAGGACAAAATAAGTGAGGAGAATGATGAGAAGAGTGCATTAAGGGTCAAATACACTCTGCAGGAAAATCACAATCTCACTGTATCCGAGACCAGCATAAAGAAGATGAGACGTAGCATTGGATGGAAATATGGACGTGTGAGGTTAGTACTGGACAGTACAGGAGGTAAAAGTGTTGTTTAGGAAACTACTGTACCGCTAAAATTATTTATTCCTTGTCATTACAGAGCGTACCCTATGATACGGGACGTAAACAAAATAAAAAAAGAGTGGTCCAGGCCCAGGCATGGATCGACAGTGGAGAAACTTTCCAGGATTGCATCTTCACTGACGAGTCTACTGTGTCGCTGGAGATATTTGCAACCTTTGCATTCCACAAAAAAAGCCGCATATCTTTGAAGCCACGGCCAAAACACCCCGTAAAGCTGCATGTATGGGGTGCCATCTCTAGACGTGGACCAGGATGCATTGTCATCTTTGAAGGTAAAATATATAAAATATAATGTAGCCTTATGCACTGTACTTTCCTAGTGTAGCCTCACTGTATGCACTGTACTGTACTATTGTGCAGTTTTTTGAGCACTTTTTTTTTTCTTGCTATAGGAATTATAAATAAAGCTTTCTTCCAAGACAACATTGTCCCTGAGATAGTGCAATTCATCACACGCGAGTTCCCGTATGGTCACCGTTCCTACCAGGACTACGAACCGAAGCACACCGCGTCAACAGCGCATATCCTTGAGCGCGATATCAACTGGTTGAAGACGCCAGCGGAGTAAGTGCGGTAACCGTGTCTCATTTTTTCCCCACTGTTTTTACTGTGTACTGTATCTCTTAAACTAATTGTCCTTTTTTTCCAATGACAGATCGCCAGACTTCAATCCGATCGAAATGGTCTGGCATCAGCTGAAGGATCATATCTGGAAAGTGGTGAAACCCTCCAAAAAGGATGAGTTGTTGAAAGTCATAATGAGTTTTTGGAACGATGTACTCACCGTGGAACGCTGCAATAAATATATAGACCATATTGCGACTGTGTTGCCCATTGTGATCGCGCGTAATGGGCAAGCATCAGGAAAGTAGTACTGTACTGTACTGTAGTATTGTAAGTACAGTATGATACAGGTAAGTATGGCACAGATTTTTTCGTTCCTAATAGTCAGAGTATACAGTAGTTACAGTTTTTTCTTTACTGAGAGAGCAGCACCAGCCATCTGGTTACATAGTATTTAACAGTAGTCAGAGTATACAGTAGTTCCAGTATAGACTAGTTTGACAGTAGTACAGTAACTGCCTACTAACTGCTCAATTTTTTTCTTTCCAGAGAAAGCAACACCAGACATCTACAGTACAGTAGTACTACACATCACACAATGTCATAATACAGTACGCACATAACTGCACTAATTTTTTGTTTTCTTGTCGTTTCAGGAAAAAATGGTGACCTGGGGGGAGGTGGGGTGTTGTGTCCAGTCTAATCTGTTTGTACAGTCAAATGTACAGTATATAAACAGCAGTAATGATGTACAAAAAAACTCTCCTCTCTCAATGAACTACTGTACTGTACACAGAATGAGGAACAAGATAAAGACGTAAAAAATAATATTACTATATATATATATATAATACATTACAGTATATATTATTAAATAATATTCTTATAAATGTGCATTATTCATTTTTATCCATGTTTTACAAATGTTTTCTAAATGTTTATCCTATTTCAATCTGCCAGAAGAACTTAATAAAGACTGCATTATGTATTATTTGTATTTTTTGGTTCCTGATAAAATAAAAGAAATATTTATTTACATTCCTGCTAATCATAATCATTGACAACAACCCACACCCACAGTATACCAATGAATAAGAATGAATGACAAAACAACATGAAGCAGTTAATGTTTTTTTTAACTCTCAATTCTCACAATGCTGTGCAAATCAGATTTACATTTCAAATTCGAGAAGGGATTTTCCAAAGCGTTACCATAAACAAAGCCTCAAAGGGTTGGGGGGGGGGGGGGTGAGTCATGTGCAGTAATCAGCTAGCTCCCATCTCAAAGAGGATTACACACAGGCGCAGTGAGGCTTTGTAGCTCGGCTATGGACGGATTAAGAACACAATGGCAATATTCAGAAAATTAACGACGAGGGGAGTTGGGTGACTCATGCGCAGTAAGCAGCAAGCTCCCATCTCAAAGAGGATTAGAGTACACGCAGGCGCAGTGAGGCGATTGACGCTCGGCTAGGGACGGATTAAAAACACGACTAACTTCAGAAAATTAATGACTCTGGAGGTGTCTGTCGATAATAGTTTGTGTGTGCGTGGGGGAGGGATGAAGGATTAGTTGTGCAGCAGTTCAAAGAAATTACATAGAGTAGAGTAGAGTACAGTACAGTAATTTCAAAAGGCTGTTCATCATAATACTGTAATTTGATCCCTACACCCCCAAATACAGTACATAAAAAGCACACAAATCAACCATGTGCAGGCAAACGCACAGATTGAATATCGTAATATCAAGATTGTTTTTGCAGGCTTGTGGATAAAATAACAGTTACAAATCATAATTAAAAAAAATATTTTGGGGGCACTCAAGCAAGCAGTGGTGGGTGAAGTTACAGGCGCATGAGCAGGAATCAACTAGCTCCCATCCGAAAGAGGATTACACACAGACGCATAGAGAGGTGATGCTCTGTGCAAATCAAATTCGAGAAGGGATTTTCCAAAGCGTTGCCGTAAACAAGGCCTCAAAGTTCCCATCTCAAAGAGAATTACACGCAGGCGCAGTGAGGCTTTGTAGCTCGGCTATGGACGGATTAAGAACACAATGTCAAGATTCAGAAAATGAACAACTCTGTGGAGAGGGGGGGGGGTTGGGTGAGTCATGCGCAGTAAGCAGCTAGCTCCCATCTCAAAAGGATTAAACGCAGGCGCAGTGAGGCTTTGTAGCTCGGCTATGGACGGATTAAGAACACAATGTCAAGATTCAGAAAATTAACGACTCCGTGGAATTTCAAATCCTTGAGCTAGCCGTGTGTGTTCGTGGGGGAGGGGGCTACAGGGTACAGCTGCATGAAGTTCAAAGATAAAGACATACTTTAATTTCAAAAGACAGTTCATCATAATAATACACCCCCAAATACAGTACGTAAAAAGCACACAAATCAACCATGTGCAGTCAAAAGCTACAGCACAGATTGAATATCGTAATATAGTAAGATGGTTTTTGCAGGCTTGTGGAGAAAAAAAAATTACAATAAAAATTTTTTTTTTAATTTTTTTTGGTCACTCACTCAAGCAAGCAAGCAAGCAGTGGTGGGCGAAGTAACAGGCGCATGTGTAGTAATCACCTGCTGTCAAGCAGGAATGTGATTGAAACCAGACACACGTTCAAAGGAATGGTGTGGGAGAGATGTACTGCATTGTAGAGAAGATAAGACGTTGAAATACCCTGCAGTGCAGTTAATTATCCTGAGCGAGGGGAGAGCGCTGTATATGCCGAAATGTGACACTGTTACAGTACTGTACACGCCTATGCGTTTCAACAATTTTCAAATGAGACATACTGTACAGCAGCACAGCACTGCAAATGCATTTATACTTTAAATATGCAAATTTACAATTACTGCACGCGCACACACAGACTGTGTACTGACGTAGGTTGAACCGCGAAGGTATTAGACTTCCAAGACAACAGCACGCAAACGCCCCCTGAGTTTTTACACGGCATTGCAGTTTAGCAGACGGCGAGAATAAAATGCTAAAATCAAAAGTGATAAAATAACGCAGTTCACTCCGGGCGAAACAAACAGAAAACCGCACCTAACCGGGATAATCTGAGAGCCACGGATCTAGCCGACTTAGACTCAGGTCGGCCGCCACTGTATAATGAGTGACCCAGGCTTTACATTAACTAAAAAATGACACCAGTTTTGTACCAGTATTTATATTAATGTAAAAATAAAAATGGATATGCTAATTTATAAAATGAACAGGTAGAAAAATTAATTTATGTGAAGGCTATTAGTAATACATAGCATTTAAGGTACAGTTTCAAAGGAACACGTTGACACAAACACATTGTTTATTACAGTGTTTCCCAACTCCAGTCCTCAGCGAACCCCAACAGGTCTGGTCTTAAGGATATCCCTGCTCCAGCACAGGTGAGTCAATCAGCGGCTCAGTCATTTTGACTGAGCCACCTGTGCTGGAGCAGGGATATCCTTAAGACCTGACCTGTTGCGGTTCCCTGAGGACTGGAGTTGGGAAATACTGGTTATTACATCAAAATTAAACTATGGATTTTATTTTTTACACACTGATTATTTTAAGATGATCCTGAAAATGTTTGTAAACAGTGATATATTAAGCCTACTATTCTACCTGCTCGATTATTTCATTCTGTTATACAATAGGGTGTCTGCTTCCATCTAGGGTTTCTTGCTCTCAAAAGTAATACCTATGAATGTACGTATGTCAAAGAAATTTTTTAACCATTATAACTATGCAATGCAAAATGACAATGTATAGATGTGATATTTGACACCTGAAAAAAACTCCAATTAAAATATTTATATATAAACGAAAATAGAACATGTCATAGAATGTACTGAAATGGTTTATAAAGCAATCCCACCTAATGACATGATGGACCTCAAACAGACATATAATAATGTCGGGATGAACGAGATTGCTGGTTGCACGAAGAAGTCGGCTCTGTGCCCTCTGACGAGGTTTAGCTAGTGAGTGCATGTAGCAAAGAGTATAATCAATATGAGAGAGATAACCGCTCTCTTGGTATCCAGTGTTTCATTTCCCCCTAGAAGGTCACATTTGTCTGCTTCAAAAGAACTAGCCAATAATGTCTCAGTTATTATAGTGCAGTAAATAACTCAATAGACTGCTGTACCGATCAAAGCCTTGATGAAACATTGCGCTTCTTTTGTGTTATATTTCTCGTTCAAGACAGTGGGAGTTTCTGTGCTGTGGTGCCCGGTCAGCACTATTGCACTTTAATGAGTAAACATTTTCTCTCTCGTCCCCATGACAGTACACACTAATGGGGATTTGGCTCCTCCTACCTTGGGGTAGGATTATCTTTTCAACCTAAAAATACCTCTGAGACCCTTTCTCAGTTATTTTTGGTCCTTCCTGGCTCTGGGTAACAGGTTTGCTGCTTACATGCCTCGTGGATGTATTTCTTCAGGCCATCTTACCGGGGGTCTGTTCCCAGAATCCGCCAGAGCCACACTGCTTACAGTTGCTAGCCGTGGGGCAATGATGCTGCGCCCTGACCTGCCACTGTCAACGGACCCCTGTCCCTACATGCTGGCACAGTTTATTCTTCCAATAGGGCTACTAAGCGAGCCTGAGGATTCAGTGGAGGCCTAGTTAAGCAAAACCGGAAGTGTGTGTTCACAACCGGAAGTAACTCTTGAACATTTCCAGGATAAACTGAAAGTATATATTGGAGCTATGGCAATAGACCACCCCTTATTGGGGGCTGGATTAGACAGGTCATAAGCCAATTACAAAACCAGGATCAGTCCAAGCCCTTGATCAGAGGATTTTAAGACAGACCGGATCACTTTCCCTCCAAATGATACAAGTATAGTGTGTGCCTGCTGCTGTTTTCATAAGCTATATTATGGCTGCTCCTGGGGGTTCCCAGAGCACAAGATGGAGTCTGGAGTTTTTGAAGTTATAACTACTAAACCCAGAAAAGATGTAGTTAAAAATAAGCACTGCTCTGTAGTTTGTGCTCTTTGTGATGGAAAATTGCCCCCTAATTATTCCAAGAGGGCATGCCCTCATTGTATAAAGAATATTGCTTTTGATGAAGCTCCAACACAGATGAATAAAAATAAATTAAAGGCTTAAAAGTTTGGTTATGGAGACATTTGAAACAGCTGAGTTCCAGGTCTCTCTCAAGGGATTCAGACATACAGAAAGGATTCCCAATCTGAAGAATTTAAGGAAGTGTGTGAAAATGTTAATGTTGACGCAGTGGATAAGCTCATTAAGGGTATGCGTCAGATTATGAATATACAAGACAGGGAAGATCTCAAGCTAGTAAATCGTGTATTTATAGAATTGCAAAAGAAAGCCAGGTCGTAAAGGATATAATTCATAATGAATGGCAACATCCAGATAAGAGATATTCCATGTCTAAATGTTTTTCTAAAATGTATCTGTCACGATTGGCGTTGACCGGACTACCAGGGATCGCAAAGCACAAGGCAGAAAACAAGGATTTCGTAAACCAGAGTTTATTCAGCCGCAGCTAACAGTATAACAACACTCACAGAATACAGTAATAACTCGTCGAATACAGGGCAACTCCTAGCTGACAAGGTGAAAGGTGCTTCTGAAGCTAGCTTACCCCTGATTTTCTTTCACAATCTGTCCTGCAAGGATTCCTGCACATAGGAATGACCATCTTGGGTTATACAGAGTCTGTACAAGTTGGTCTCTGACACCGAGACCAACCAAGAGTAACCATGGACCTCTGATCAGCCTTGACTTACAGTAGATAGACCCCCAGCTTCCATCCAGAAACATGGAAGTCCGAGTGCCTACCAATCATGAAAGAGATTGTGTCACAAAGACAATCAGAGCTTGATGGCTCGGCTGAGACTAAGAGCTGGGGTAGGTGACCGTACTCTGTGACAACCCCTATGGGAATGCTTGGGATTTTGGGAAATTGGAACTGACCAATTAGAATCGGAAAGACGGAGCTAGGACTCAGACCCAGATTTCTCATCTCAGCTCCATACCTCCTGCTGGGACAGGCTCTACACTCCAGAATCCTTATTAACAGTGAAAACATGGGAGCACTTAAAAAATGCTGTTTAAAATACTTGTCTGAGCTTTTTAAATGATTTACCCACATAGCGATATGTTTAACAGATTAAACCTGTCATTTGTTCACTTTTACTATGGTCCTCCTAGGTGGGACTGCATTTTTAATGCAAATTGAATTTTCTTTTGTTCTTGAGTTTTGTCATCATCTGTAGTTATTTTTCTTCTCAGCTAGTTGTCCTTTTCCTGCTCCCATTGCTAAAAACACAGGAGGGAAGAGAAGTCATTTTAGAAGCAACATTTGTAGAAGGTGAGGGAACTCCATCTATCCATCTCAGCCTGAGACTAGTAAAAGAGAAAGTTGTGGCTACACTAATGCACTTTAAAAATAACTCAGAAATCCTAGATTAACATTCAGAATGTTTCTAAATGTAAAACGCTCCAGTCCTAAAAAAAAATAAAGTTACAAGTGGCTATACCTCATTTTTTATTATTATCTAGGTTTGAAGCAGCGGGACATTTTAACAGGACTGATATAACAGCATTATCTTCCGATGTAAGAGAGCAGGGAGTCCTCAAAGCTGAAATTAATGTGGTTCAGCTCTGGAGACCCCCTGCTACAAACCTAGGGAGGGTCCTTTTCAGTTTCTCACTGATTTATGTTTAACTATATCTTATTAATGGATATGTAGCAACCATTAAATAAATGATTCCTTACCACAAGTCTCTTTTTCCCAACTATAACTTCACAAGTAGCAAATCAAGGAAATAGGTTATCTCGTTCTATTTACGCATTACTTTTGATGACGTATTGTAATGTTTCAGTGTAACATTTTGTGTTTTTACACACATTGTTGCTTCTTCGTTGTAGTGTAGTTATCTAAGCAAACAGTATTTTCAAATGTTGCCAGTGGCTTAACGAAAACATTTTAGCCTCCTGAAAGTTTCTCACGAAATTAACACATTTTGTGAAAGTTAACTTTGTGGGCAAATGTAAGAAAATAGTTACATTTGTTAAAAAGAAAAAAAGAAACTTTTGGTGGGTTTGTGAATGGCCAAAATTCGACAATTTTACAAACGTGCAAATTAATTAAACATCTCTACTGATGATGATTGTTACTTAAAAGTTGATGTTTTTCACCAATTAGCCCATAACCAGACCAATAGGGATTGTGTCCTACAGTACATTTATTATGCAGCACTATTCCATAATGCACCTTCTAGTGCTGGAAGACACTTCACTTAAATGGTCTTTAAGTTTTCTTCTGGGGACGAAAAAGAGGATCTGGAATAGCGCCACTTGATTAATATGGACTTATCTTTTCTGTGATGTTCTGTTTTAAAGGTTAGACCTTGGTATGCTTACATCTGATGCATGTGTAGCCTGTAGATGGAAAGACATTACCAACACTATGTATGAGGCGATAGAATAGCTCACGCCTACATAAACCAACTGTCTTATAAAACAGGCAGAAAAATAAAATATATTGTAACATTCAATTTCTTTTTTTTATTGTAGAATCTTGAAGCATTCATGTGAACAATGGAAGATAACATAGATATGATTTTGTACAATAAGACTACAAAATTAATTCTCAGTGATGAGACAAATTCTCGGTTACCATGGCTTGCTTCTGGTCTTCTAGCAAGTGTGTATGGTATGTGGGCAATGTTTGTCTTGCCAGGCTTCCGCAAAGTTCCATGGAAACTAAAGGTATGCTTATTTATTTCTTATTTTCATTGTTGTTGAATATCTTGGGCGTTGCACAGATATTCAACACTGTGACCAAAAAAAAAAATATATATTTCTACCCATGTTTCATTTTTATTAAGAATAAGCAGTTGCACACCAAGGTTACTCTCAAAGAATACATAACCTTGACAAATGTCTGTAATGGGACTGAAATGGTGGAAAATAAGACCAACCTACAGTATAATCTGTGAAAGTAACCCCCGGTTTGCAAGTCTGTTTATTCTTGCTACTTTATACATGGCAATATAATACAAAAAGAGGATGGGGGAGCACAGTTTTAGGAGAAAGGTAGTTAGTATTATGTCCTGTTGGACTGGTAATCAATATGGTGGACAACACCTATGTTTGAGGCGACAGTCTATGTAGCAGACTCCATATATTGGAGGTGCACAGACAATAATGTGTATATATGGGTGGGGAAAATAAAAGAATATATGAAAAACTTACACGGCCTTGTGTAAGTTCTGTCACATCAAGGTTTCTTTGGATTGGTTTTCTTTCTTATCTGGTATTTTCTTCTGCGGTCGTCGCTTCCCTCTTCTTTGTTCCTTCAGCTTTCATCGTTTGATTTGTTTCTCCCTCCAGGTGGATTTTTCCTCGTATAAATGAAAAGGTAATTAGATCAGTACATATATATATATATATATATATATATATATATATATATATAAAAATAAACAGATGGCACACACATATGTGGTAAAAAGGTGCTTGTCCCATACAGGTAATGTATAGATAGGTTCCTTATTTAACTTTAAAGGGAACTTCACAAGAAACACCAGAAGTGAAAAGAAACCACTACAAGTGTGTACTCACACTGGTCCGTGTGGGTATTAAGTTATATTGCTTTTTACTCCCATTTACCCCGAATATCAGGCTGTACCAACATCACCATTTGTCAGATGTTCACAGATATCTGAAATTCTGTATTAACTCCCTAATCGGGAAACATCAAGATACCGTGATAAGGGATCACTCAGATTGGCCCGTGTGAGTGTTTGATTATACCATTGCATTGCAACGGTTTATTGTGTTATTGCTTCATCACCCTTCCATGCACCATAGCTGCTATATATATATATATAACGTAGGTGTCGTCCACCATATTGATTACCAGTCCAACAGGACATAATACTAACTTCCTTTCTCCTAAAACTGTGCTCCCCCATCCTCTTTTTGTATTATATTGCCAACAAGGGTCCTGGATAAATCCTGCTGGGGTTCTGAGTCACAGGAGGACAACTTAAGAACATTACTCTCAGGCTGTATTACATTTCCTTTTGTTTTACATCTTATACACGCCATATAGAGATAGCGCCCGGGTACTTTCTCTAACCCATATCCCTACTTTATACATGGGCCGTTTGATCAGAGGTGAGTTTTTTGCACCCAATGAATATTTAGTATTTTTCTTTGAAGAGTGAGTATAGATCTCTCTTGGTTTCATTTTTATTGGGTTTTAACATTAAACCACAGTTACATTTCATTGTTCAGTACTTTTTTTTTTTTTTTTTTTTTTACGAATTCCAGTCTGCTTAAAAACTCTTTAATGCAGGGTAGAATTGCCACACATACAGTGGCGAGAAAAAGTTATGGAACCCCAATGATAATTACGTGAATTCCATAGTTTTTCCACGATAACCTTCCTAATCAAAACAAGTAAATATACAATAACTTTAAATTAACCAAGTCCATGTCTTTTGAAACATAATGAGGCACGAATTAGACAAACCATGAGTAATTAAGAGTCAGGGTATGTGCAAAAGCAAGGTAAACCCTAGTTTTATAAGGTAAATTAAAGGGGATCATTATAATCTGGTGTTTAAATAAGTAAGCAGATCTTCAGAGGTGAGTTTGGGAGGCCCCATCATATATAAAGATCAGAAACTTTGTGAGTTTGGTCTTCACTATACAGGTGTGTGGAAACAAGTCATGTCACGATCAAAATAAATCTCTGAGGAGGGGTTCACAAACTTTTTTCTCACCACTGTAGCTCTACGATTCTGTAAGGAAGCAGGGTTCTCACACCCACTCCTTACCTCTGCCTGGGACTGCCTCTGCTCTCCCTTCCTCCTCCCAGCGGTATCCCCTCTGCTGCCAGGGTCCGTGGCAGCCGAAGCTGACACACGTGGTCGCCATCTTGGCTGGGACGCGCGCGGGACACTCCCGGCCACAATTTATTCACTGCACAGGCAGCTCAGTCACGCCCCCAGCACTCGCTCCAGCCATACTCACGCCCCCCTGCTTCCCAGCTGATGCCGCTTCAGGATCACAGCGCGCACCTATCAGCTCATGCTCCATGGCACACCTTTGCTCCACCTACCTCTCTGATTGGCTCTCCCACCTTTATTACCCCAGTCCTTCCCTGGAGTCATTGTTCTGCATAGCCTCAGCTTACCTGGTGTGGATTCCCTCTTGCTTGTGTTTGTGCTTCTTAGGTTTTGACACGGCTTGGCTTACGACTCCTCTCCTGGCTCTTGACCCCGGCATCCTCATCAATACGCTGCTTCTCTCATCCCTCGATCTCGGCTTGACCTTCTACCATCCGGACCTCTCCTCGGCTTCGGCACCTACAAGTACTCTCTCTCCGGATTCGACAGGTGCCTCTATTACCATACTTAGTTTTTCCACGATAACCTTCCTAATCAAAACAAGTAAATATACAATAACTTTAAATTAACCAAGTCCATGTCTTTTGAAACATAATGAGGCACGAATTAGACAAACCATGAGTAATTAAGAGTCAGGGTATGTGCAAAAGCAAGGTAAACCCTAGTTTTATAAGGTAAATTAAAGGGGATCATTATAATCTGGTGTTTAAATAAGTAAGCAGATCTTCAGAGGTGAGTTTGGGAGGCCCCATCATATATAAAGATCAGAAACTTTGTGAGTTTGGTCTTCACTATACAGGTGTGTGGAAACAAGTCATGTCACGATCAAAATAAATCTCTGAGGAGGGGTTCACAAACTTTTTTCTCACCACTGTAGCTCTACGATTCTGTAAGGAAGCAGGGTTCTCACACCCACTCCTTACCTCTGCCTGGGACTGCCTCTGCTCTCCCTTCCTCCTCCCAGCGGTATCCCCTCTGCTGCCAGGGTCCGTGGCAGCCGAAGCTGACACACGTGGTCGCCATCTTGGCTGGGACGCGCGCGGGACACTCCCGGCCACAATTTATTCACTGCACAGGCAGCTCAGTCACGCCCCCAGCACTCGCTCCAGCCATACTCACGCCCCCCTGCTTCCCAGCTGATGCCGCTTCAGGATCACAGCGCGCACCTATCAGCTCATGCTCCATGGCACACCTTTGCTCCACCTACCTCTCTGATTGGCTCTCCCACCTTTATTACCCCAGTCCTTCCCTGGAGTCATTGTTCTGCATAGCCTCAGCTTACCTGGTGTGGATTCCCTCTTGCTTGTGTTTGTGCTTCTTAGGTTTTGACACGGCTTGGCTTACGACTCCTCTCCTGGCTCTTGACCCCGGCATCCTCATCAATACGCTGCTTCTCTCATCCCTCGATCTCGGCTTGACCTTCTACCATCCGGACCTCTCCTCGGCTTCGGCACCTACAAGTACTCTCTCTCCGGATTCGACAGGTGCCTCTATTACCATACTTAGTCTCCTGGCCTGTCTATGCATACTACCACACTCCGGACACGCTTCCTCTGCTGCGGGTGCGTGTTACTAACATCCCACCTCAGTACAGGGATGGGTCTGGTCTGCGAGCAGCACTACCGTGACAGATTCATAGTAGGATTTTAGAGCACCAGAGTGGTTACTTATATTGCTTCATATCAGTGGTGTGTAACAATATATAATATGGTCCTTAGGTCCTCAAAAGGGCACCTAACGCTATTGCTACCACAGAAGAATGTGTTGCTGCCCCTACTGGCAGCAAAAGAGTTAACATTAACTGAGTCAGTAGAACATATAGAGGGAAGAGTGTGAGATGTAACCGGGCAGAGAGTGACATGGGGGCAGGGTGAGAATGACATGGTGAAGGGGGAGAGTGACAGGGGGGACAAGACAATGACATAGGGGAAAGCATTCATGGTTGTGAGTAACATGGGGGTGGGAGTGGGTGACTAGGAAGAGAAAGAGAGTGACGTACGGGGATAGAAATTGACACGGAAGGAAGTCCAGTGGAATACATTGAAGACATTAACCCCACTTGGGCTCAATGATGGATTCAACTTCAGCCCTTTCCTTTAAACTTTCTTGAATCACTTACACATATTCCAACCTCACACAAAGAAAGACCTGGCAAATGTTTTCCTAATATAATTTTGTTTTATTTCCTTCCAATGATCTAAGCCAGGGGTGCACTAACTTACCTTAATGCGCCCCCGGCTTGCCCCCCGCCCTCTGTAATGTGCCTCTGTAACTGACGCGCCCCCACTTTACGCTTCCCTGTTCTAAGCAACTTATATATGCTGCCACTAATGTTTAACAAACATAAAAATTGATTGATATCAGATATTGAATTATTTGACAGAATAGTCTCATTAATATTTGTGACAAATATGTATCAACATTTGAACCTATTTTAATAACTGTTACTAACTATGTAATTGGCCAATTGATTTGTGTACATAATCTATTTATAAGTTTTATAAGCCGATTCTAGTTTCCTCAATGTATCCCTACCCACTTTCCAGGTATTCTTAAAAACCTCTGTCAATGAGGACCAACATGTTTGAAGAAATGCGTTTACATGAATCTATATAGGTTATCATGGCAACTAGAACGCTATATATACACCTGGCACTGGCAAGGGAGGATCCATTGATTGCCCTTAAGAGGCTTAGGGCTGTAATATACAGCGTGCGGCCGCGCGTTCCTATGCGAACACGCGTGCACGTGCCGCATGCTTTTCATGTATATAGTGCCGGGAGCTGCAGGTAAGGTGTGTATGTATGTGTATGTATGTGTGAGTATGTGTGAGTATATGTGTGTGCATGGGTTGTGTGAGTGAAAGTAAGTCCTAGATAAGATTTCTTTAAAGAAAAAAAACTTTAATAAATATTTTTTTTTTACTTCTGCAGTTATTTACGCACGCACGCACGCACGCACGCACACAGGCATCCGTACAAACACGCATACATACATACACACATACATACATTTGAGCGCAGGCAGCGGCGCGAAAAGATGAATTTCCTCATCTTCGCCGCTGTCTGTCGGCTCCCCTCTCCCTGCCGTGCGCGCGCGGCCCTTCTCTAAAAAGGCTGACTAACGTCAGCCAACTAAAATTCCACGCGCGCGCGCACGGCTTAGAACGCGCACGGCGTAGCACGCGCCCGGCACTATAGAACGTGCCTTAGGTGCCTGCTGTTGAAGGTGAGAGTTTAGTGACGTGCTACTCATCTGCAACCGTGTCATGATGAGTGGCCTGCATGTATATGGAGGCTGGGCTAGCCTCACGCATCAATTCCGTAGATTCAGGTGTTTCCATTGCACATTGCCCCCCAGTGTGTTGGCGGCCCTGCAAGTCCCCCTCTTCTTTTACACGTCCTAATTATCCTCTATTCACCCCTCTCTCCTCATATATTTCTCTCCCCCCTCTTATGCCCCCTCCCTCACTTTTCCTCACTACCCCCTTTTTCCACACATTCTCCACTCCCCCCCTCGGCTATCACTTAGTAACACCCCCCCCCCCCTTCCACTCTCAATCCAGCTCCCTCAATTCTCCCCTCCTCACCTTCATTTCCACCACGGCTCGGTGGCCACACACACACACACATACAATTCCCCCCCTTCAATACATTAACCCCCCCACCCCCACAATACACAAATTACAATAACCACCTACACACACACACACAATAACCCCCCCCCCACACACACACACACAAGTGCAAGGAAAACACTGGTGTACAGTATACTGCACAGTAACTTCTTTTAATACAGTTAACTATAAATAACTGTGTAAAGAATGACAAACTATTTTAAAACGCTCTAATAACAATAATCTTTTTATTTTGTGTAACCCCAACTGCTTGTTAAATGATAAACTTCTGCTACATAAATTGATGCAATGTGAACAATGCAGAATGTGCCTTATTACATTATCAGAACACATACATTTCACCATGGATTTACATAGTTACATAGTAGATGAGGTTGAAAAAAAACTTCCGTCCATCAAGTTCAACCTATGCTAAATGTAGACAACAGATACTTTATCCTATATGTATACTTATTGATCCAGAGGAAGGCATACAAAAAACCCCATTAAGGGGAAAAATTAATTCCTTCCTGACTCCAAGAATTGGCAATCGGATTAATCCCTGGATCAACATCCTTCCCATGTATACTTATTTGGTATATCCCTGTATACCTTTCCCATCTAAAAAGATGTCCAACCTTTTTTTGAACAAATCTATTGTATCTGCCATCACAGTCTCCATGGGTAATGAATTCCATATTTTAACTGCCCTTACTGTAAAGAACCCTTTCCTTTGTTGCTGGGGAAATTTCCTTTCCTCCAACCTTAAGGGATGGCCCTGAGTCCTTTGTACTGCCCGTGGGATGAATAGTTCTTTTGAAAGCTCCTTGTATTGTCCCTGAATATATTTGTATATAGTTATCATATCCCCTCTTAGACTCCTCTTTTCTAATGTAAATAAATCTAATTTAGCTAGCCTCTCCTCATACGTTAGAATGTCCATCCCCTTTATTAATTTGGTGGCTCTTCTCTGCACTCTCTATAGTTCCATAATGTCTTTTCTTAGGATTGGTGCCCAAAATTGTACTCCATATTCAAGGTGTGGTCTTACTAATGCTTTGTAAAGGGGCATAATTATGTTTACTTCCCTTCCATCCATTGCCCGTTTGATGCAAGATAAGATCTTGTTTGCCTTTGCAGCTACTGCATGACATTGGTCACTATTGCTAAGCCTGCTGTCTACAAGCACTCCTAAATCCTTCTCCATCAAGGATTCCCCCAATATATCTACGTTTAATTTGTAAGTCGCCTTTTTATTCTTGCATCCCAAATGCATAACCTTACATTTATCTGTATTAAACCTCATCTGCCATTTACCTGCCCACGTTTCCAGTCTCTCTAAGTCCTTCTGAAAAGAAATTACACCCTGCTCTGATTCTATTACCTTACACAATTTAGTATCATCAGCAAAGATGGAGACTTTGCTCTCGATCCCAACCTCAAGGTCATTAATAAACAAGTTAAAAAGCAGGGGTCCCAGTACCGATCCCTGAGGTACTCCACTTATGACTTTAGCCCAACCTGAAAAAGTTCCATTTATGACAACCCTCTGTTGTCTGTCCTTTAACCAGTTTTCAATCCAGGTGCATATATTATTAGAGTCCAACTTTCTTTATTTTGTACACCAACCTCTTGTGTGAAACCGTATCAAAAGCCTTTGCAAAATCTAAGTAGACCACATCAACAGCATTACCCTGGTCTAGATTCCTACTTACCTCCTCAAAGAAACAAATAAGGTTAGTTTGGCAAGATCTATCCTTCATAAATCCATGCTCACTATTACTAATAATTTTATTTTCCATTAGGTATTCCTGAATATTATCCCGTAATAAACCTTCAAGTAGTTTCCCTACTATTGAAGTCAGGCTTACAGGTCTGTAATTTCCCGGTTGTGATCTAGCTCCCTTTTTAAATATAGGCACCACATCTGCTTTACGCCAATCTTGTGGTACTGAGCCTGTGGAAATGGAGTCCTTGAATATTAAATATAATGGTTTGGCTATTACTAAGCTTAACTCCTTGAGAACTCTTGGATGTATGCCATCGGGGCCAGGTGCCTTATTAACTTTAATTTTTTCAAGTCGCAAAGGAACTTCTTCCTCAGTTAACCAATTGTTCATTAATATGGAGGTTTTGGCTTCCTCCTGCGGCACTACTATTGAACTTGATTCTTCCCTGGTAAACACAGAAGCAAAGAATTTGTTTAATACCTCAGCTTTTTCCTTATCTCCAATAATCTGCCTACCCATCTCACACTGAAAGGGTCCTATATTTTCTTTTCTCATTTTTTTGTTATTAAGGTACTTAAAGAATTTTTTAGGGATGACCTTACTTTCTATTGCAATCCTTTTTTCATTATCCATTTTTGCTAATTTGATTGCCCTTTTGCAATTTTTGTTACATTCCTTATAATTCTGATACGATGTCTCTGTCCCTTCTGACTTAAAGAATCTAAACGCCTTCCTCTTCTTGTCCATTTCCTCCCCTACCTGTTTATTTAGCCACATTGGTTTTGGCTTATTTCTTTTATACTTATTACCCAAGGGTATACACTGATAAGTGTGCTTATCTAACAATGTTTTAAAGACTGCCCATTTATCTTCTACATTTTCCCCTGCAAAAACATCATCCCATTGTATTACTACTAGATTAGACCTCAGTTTATTAAAATCTGCCTTTCCAAAGTTGAAGGTCTTTGTTTAACCAAAGTAATCTGTTTTTTGATCATTTATTTCAAATGAGACCATGTTATGATCACTGTTACCCAAATGTTCCAGGACTTGAATATTTGTTATTACTTGTTCATTGTTTGATATGACCAAATCCAGAACTGCCCCTCTCCTGGTTGGTTCCTCAATAATTTGGGTCATATAATTGTCTTTAAGCACCCCCAAAAACCTGTTCCCTTTTGTTGTAACGCTAATCTCATTGCCCCAGTCTATGTCTGGATAATTAAAATCCCCCATTATGTAAACATGACCCAGTTTTGATGCCTTCTCCATTTGCAAAAGTATTTTAGCTTCCTCAATCTCACAGATATGTGGTGGTTTATAGCATATTCCCACAAACATTTTCTTTATACTTTAACCTCCACTGCTAATTTCTATCCACAAAGTCTCTACATTTTCATCATTCCCTTCATAGACATCATCCCTTATAATAGGTTTTAGATCCGGTTTAACATATAAACATACGCCACCTCCTCTTCTATTTCGATCCTTCCGAAAAAGAGAATAACCCTTTAAATTAACTGTCCAGTCATGAGTTTCATCCCACCATGTTTCAGTAAAGCCTATGATATCATACTGCTCCCTTGCAGCTATTAATCAAGCTCCCCCATTTTATCTGTCAGGCTTCTTGCATTAGCAAGCATGCATTTCAGTTTTTTTTCAGCCTGTACTATTATCTTATCTGCTCCTTCCTTTCTGCGCCCACTTTGTTTAGTCTTTAGAAGTTTTCTAGTATTATCTGTATTTACTGTGGGTGTCTCACTTCTTGTCAAACTTGCACTTGCCCCCATTCTACCTCCATACCACCTTGTATCCTCATCTATTCCATTTAGTTCATTATCTGTTTCATTCCCCTCCCGCCTCCATCCTAGTTTAAAATCTCCTCCAGCCTTTTTAGCATTCTCCCCCCTAGCACAGAAGATCCCTCTTCATTGAGGTGCAATTTACATGAACCATAGCTGCCTCTTCCGCTCTTTAATGCAAAGACGCTACCAGGCACATTCTTTACAGGACAATAAAGCAAGAGGAAGAAGGTGGGAAGATAATTTCTGTCTATTATAGTTGCAGACAGTTCACAACCATAAGAGTTTCATTTTAAATGGCGCCTGATAATGTAAATATGCATAGATGCGGGGGAGTAACTTGGTGTTTTTGCACCCGGGGCAAGTTTCACCAACTGCGCCCCCCCAGCACACTGACAGACACTTAGGCACCCACACAGCACACCGACAGAGCAAACTGTAACTGACTAATTTACACACAAACACACACAGCATAGACACACTGAAGCACAGTGACATAGTTACAGTAAACACACAGAGCAAAGTGACACACAAATATTGTACACACAGCATACCTTCCCACAGCAGCACATAGTAACAACTCCCCCTGATGTCACAGAGAGCAGGGGCGACAGAGTTCTGCAGCTCTCTGCCTCAGTTCTGCCCCCAGCCTCTGTGGCCTGCTCCCTCTTCCCCCTCCCCCCCCCCCCCTCCTTATTGACCTGTGCTGTAGCTGCTCAGGGTGCCCGATCCTGCCTTAATATTGTGCTGTGACTGGCTGCAGCACTGACTGAAGTTAAGTCACCGCCAGGAGTGGGCCTGCCGGCAACCAGCTGTTAAGAGGCCCGGAGGAGGAAGGGGCCCTTACTTCTGTTGTCGGTCGGCTAGATGGCTGGACCAAATGTCCTGGCTCTCCCCTCCCTGTCCGCGGGCCCCCCAAGAGCGCGTGCCCCCGGGCTTTGTCCTGGCTGCCCGGGGTATAGCTACACCTCTGACCTTCATCCTATCACTAGATACAGACATCTTGTTTTATAGATTTTTTTTTTTGTGTATAATTTTTTTTTTTTAAGTATTTAATAAAAGTAATTTTTTTTAGGTTCATCATTATAAACAATCTTTTTCTGATCTTTTATACATATACTAGTATAAATTTTAACTCAGTGCACACCATGAATAGGTATCTTTGTGTTTGTTTGTTCTAATAGTATTACCTACCTATGGTTGTGAACCTCCCCCACCTGGAGATTTGAGCTGAACTACTATTGCCCACTACAGTGCACGGAGTCCTGAAGTCGGACGAGATTGGATAAATATTATTGCCCCCCATTCATTAGTTCTGACACTAAAGACATTATTATTGTTTTCGATATTGTAAGACCTAAAACATTTCAGTTGGACTTCCTTTTGTCAGTTGCTCTACGTATTTATGCAGTGTATAATTAAAATTAATTATAGGTTTTGAATTATATCTACCGGATGTAAATTCAACAAAGTATTTTATTTTCCACCCATTAATACATTAATTTGGTAATACAGGTGCCATTCGTGCCTTCCAGCAAGTCTCAGACGGCAAATGTAATGAAACTTTTGAAAGGCCGAAATGGGAGGCTGGTTGACCTTGGATCAGGAGATGGCAGATTGGTAAGACTAATAATACATTATACTTAACATTTCTCAGTAAAATATACCGGTGTAAATATTTGTCTCATAATTTACCATTTGTTCATGAGAACACACTCTGCAACCTACTGTACTGTACTCTGTATATGTACAGTATATGACACATACGTATAGAGTGTATGGAGGGGGTACTGTTCCACTTAAGACTGTCCATCCCTCAGCTATGGGTTCACAGGTTCCCAACAGCAGAGCAGATGAAAGGAGATGTCAGGATCTTAATGACTGCAATGGTGGACAAAGACTGCAACGGATGAGACTTCCAATTGTCTTGGTCTCCTTGCCATTGGATGCAGGTCAAGCTCTGTCGAGTACCGTGAGGAAGGTGATGATTTTAAGATGTCAAGGATATACAGGCATACCCCGCATTAACGTACGCAATGGGACCGGAGCATGTATGTAAAGCGAAAATGTACTTAAAGTGAAGCACTACCTGTTTTCCCACTTATAGATGCATGTACTGTACTGCAATCATCATATACGTGCAGAACTGATGTAATAAACGCATGTATAACAGGCTCTATAGTCTCCCCGCTTGCACACAGCTTCAGTACAGGCAGGGAGCCGGTATTGCTGTTCAGAACGTACTGACAGGCGCATGCGTGAACTGCCGTTTGACCATTGGGCGATATGTACTTACTCGCGAGTGTACTTAAAGTGAGTGTCCTTAAAGTGGGGTATGCCTGTACATCTTCTGTCACATTCTTTAAGCCATTTGACGACCAGCTAGGGACGACTGGTGCAGGATTGTGAGGACTGGAAGCTTCTAGTCATGTACTGGCATGAAGGCGACTATTCCAAAAAGGTCATCTAGCACTTGGATGACGCAGGAGTGCAATTCAGCAGTTGTAATTGCAACTGAGCAGTCCTCTTCATGGTCTGCTTTGCTCACTCAATATGGGGAGGGGATGGAAAAGATGCCGTAAACATAGTCGGTCTAACCTTTGGATGTGGTTTTCCAGCAGATATAGTGAGATCACCTTTACTGTGGATGAAATCAGCGAAGGAATACGATCGACTTTGAGACATGGAACATCAGAGACAAGACTAAAAGAGAACTTCCAGAACTCCATATTGCAGTTGCGTGGCAGCTTGCCTTGATTGCATTTTTCTGCCCTGAACATAATCATTATGTGTTTATGGGATTTATTAATTAATTTAATGTCTTCATGTCTATGCACCGTATATATTGTTTATTCAGATATATATATAAAAAAAAAAGTTATGTTTAATTATTTATTAATATTTTCTTAGGTGTATGTTTAAGTAGTGTGGTCCTCTATATATTGTGAGTATCTTTCATTCTTGTGTGTTTACAATATTAGACATGAACAAAGAGGAGGATCCAGGGCACTATGGATTTGTAGAAAATAAATTTATTCTAGGCACACACAACGTTTCGAGCTGTACAAAGCTCTTTCTCAAGTCACTTGAGAGAGCTTTGTACAGCTCGAAACGTTGTGTGTGCCTAGAATAAATGTATTTTCTACAAATCCGTAGTGCCCTGGATCCTCCTTTGTTCATATCTACTGAAATCACACCTGACAGGTTTTTTCCCTCAACCATGGAGCACCGGTACCTCTTAATCGCAAGTATATTGCTTTATTATATACATTCAGGTGTGCAGACATAACTCTTTATTGTATTACAATATTAGACATACACCACTATTACTATAGTACTTTATTTTGGGTTGTTGCACTGCAAAAACAAAATTAAGATGTCTGGCTTGCCCTGTATCCCATTATTTTGGACACACTAGCCTTCTAGTGGATATTATATCCTTATGTACTATTTTACATTCTCATTGGGACTTATGAGTTCCTCCTGTGTATATTATATCTTTATGTATACAGTTATGATCACTACCTTGAGTGCAACGAATAGGGGACTGCTGTGACCGTGTCACTTTCTCTGTGGTTTCCCATATATATTTCTCCCCTTGCACCAGGTTCACTTATACACATTATTTGATATTTAGGCTTGAGCGGTATCCCACCACCATCTTTTTGGGAATATATTTAAATCAATGTCTATAAATTAGAAAAGGGACAGAGGGTTGTGATAGAAATTTCAAAGGAATGAAGAACTGATAGTAAACAAAGTACACAAATGTATTTTAGCTAAAAGATGGCAAAGCAGACCAAATTCTCGCTGCACATGCATTTGAATAGAACTTGAATAACTTACTACTTCTTTGTATATTTGTGCCAGAATGGCATTATTTTTCAAATAGAAATGTAACAATTTGAATAGACGTCAATGACCACATAATCTTTGTACTTTCTGAAGATTGGGATCAAAGTGCCCCCTTCCAGTACCTGAAGGCGTTTTATAGCAGAAGACTGCTTAGTTAATATGGCCATTCATTTGTCCCCCCATGTATTATAACTTAACTCCTCTAATACCTTTAAAAAAAAAATACTTAAAATGCGTATTGTGGGATACTAAAGCGTGTTTCGAGACACTGACAAAATCTAAACATCTTGCAAAGGGTGAACCTTAACTGGATTAGGTTTATTTGCCACCAAACGGCAACCAAAACATTGGGGCCACTGCCCCTTTAAGGCAAATCACAAAATAATAAAATCAAATCCTATTCCCGTTGGGGAAACTAACTACACCAGCAGATTCCTAGCTAATGGCGCTGGCCAGCTAACATGGTTCCCAGCCCAAAACATATGAAACACTATTTAGGGAGCAATATAGAAAGTCTTATCTGATGTAGGGGGTTCCTATCCCAGGGTCTCTGTGTAGCTCCAACCGCAATCAGGAACACTGGTTCTAGGGAGCAATCTTTATCCTGGGTGTGATTCCCAGCTGGACCCCACAGGCCTGCTTCCTTCAGTCCTAGCTGGCTCTCCTGGCTGGGAGAAGTTTCACTTCCTCTCTCTGGAGGAAAGCAGTCTCTCGGTCTCTGACAGCTTCCTGTCTTTTATCTCTGCTCCATCAGGAGTTGATTGTGCACACCTCCCTGTTCAGATGTGCAATCCGACACCCGTGCAGTCTTTAGATGCCTGGGAAGGGAGTTTACCTCTTCACTCCCTTAAAACTCCCAAACAAACAAATGTTCTTTTTTTTAAAATAAGTTTTTGTTCTATTAGTAGGAAGAAACCATCAAATAAGCATCATGCTTAAACTAGTATATAATACTGAATATCACAGGTTCTATATTTCTAAGAACTTAGTTTAACAAAATGTTTGTAAATAGATATATTAGGCAATTATATATACTATGAACTGACCTGGAAATTTTAGACTGAAGCCCCCATTGACATTGAGGGGGGTTTTCAGTTGAAAACTACCAGAATGGCCATTTTGGAGCATATACAGCTGCGGCCGCCTTTATCCTAATGCGGCCATAGCCGCGTCGCTCTGACAAGACGCGGCCAGATGTGGTCTGTTTTTTTTTTTCGGAGCGGTTTTCGGTATGTTAGCGCTTGGATTTTTAGCGCTGTCTGCTATACTGCAATACCGTCTAAAAACACAGGTGGGTGTTTGCGAGCTATTGTCTTAAAAGTCTAATAGCAATTCAACCTACAGTACAGTACAGCTGTACATTCTCTGCAAGTCTGTGTGCGCACGCACTACTGTACTGTAATTGTAAAATGAAACGCATGGGCGTGTTACAGTATCACATTTTCGGCGCATACAGCGCTCTCCCTCTCGCCCCCGTGCACACACAACTCTAAAGTACTATTTACTATTACTATTTCAACTTAATATCTACTTCTTATCTACAGTACACATCTCCCACACAATTCCTTGGAATTTATGGCTTTCTGGCTTCAATCTTCCCGAACCTGTCATCACATTCCTGCGTGTATAACGTACAGAGCCTGGTGTCACATTTCTGCGCATGCGTGTATAACTTCACATTTATTTAGAAGTTCAAGTATGAAGAAAAACAATTGTGTGTGTTTTTTTTTGTTTCGTTTCGAGACAAGTGCCTGCATAAAAATTCATGATATTCTGATATTCAATCGGCACTGTAGCTTTTTAATGCGACACTAGTCATGCATATGCTTTATTTATGTGATTTTTATTTATTTGGGGGTGTGGGTGTGGGGATCAAAACATTACGATGACCTGTTGAAAATATTTCTTTGAACAACAGTACAGGTAATCCTTCATGCAGCGTTACCCCCCCCTCTCTGTCCCCCCCAGCCCCCCCTGCACACACACACAAGGCTCAAGGATTTGATTTCAACTTCTTATCGACATAGACCATTCATTTTCAAGTGATTGGCTTTGTGTTTTTAATCGTCCCGAGCCTGGTGTCACATCTCTGCGCCTGCGTGTAATTCAAGATCCAGCTCGTTAGACCGCATGCTGAATGGGTTAAGTGTCGATATCCCTCGGAACTCTATGCTGGTAAAGATAGATTTTCTTTTAGAGACCATGCTAAATATGGATCAACGGATGAAGAAGATGGATCAACGGATGGAGAAGATGGATCAACGGATGGAGAAGATGGATCAACGGATGGAGAAGATAGAGACTGACATAGCGGGGATACATCATTTGCTTGGAGTTCATACCCCTGTATCTCTGACGCAGGAGCAGGAGGGTGGCATGGATGGGATGAATGGGACCTTCAACCTTCCATCACCAAGCGCACCCCCTCCATCAGAAGAATATGTGTTCATGTATGCCGTTGACGAGGATGACATGACAACCCCGTCAAGACCACGCCAGGAGACAACACTGACAAGGCGACCAAGACAGGAGGAAAGCATCCTCCCAGACAACCTACCCTTGCCCTCCGCCACAAGCACACCCGCTCCCAGAAGCACACCCACTCCCAGAATCCCACCCACATACGCTTGCATTGAAACGGTGCCCGACATCATCTTGCGCGACCTGCTCCAGTTAGTCAGGGAGAAGTATAGGTTTGCAAGTGGTGGTGTAGCCCAGAAACATGCCATGTTCATTTTCAAGCACCACGTGCCCTACGTGGTGTACTGCGGATTGGCCCACAATGTAAACTACAAAGGGAATCGCGCCAAAAAGGCTCTTCCCGAAAATTTAAGAAAGACTATTGTGGAGGAATTGCGGCGCTATTTTACAATTAGCGATCATTTAATGAAAATCGTGAGAGACTCCATAAATGGCATTTTGCGGCATACAAGGCATCGTCCCTGGAAGGACGATCTGCTGGGGATCGAATTCGCTGCGTGATTGGATTGTATTCATACTGTCAATGTTTTTACTTACACCATACATCTGTAAATGTTTTCACTTGCTGTAACTGTACTTCAATAAAAAAAATGCTGCTTGTTTTAAAATGTATTCTTCAATGTTTTTACTTACAGTACACCATACACCTGTAAATGCAATACAATCACGATAAACTGCACTCACACTAATGAAATAAAGTATACAATGCTGGGTGCCAAGGACTAGAGAGGACCCAATCCCTCTCAAAATAATACAAAATACTGAATAGTCCAGTACTCCATATATAAAAAAAATCAGATCACTGGTATAGAACCAAAAAGGTAAGTTTTAATATATGCACAAATGAATCAAAAAAAGCATACAATACCACATATGGAAAACTACAATAACATAAAGGTAGTACCATATATGGGGTGTGTGGAGGAAAAAAGTGGAACAAAACTGGGGGGGGGGGCGCAACAACAAAAAGGTGGGTATACAGGGGAGTACAGGGGGGAAACGTTTCGGGGTGAGTGAGGAGCAGGCGCGTTCTGATTATTGTGCAAAGAACCTTGTGGTTTGATTTATTCTACCTACCTCTTATAACTTTTGAACGCCTAGTGCTGCATCCTGTTTATGATCTTTATGTTTAGATTTTGCATTTATCTTACTATGTTTATCTCTGTCTAGTATTGAACACTTAGATTAGTGGAGGATATATTTGTCATTACTTATTCATTTAGACTTACCAATTGTTGCTATCAGAATTAGTGGAGGGTTTATTCTTTTTCATTTGGGGCCTATTTGTGGTTTTGTGGGTTCTGGGATCAGGGAAGTACCCTTTTGGGACTGAGGGGAACGGGCCTGACGAAGGGTTAATCCCCGAAACGTTGCCCCCCTGTACTCCCCTGTATACCCACTTTTTTGTTGTTGCGCCCCCCCCCCCCTTTTTTTGCCCCCCACCCCCCTTGTTTTGTTCCACTTTTTTCCACCACACACCCCATGGTACTACCTTTATGTTATTGTAGTTTTCCATGTGTGTTATTGTATGCTTTTTTTATTCATTTGTGCATATATTAAAACTTACCTTTTTGGTTCTATACCAGTGATCTGATTTCTTTATATAGGGAGTGCTGGACTATTCAGTATTTTATACACCTGTAAATGTTTTCAGTTGCTGTACTTCAATAAAAAAAATGCTGCTTGTCTTAAATTGTATTCTTACAGTAAATGTTTTTACTTACAGTACACCATGAATGTTTTTTTACTTACTCCACCAATAAAAAAATGCTGCTTGTTTTAAATTGTAATTGTTTCATTGTGTCTCCTTGGGGGGGGGGGGGTGTTTAACTGGTACTGTCGAAGTGTGTGCAGGATTACTGTACAGTCGTTACTGTAGTAAACACAAGAATTTTGCGTTTCAATGAGGCATACTGTACTGTACTGTATACTTTAGGCATGCGCATTACATCAAAACAGTAATAAAACGCATTATTAGTATTATTATTAGAACACATACTGTAATACATGTACAGTATGTAAAAAGTATTGTATACTTTATGAAAATCAATAAAAATGGCACTGATGCAGAATCAGTAGTGTGCAAGCATCGTTACAAAAAGCGATATCCCTCCATTTGCCGTTCTCAGCGTGATGACAAAGTTTCTTTTCTTTTTCTTTTCACCAATTGTTCAGTATCTACTGTAGAAGTTGCTCAGTCAATGATATTGCATTTTGGCGAATTGGGACTAAAAGAACTAAATAACCATAAGCAAAGCGATTGATTACAGGAGAATCGCTTTACTGTGCATTGATGTTGATATGGTAAAAAAAAGAATTACATACGGCAGCTGTACCCACCATAGACGTTGCCATTCGGTTGGCGCCGAGCCACTGCCAGTCCCGTAGTCTTGATTATACACGTAGTTGACAGGCGACAGCGGGCCTGCTACACCTTTAGTTGACAGCTGGAAATCGTTTTGGTACATGCAAGCTTGCTGGTATCTGTACGTGAAATCCTGCTCAGGCTGCAGGTATCCAGGCAGGGACAGATAGCAAGGGTTGCCGGTCAGCAGGCTTTCACTGACAGTCGGACCGTTATTGGAAGCCGGTGCTGGCGCTGGCGCATTGCTTGCCTGGGACTGACGATTCTTAGTTGGTTTTACCATGACCTTTCGCCTTTTGAACTCTCCATGATCAAAGATACTGGAAAAATCAGGGGCAACACACCAATATCCTCCTCCTGTAACTCCGGGTGTAAAAGTCATAATTTTCAATAAAATATTGATAAATTTGACCAACTGTGGCCATCTTATCATCTGCTGAACTAATTACTGACCATATTAAATAAGCGTACGTTATGTCGGGTTTTTCGAACACGGACTGCAGTGGTGTACTCATCTGTGGACCTTTCTGGACAATGGAATAGAACACCAGACACTTTGCATTAAGTTTTTAATATGAAACGCCTAAATAGATACATTGTTGTAACTTCTTCAGTACCAAGGTCAATTCACAAAGGACCACTGTGGTATTTTTTAAACACATGCAAGTCGACACATTACTGAAGCGCATGCGCATACAGTACGTTAGAATTCATTACAATTCATGAATATCTGCCACCTGGCGGATTCGCGAAGAATTTCAACCAATTAAATCCGAACCATTCTCATTAAACAGATCAAGCGCGGGTGTCGCCGGCATGATTGCGACATGAATGTCGCATAAACGCCTCATGAACGCGGCGAAGTGCGTGCCATTCAGAAAAAGTCACCGGAAAATATCCGAGAAGTGTTAAAATAAAAGCGGCCGCGGCTGTAGGATTACCCGCATACACATGCACGGTGACAAAATTGTGAAATAATTAATCACCAAAAATAATGGGTATCCCAGTGGAAGAGTACAAAATAGCAGCCTACCATCTGCAAATCATGAACACTCCGTTATCGTGGTTGCGTGCTCCGCGTCACTTCTGGGAGCAGGGAAGTTCTTTTTCCAGGACTCAGTCTATAATCTGAATCTCTACGCAATCTGACGTGGCCCTACGCATTTCACTGCCAAATCAACTTCCTCATGGGCTCAGTCTAACGTTTTCCTTCACTCTCTTAAATACCCAATGGCAATGTTGATGTGTCTGACATCAATCACTAATGCAATTGTCGTTTTGTTACAAAAGAACGAAAAACATATGCAAACTGTTACAGCAGGCTGAGAGGTGAACAGAGGAGCCGGGCACACCCTCATGTGCCTTTTTTAAGAATATCAATTGTGAACGGTCATCTCCTATTTTAACCTTATGTCAGTTACCTTCAAAACATAGTGTGCCATAAGAAGGGGTTCTTTTGTGCTTGATTTCTACAGATTCATATACATACAGTGTTTATATATTTATTTATTTCACTAATTATTCACATGTAAATAATTGTGGTGTCACAGTAGCGCTTTACATTTTTCTGTGTTTTCATAGTTCTAGGTCTCCTTCTTTTGTGTATAATACACCGTTCTGAACTTAATAGATGCCACCACAGTCTAGTCCCTTTCTGTAAAAGTCTCTGTAATTTGATAAAAGTCTCTGAATAATAATAATAAATATTCCACAGGTGTTTTTGGTTTTTAATTATTACTGAATACAGTACATTTCATCTGTAGTGTTAGTATTATTATAAACAATTTAGCCCATACAGTAGAAACCATTTCATGTAATAGGTAATTTTTGGTTAAGCATCTCCTTCTAAATATTGTAGGCCAGGAGAATAGTTTTCTGGGTGATTGTTTAGATTTATGACCCCTGATTATATATTTTTTTCCCAGGTCTTTGCTGCAGTGTCAATGGGACTTCAGAGCAGAGGATATGAGTTGAATCCCATCTTGGTAACTTATGCTAAAACACAAGCCTGGTGGAGAGGTATTTCTCAAAACCAAGCAACCTTCGTCAGGCAGGACATTTGGACAGTATGTATTTATTGTGTGTATAAGCCTCCTTCTTTACCTCTACTTACTTAAACTACTAGTAAATATTCTACATACTAAAGTCAGTGTTGGTTATGTCTTTACACCCAAATACATATGTAAATATGACTTGTATCCATCATGTATTTCTCATAATTTCAATGTCAATTAGTTTCTGGTCCAATACTTCTAGGACAACTAATGGCTTGGCTCACTACTAATTGCTGTCAGCTCACTTCCTGTGTGGCAGTCCAGAATTTGTAGAATGAATGGGTGTTCCAATAGTCCCGGAAATACAATTAACAGTAATCCATAATGAATATCGTGAAGCTAATGGCTTCTATTGTAGGAGTGGGTATACTACTAGGTGAGAAATAATGGTTCAACTTGCCTTTTTATATCTCCTGAAGGTAACAGAAAAAGGATAATAATCCTTGATAAAGCACATTTGGTGTGAAACGCAAAGGAGAGTCAACACCTCCTTTTTTGTCATATTGATTGGGCAATACATTTTTCACTTTTACCATCTGCCCCATTTTTTGGGGGTAGTGCGCTGCTGTGTACATTTTTTTTAAATGTTCTGCTGTGTTCAGTTCCTATGTGGGTAGCTACATTTGTCAGTTATTCAATCAGTCATTATTGTTTATTTGCGTGGAGGCCGTTTCACATAACATTTAACATTTTTCTATATCGATGCATTTGATAGCTGTAAGTGGAAAATATAATGCATTATAAACATTCAAGGTGGCTAAGCACAATCTCAATGAAAAAAAATCAATTGTGCATGAATGTGTTTTGCCCTAATTACCTTATGAGTTACAATTGTGCATTTAAAACATGCTACTGTGTACAGTATTAGAGCTTAGTGGCAGAGCTATTAGAGACAATGCATACGTTCCATCAATGCTATTATGTATAGAGTTAATCAACCTTACTTGTAATCTTACTATTTGTGCAAGATTATTTATTCAAGGTATAAGATATACGGTAGGGCCATATTTACTAAGCCGTTCTGGACTTAAGTGGTCGGTGAGGTGTCGCCTTATTCGGCAGTAAAAGACGACTTTGTTTATTAAAGGTTGTATTACAGCAACAAGGAGGTGATCAATTATGTGGCACATACTATAAAAATGGGGGAAACGAGTTTCAATATATATACGAGAGCGAAAGAGAGAATCCTTTAGGGTGGGTGCACTCCTATGTATATCCCTTAGTGCATATTTATTGACACTGTTGTGTGCACATATAACAATGCCAGTGAAGGTTTCAAACCCTTTATATATCAATAGAGAATTTCACCCGAGAGAGGGTAAATAAACCTCCATTCGTTAGCAGGATTATATCAAATGGTATATAGTGTAGATAGACAGCAGTCTATCAATACCAGTTGAGGGTAAAAAAAACGTCATAAATTACCGGTGAACCAGATTGGGTGTGGTGTGTGACAGATCTCCCTGATCTGACGGTAATTGGCATACAGATACTCCCCCGAGATCCCGGTGCTGAAACAGGCACAGAGTCATACACACACACACACAGTCACACAAAAACACACACGAGGAATTCACAGTTAGTATAAATATAGAAGTGCAAATAGCTAAAACAGTGGTTGTGTGCTGTGCACGTGCGTTCTAAGTCACACTTCTTTGTGCTTTGTCACTGAAATTGTGTTTTGATCTTTAATTAAAAACATCACCATCACAAATACAATTTGTGTGACAAAAGACAGACGTTTCACTTAAAATGCGCGACACATGCGAATCGACACACACACACACACACACACACACACACACACACACACACACACACACACACACACACACACACACACACTTTTTAACATAGTGCGCAAACCATTAAGTCTTCACTTTCCCTTTTTTTCTTTGATCCTTAACACACTTTTTGAGCGTTTAATACACAGTCTGAAGTCATGTATAGGAGTAGGTATCAATGTGTTGTGTGACGTACTATTAGAAAAGTGGCGAACCGTTGTAGATCTTATTTTTATTTTGTTGCTCTGTTTCCTATAGTTGGTCTCCCACTTTAATATTGTACTGTTGTAGCTCCCTATTACATACTATACACCTATTACCTGCATCACTGATTGCTGGAATCCTGAGTAATTAGGATTGTTAAATATAAACAAATTAACTTAAAATAGCAGAAGTAACATAATTATTCTATTTGTTTTATAGACAGATCTTTCAAGCTACAATAATGTGACTGTTTTTTTGTCTCCTAGCGTGGTAAGTATTTAGTCCTTATTTTTTTTTTTTTTTTTGAAGATCCAATGGTAGCTTGAATCAGTCCCTTTCACCATGCAATTATAGTCTAATTTGCAACGGTGCAGTGCATATGTACATTAAAACCTTGGCCATGAAAAGTGTAAAAACAATGAGCTTTTTCATGCTGGTTAATTAAATACGTGGTTCACAGATGACTGCATTTTCCTCGAATTGATTTTTGTTATTAAGCATGTACTTTATTCCACAAAGGTTAATAATATCGCTAGTATGTAGAGTTCAATTCAGCACTTCATTAACTTTATGTTCAACCTCTCATAATATAATAGTTACTTGAATGCGTGTAACAGCTAATTTACAAGCACTGAATTACACTTTCTCCTAAGTTTGTAAATGCAATTACATGGGCAATAAGTACCAGCCAGTTTGTTGTTGATTGCCTGAACCGAAAGCACCTGCCAGGAAAAGAAGGTTACAAAGCAATGACGTCCTAATCTTTTTTTGTAAAGCAGTGAAAGTAGATGCATTTTGTTACTGAAATTCAAATTAAATGTTCCGCTTGTTTAATATAGGATGACATTGTTTTTTTTTTTTAAAGCTGCAATATCTTCTATTTTCCTGAACAAGTAAGATTCCTAGTGTATCACTGCAGCAATCGTACACCTTGAAAGCTCATAGACTTGGGCCACCTAGTCTGCCCATTTTCCTATATGCAGTATTACCTCAGACCCTATTTGATTCTTGGCTTTCTCTTGTATTTACTGTAGCCTGATTTCTATCCCAAGCCTTTTTGTTTACTGTATTAGCCTCTAGTCCACAAATCAAGCACCCTCTTCACATTAGCCCTTGGAGCATTCCACCTTTCAGCTTCAGAGAGTGATCCGTTGTTCTAGCATTTCTTTCTTTGTAAAAAGGCTGCCCTCCTATAATTTGTTTAAAACCCTTGTATTTGAAAGTTTCAATCATATCCCCTCTCGCCTTTCTCTCCTCTAAACTGTACATACTGTATTAAGGTTCTGATTATGTTTATGCTATAGACCATGCTCCATTTTTAGTAGCCCTTTTGGCAAAATCTTATTTATGTCTTTGTAGAGATACAGTATGGTCTCCAAAACTGAACATAGTTCTGGGTGACGTCTCACCAATGATCTATAAAGTGGCATCACTACTGTACCTCTCTCTTTCTGCTGCTAATACTGTAGCTCTCACTATAGATGCTGGCATCCTGCTGGCTTTCTGCAGTGCTTTGTTACATTGCTTGCCTACTTTTAAGTCAGCTAAAAGAAATAACACCCAGGTCCCTTTCTTCTATATTATTTTACATTGTAGTGCAATTAACCTTATATTCTGTTTTTGGATTTTTGCGACCCAAATGCACTGTTTGTAACTTGTCATTAAATTGTTGTTGCCACTCTTGACCTCTCCTCTAATCTACCTACAGTAAATCGTTATTCATTTTGTTTAAGACCCTTAAGTGTCAACCCTGTTGCAGTTATTTGCAAAAGCGCATACTTTCCTAAATTCCCAGACCATTTGTAATTTTATTGATCAAGATATCAAAGGGCACCTATCCCTTCAACTCCTCTGAATTTACTTAATTTACCACAACCTCTGTCACCTATTCTTGAACCAATATCTAATCCATTCAACCACCTAAGAATTTAAACACAAGTATTGCAATTTATCATTCTATGTGGGACATTGTAAAAGGCAATAGTTAAATCTAGGTGAGCTACATCTACTGCTCCACCCTCATGTTAAATAATAAATGACGTTAGAAGAAATCACCACTGCCGAGGAGGAGAGTGAATCAAAGAGAAAACCCATAGCGGGTGAAACGCGTTAGAGGCGCGGGGGGCTGTTACCCCTCCTCTTGTTTTTTAAATCCATGCTTTAATAAAGACTTTATATAGCTCAGTCCAGCCTTTGCCATTTTTGCTGCGATGTCGTGCCCGCTGATTCACTCTCCTCCTCGGCGGTGGTGATTTCTTCTTGTGTCTGCATACAGCGTGGAGCACACAAACCCGGATGAAGTAAGGACATATGTGATACTTCGTTACTATCTCTTAAGTGGGAGCTTCCCCAGGTGTACTGGTTCATTAAGTTGCCTGATTCATGTATGGGGTCTGGGTGGGTCTCAGGACTTCCCCCAGACAACCCTTCACATTCCTGCCGGACCATGTCCCAACTAGGGGTTAATCTACATAGCTCCACACAGCATTTCATTATAACATTATGTTACCCGGATGCAGCAATTCATTATTTAAGTGGATACTACGCTCTGCAGCACTTGTTAATTGAGGGGACCTTTACCTCAATATTTCCTTAATAAATGACGTTTGTTGGACATGATCTACACCTACTGTAGTAAATTCATACTGCATAGATGTCACGGGAGACCAGGTACTTTTTACACCATTTTTGATTACCGGGATCATTTATTAGGCATAACAAGATGGTAAAAACAAATTGCGTTTATTTTGGTAAACCCACGTACAACAAGAAGAAATACACAAGAAACAGTTAAAAATACACTTACTGTGGGTCTGGGGGGAAAATCTAGGCTTTCTTAGGTGCAAGGCACCTGTTTGGATGACCATGGTTACATGGTCATGTCCAGTGTTCGACAAACCTATACATCTGCATGCCCCGGGCGAGTGGATTTAACACAGTGGAGAGCTCCTATTGGCCCAAGCAGGACACGTTTTTTTTTTTTTTTTCCCTGCTCGCGCTGCTGTTTAATTTCCACCGCTCGCGGTGGAGGGAAAAAAAAAAAAGCCGGAGACGGGTTCATGTTGCTGCAGGAGCTTACCCCGCCTCCAGCTCCCTGAGCAGTGCCCTCCCTCCTCCCCCGCCTCTCTGAGCACGTTTCTCCTCCCCGTAGCAGCCAGAGAGTGCCTCCGCAGGCCCCCGCATATCCCCAATGGCCCCCGCATACCTCCCAGTGCCCCCTGCTTACCCCCAATGGCCCTCGCATACCTCCAATGCCCCCCGCTTACCCCCAATGGCCCCGCAGGCCCCCACATACCCCCAATGGTCGCCGCATACCCCCAATTGCCGCCGCAGGCCCCCACATACCCCCATTGGCCGCCTTATGCCCCCACAGGCCCCTGCATACCTCCCAATGCCCCCCGCTTACCCCCAATGGCCCTCGCATACCTCCCAATGCCCCCCGCTTGCCCCCGCAGGCCCCCACATACACCCAATGGTCGCCGCATACCCCCAATTGCTGCCGCAGGCCCCTGCATACCCCCATTGGCCGCCGTATGCCCACGCAGGCCCCCTCATATCCCCAATGGCCCCCGCATATCCCCAATGGCCCCCGCATATCCACAATGGCCCCCGCATACCTCCCAATGCCCCCCGCTAACCCCCAATGGCCCCCGCATACCTCCCAATGCCCTCCGCTTACCCCCAATGGCCCATACATACCCCCAATGGTCGCCACATACCCCCAATTACCGCTACAGGCCCCCGCATACCTCCCAATGCCCCCCCGCTTACCCCCAATGGCCCCCACATACCCCCAATGGTTGCCGCATACCCTCAATTGCCGCCGCAGGCCCCCGCATAACCCCATTGGCCGATGTACGCCCCCACTGGGCCCCTCAAACCTCCAATGTCTCCCGCAAACCCCCGCAGCCCCTCAAACCTCCGATGTCTCCCGCAAGCTCCAGATGACTCCAACATACCTCCGATGGTGAGCGGGACTCCCGGCGCCGTTTCTGGTAGTGTGTGTGTCTGTCAGTGTGTCGGTGGGTGTGTGTGTGGGTGTCTGTCAGTGTGTGTGTCTGTCAGAGTGTGTGTGTATGTGTCTGTCAGAGTGTGTGTGTATGTGTCTGTCAGTGTGTGTGTGTGGGTGGGTGTGTGTGTCTGTCTGTCAGTGTGTGTGTTTGTGTCTGTCAGTGTGTGCGTGTGTGTATGTGTCTGTAAGAGTGTGTGTGTATGTGTGTCAGAGTGTGTGTGTGTGTCTGTCAGTGTGTCTGTATGTCTGTCAGAGTGTGTGTGTGTGTGTGTGTGTGTGTGTGTGTGTGTGTGTGTGTGTGTGTGTGTGTGTCTGTCAGAGTGTCAGTGTGTGTGTGTGTGTGTGTGTGTGTGTGTGTGTGTGTGTGTCAGAGTGTGTGTGTGTGTGTGTGTGTGTGTCTGTCAGTGTGTGTATGTGTCTGTCAGAGTGTGTGTGTGTGTGTGTGTGTGTGTGTCTGTCTGTGTGTCTGTCAGAGAGTGAGTGTGTGTATGTCTCTGTCAGAGTGTGTGTGTGTCTGTCAGTGTGTGTATGTGTCTGTCAGAGTGTGTGTGTCTGTCAGTGTGTGTGTGTGTGTGTGTGTGTGTGTGTGTGTGTGTGTGTGTGTGTGTGTGTGTGTGTGCGTGTGTGTGTGTCTGTCAGAGTGTGTGTGTTTGTCTGTGTGTGTGTCTGTGTGTCTGTTAGTGTATATGTCTGTCAGAGTGTGTGTGTGTGTGTGTGTGTGTGTGTGTGTGTGTGTGTGTGTGTGTGTGTGTGTGTGTGTGTGTGTGTGTGTGTGTGTGTGTGTGTCTGTCAGTGTGTGTGTGTGTGTGTGTGTGTGTGTCTGTCAGTGTGTGTGTGTGTGTCTGTCAGAGAGAGAGAGTGTGTGTGTGTGTGTGTGTGTCTGTCTGTCAGTGTGTCTGTCAGTGTGTGTCAGTGTGTGCGTGTGTGAGTGTGTGTGTGAGTAGGATGACTGACTTGGTCTCTCTCTCTCTCACCCTCTCTGTGTGTGTCGCTCTCTCTCTGTGTGTGTGTCGCTCTCTGTGTGTGTGTGTGTGTCGCTCTCTCTATGTGTGTGTGTCGCTCTCTCTGTGTGTGTGTGTCGCTCTCTATGTGTGTGTGTCGCTCTCTCTCTCTGTGTGTCGCTCTCTCTCTCTCTGTGTCTCTCTCTCTCTCTCTCTGTGTCGCTCTCTCTCTCTCTCTCTGTGTGTCGCTCTCTCTCTCTCTCTGTGTCGCTTTCTCTGTGTGTCGCTCTCTCTGTGTGTCGCTCTCTCTCTCTGTGTGTCGCTCTCTCTCTCTGTGTGTTGCCCTCTCTCTCTCTCTCTGTGTCACTCTCTCTCTCTCTGTGTGTCGCTCTCTCTCTCTCTCTGTGTCGCTCTCTCTGTGTGTCGCTCTCTCTGTGTGTCGCTCTCTCTGTGTGTCGCTCTCTCTCTGTGTGTCGCTCTCTCTCTCTGTGTGTTGCCCTCTCTCTCTCTCTCTGTGTCACTCTCTCTCTGTGTGTCGCTCTCTCTCTCTGTGTGTTGCCCTCTCTCTCTCTCTCTGTGTCACTCTCTCTCTGTGTCGCTCTATCTCTCTGTGTGTCACTCTCTCTCTCTCACCCACTCTCTGTCTCTCTCTCACACTCTGGACCTGGATATCTTACTTACCCTATATATCTTAACTGCCCTATACCTACACCGAAATAACCTATACTGCTTACTTCCAGATCTGACTCAAGCTTCACACAGGAGACATCGGAATCCCCCCTAACCCAGAAGACAGGTAAGAAACACCTCACCTCCAACATATAACATTGCGGGAATGAGGTACCTGGACTGCGGATCAGGTAAGATCACACATACACATATACACACACACACACACACACACATACACACACGTAACAAGGACTAATTGTAGTATAATATAATACAATAAATAAACTTATGTCAAAAACTAATGTTGTTTTTACCAGGAATTTATTCAATTTATTTTATTTGATTTTTTTAAAGCGGGGCGGGACTAGGGCAGGGTTGGGGTCAGGACTAGGGCAGGTTGGGGGCGGCTCTAGGTGGCGAGTAGATTTTTTGGTAATTTGTTGACCACTGGTCATGTCAATGGTGTTACCCACACAACCCCAAGTTATATTATTATGCTTGGATGTATCCCGTCTGCTCCATCGATTTTGTCCACTTTCAGTTTAGAAAGTTCCGGTAGCACTTTATCCTGTATATGGACTTGTTTCCATCTCCTTTCTATTTATATTCCTAATTGTAGCCTGCCTTCTTGACCTTCAGCTGTTAAGACTGACCAAATTTTTTTTTAAGGGGTCTGCTATACCTTCATCGCCCTCAACATGACTGTCTTTTTACTATTCCTCTTTTTGTTTTTTTACATTTCAAAATGTATCTCTTGTATAACTGCTTTCAGACTCAACTAATTTATGAAGAAGACATATACTCTGTTCTAAGATAGCCGCTGGGCAGCTTCTTGTCCGTGAGATAGGAATCATGACCTCATAGGTCATTATTGATGTCTCGTTGGCAGCTTCCAATTTGCACCCATTTTAAGCAAGCAAAAATGCTGGTATCATTAATTGGGATGATTCTTTACAGGAGACCGTCAGGTTCAACTTACCCTCTATGTTTTTTGTTTTTTTCTGCCTGCCGGTCAGGGGACCATAAACTCTAATTTATTACAGTTAAATTATGTATGTTTTTAGTACTTATTTTTATTTAGCTGTGTAAAGCACGCACATTTCATACAGTTATCATTATGCCTTTATTGTACTAACTCAACTCCAATAGGTTGTTGAGAACTACATTATCAAAATTGAGAAAGAAAAAATACACCTGGTAGGATTTTTAGGTTCTGATTTAATCAAACTATCTGTAGCTCTCTGGCCTTCTATAGTTCTTAGAATTCCATGTATTAAGTATTTACTATATGTTAGTCATTTTATAGAATTCTGTAGATAATGATGAATTCTGTGAGTGTTAGATCGGGCCAATGGTTGGCTTAAATCATACAAGCTCATTTAACTGACCAGTCTTCTGCCATAAGATATCTTCTGGCGCTGAAAGACACCTTACAGCCTATTTACTTGAAAGGGCTTTAAAGTGTCTTCCCCCACTTGGTGGTGTATTATGGGAGAAGACTGTTAAGTAAATATGGGCCTTCATGTTATTTGGCTTTACACCCTTACACGGAGGTCTGTCACAAACATGACAAAGGTTGCCATTGCTGAATTAAGGTCAGCCAATCAATCATTTTTTGTGTGTGCTGACTACCCAAGGGTTTTGCATTTGCTCCAACATACTGTATAAGCCCAGATTTACCTTTCCAGTGCTGGAAGACACCTTACAGCCTATTGACTTAAATGGTCTGTAAAGGTGTTTTCCAGCACCAGAATGTGTCTTTTGGCAGCATACAGTACTGCTTTGCAAATATGGCCCAAAACTGCTTTAGATTCATCATTGAATGCTAAATGATATAATGGAATATTGCCTGTACATTTTAGACAAGGTCTATGTGTTCATCAATTTGAGATAAATCTATTAATCTATCCAGATACAACTCAAGTCACTTAACCTATCGCAACTCATTTCCCAACCCACACGGATAAACCTGAAATCGCATAACCATTCCTTGCTAGACTGGATTCTCTCCTCAAACCCCAGCAGAATCCAATCCTCTGGCATCCTTCCGGACATTTTCAGTGACTATGCAATAGTGTACAGTACTGTGTAAGGAAAATTAAACCGCCCCATTCAAGCCCTAAAGTTCTCCTCACTAGAACATTTAAAAACTTTAACCCACAACAGTTTCTGGATGACCTTCCCAACTGCCCATGGCACAGAATCGATTTAATTCCCGACCCTGATTCTGCGCTCGACTATTTCCAATCCGAGTTCTTAAAACTCTGCGATACCCATGCTCCACTACGCAAAATAAGGGTACGGGGGGCCCACCTTCCATGGGTTACACCTGACCTTATAGCACTCTACCAGTTCAGGGATGCCTTGTGGAAAAGCTACAAAGTAACTGGCACTACCAAGGATCTCAATCACTACAGATGCATGCGGAACATGTGCACAAGGCAAACAAGGCTTGCAAAAGCACAATATTACTCTGACAATCTCCACCAGAATATATCAAACCCAGCTAACTTCTGGAAGGTTATCAACCATATATTCCAGCCTCCTAACGATCAACAACCAAGTAATATCACTAAGGGGGATATTACTCTGACAAACCCCACTGACATCGCAAATGCATTCAATGATTACTTTGTGGGGTGTGCCACTAACTTATTAGCGAAACGCAGCACAAACCCCAAACATGAATCTCATCCTGGGAGTATCCCTACAGTCCCACCCCCTCCCAACACTGCCCACAATTTTCAATTTGGCCCAGTATCTGAAGAGGAGATTATACAAGCGCTCCTCAAACTAAAACTAAGCAGCCAATGTGGACCCGACTTACTACAATCTAGGTTGCTACGACTTGGTGCCCCAGCCATTGCCAAACCAATTGCGTCCATAGTCAACTCTATCCTGTCTGCAGGCCATATCCCTAAGACCTGGAAAACTGCCAGAGTTGTCCCAATCTTCAAAAGTGGGGACAAAAACACTGTCTCAAACTACAGGCCAATCTCACTTCTCCCAATTCTATCCAAAGTCATGGGAAAATGTGTCCACTCCCAATTAAGCGATTTCTACACCAAGACAAATTTCCCTAGCCAATTCCAATCTGGATTTCGCCCCAAACACTCCACCGTAACTACCCTGCTAAAAGTTTGCAATGAAATCCAGTGTGGAATGGAACGGGGACAACTCACTGGTGCAGTATTCCTAGATTTTGCAAAGGCTTTTGACACAGTCGATCATTCTATCCTGCTTAACAAACTCCAGAGCTCTGGAATAGGGAAACATGCTTTAAACTGGTTTCAGTCCTACCTATCAGGAAGATCCCAACATGTGTCCATCTCAGGCTCTAACTCCAACCCCCTGGATATTTATTTATTTATAAAATATTTTACCAGGAAGTAATACATTGAGAGTTACCTCTCGTTTTCAAGTATGTCCTGGGCACAGAGTAAAACAAAATAATACATGGTTACAAATACAGTTACATAAATGAACAAGGTATACATTATATACAAGTGGTGTAAGTCATCGGGAAGCGCAAGCCATGGAAAACAGAAAAAAAGTCTGATGGTGCAGTACACGTGATAATTCGTGAGTTAATATATTGATAAAGGTCTGTGTGCAAAATACTCACAAACATATAGTGAGTGCTGTTCACAAAAAGGTATCTTTAAATCTCAGCCCACCAAGGATGATTAACACCAGGAGCTTCTGGAGACCTTATATATAAAAAGAAACGGACATAGTGCAGACTGGAAGGACAATTTATAAAAGCAGGTAAGTGGTAAGGGATACACTCACATGGTAGTAGATTTAAAAAAGCATTTAGATCCTGCGATCTGGATCTCGGCAAACGAAGCGTGTGCTCTCTGCCTCCCCTGTATATCGGCGTGCGTGTCACCGGTGCGTCTCACCGGATCCGGAAACCGGAACTGACGTCATCAGCCTGCAGGGGCTCCACTCGCTTAGGAATCTCTCTGGTCTGGTCTGGTCAGCGTCACTCTACGCGTTTCTCCGCATTCGGTTTCTTCAGGAGTGATTTGCTGACTGGTTCTGGTGGACTTATATACGCTGTGCTACAGACCCATTGGTTTATACTAATTAGATAATCGGGTGCTGGCTATAACATAGGTATATCAATTAAGAGATAATACGTGTAATTAAATTCATAGTCACACATCAAGACATATGTGTGACTCCAAAAATGCAGAAATTTATTAATACATGCAACAATATTAAAAAATATATATATATAATAAAAATATATATATAATAAAAAACATTTAATAAACACAACAAGAAATATACTAATACATTTGACTGACTAATTGTTCATCAAGATTGCTGAGGTACAAGAGGCATTCTAATAGGGAGATATAAAAGCAAAATTAGAATGGATTACATGACAGGATTACAAAAAAGGTTTAATGTCAAAATCAAGATTCAATCCTAATGGGGCAATGGTTTTCAATTCATACATCCAAAAGGATTCTCTTTTTATCAAAGATAAGTCTCTATTACCCCCTCTCCAGTGAGGCATCACCTGTTCTATAGCCTTAAAAGTAAAACTGGCGGGGTTAGAATTATGGGCTATTAAAAAATGATTGGAAACACTGTGAGTTGTGAGTTTCCTTTTTATATTACTGAGATGCTCTAATATGCGTGTTCTAAGCGGGCGAGTGGTCTTCCCAATATATTGTAGACCACATTCGCATTCTGCCAGGTAAATTACAAAGGTTGATCGACAGTTTAGGTGTTGTTTTATATTATACATTTTACCTGTTATATTTGATTTAAAACTTTGAACCACCTTAGAACTATGCTGACATGCAGTGCACATTTTACACTCATAAAAGCCTTTAGGGGGATCTAACCACGTTGGGCATCTCTTTGCAGTGTTTTTTAGAGCGCTTGGGGATAGATAGCTTTTGATGTTTCTTGCTCTTTTGTAAACCATCTTTACTCTATCGGGTAGATACTCCCCCAGAATAGGGTCGTTTTTTAAAACTGACCAATGTGCATTCAAAATAGTGTTAATTTTGCCAGCATCTTTATTATACTGCGTAATAAAGGGTACTTGTAGAGTATTGTTCTCAATATGTTTCTTAGGGGTTGGGATAAGCATAGATTCCCTGGTAGTATCATTAGCTTTAGCCAATGCTTGTCTAACAACTTCTTCTTTGTAATGTCTCTCTGCGAACTTCCTAGAAAGTACTTCTGATTGTTCTTCAAATATGTGGTTATCAGTACAGTTACGTTTTAACCTACGGTACTGTCCATACGGGATATTAGTTATCCACTTATTAGGGTGGCAACTAGATTGTAGTATGTAGTTGTTGGCATCTACATTTTTAAAATAATTTTTGGTTTTAATTAACCCGCCTTCTGAATATATAGTGAGATCTAGGAAGTTGACAGTAGAGCTGCTAATAGTGGATGTGAACTTCAAATTTAGTTCATTCATATCCAGATATTCCAAAAACATATTTAGATCTCCCAGGGTGCCTTTCCAGACGAATATAATGTCGTCTATATATCTCCGCCATGTGACCAAATTCGCGTCCAGTCCAGGCCAAGACCATATATATTGGTCCTCCCACATGGCCATCAAAAGATTAGCATAACTGGGCGCGAATTTGGTCCCCATGGCGGTCCCACAGAGTTGCAGATAATAGACATCACTGAACCAAAAGAAATTTTTACTCAAAATGAACTTTATACACTCCACAAGAAAGTCAATTTGTATTTCAGGGAATTTGTCTTCTTTTTCTAAAAAGTGTCTAACGGCTCTGCAACCATCATCATGTCTTATTGATGTGTATAGAGCCGTGACATCTGTGGTGACTAAGATGTAGGTGTCCTGCCACTGGATCTCTCTCAACATAAGGATGACGTCACTTGTGTCTTTCAGATAGGATTTTTGTTTTTTAACAATTCCCTGTAGGTAACTGTCTACGAACTCAGATAGATTGGCCGTTAATGACCCAATCCCAGAAATTATTGGGCGTCCTGGGGGATGTGTAAGATCTTTATGTATCTTTGGTAAGAAATAGAAGACGGGGAATATTGGATCCTCCACATTTAGGAATTGAAATTCATGTTCTTCCAATACTCCCCGTCTTCTTCCATCCTCCAGGAGAGTCTGTAATTCTTTTTTATACAAGGTGGAGGGGTTGGATGATAATTTAAGATAAGTTTTTGTATCACCCAGAATGTTTTTAGCTTCAGACATATAATAGTCATGATCCATGATCACCACCCCTCCCCCCTTGTCTGCTGGCTTAATCACAATGTTTGTATCCTCTGAGAGTTCATCTAGTGCTAATTTTTCTTCTTTTGTTAAATTGGTATGACACCGTGTTTTATTACTACATAAGGTTTCTAAGTCCTTTGTAATTAACTGAAAGAAAACTTCCAGGTGATTACCCTTCGCAAATTTTGGGAAAAAGCTGGATTTGGGCTTGAATTTAGAATGAACACATTCCCTATTGGTTGACTCTGGCATCGATTGTTTGTCAATATCATTAGTATTAACATCTATACATTATATACAAGACATTGCATGCACAGTTAAAGAAAATATATATTATGAGCGTATGAAACAGTTACAGACCAGATTAAAGTGTGAGACAGCCTTAGATTTGAAAGAACTTAAGCTGGTGGTGGATATGAGAGTCTCTGGTAGGTTGTTCCAGTTTTGGGGTGCACGGAAGGAGAAGGAGGAACGTCCGGATACTTTGTTGAGTCTTGGGACCATGAATAGTCTTTTGGAGTCTGATCTCAGGTGATAGGTACTGCATGTGGTAGGGGTGAGGAGCTTGTTCAGGTAGTTGGGTAGCTTGCCCAGAAAGTATTTGAGGGTGAGACAGGAAAGGTGAACTTTGCGCCTAGACTCTAGTGATGACCAATCTAGTTCTTTGAGCATTTCGCAGTGATGTGTGTTGTAGTTGCATTGGAGAACAAAACGACAAATTGAATTGTAGAGGGTGTCAAGTTTGCTAAGGTGGGTTTGAGGAGCCGAGCCATATACTATGTCTCCATAGTCAATAATTGGCATTAGCATCTGCTGTGCAATACGCTTTCTGACCAGGAGACTTGGGGAGGATTTGTTCCTGTAAAGTACCCCTAGTTTGGCATAGGTCTTGGTTGTCAGGGTATCAATGTGCATCCCGAATGTTAAGTGGGAGTCAAACCATAAGCCCAGGTATTTAAAACTAGTGACAGGTGTTAGGGTGGTTTTAGCGTTGGTTCTAATCAGGAGCTCAGTCACTGGAAGCTTTACAAATTTAGTCTTGGTCCCAAATACCATTGTTACAGTCTTGTCAGTGTTTAAAAACAGTTTGTTTTGGGAAATCCAGTTTTCGAGTCTCAAAAAGTCAGACTGAAGTATGTGTTGAAGGTCAGAGAGGCTATGGCTGTGTGCATACAGGATTGTGTCATCTGCATACATGTGTATTGAGGCTTCCTTACAAGCTGTGGGAAGATCATTAATGAACACTGAGAAGAGTAGGGGCCCCAGAACAGAGCCTTGCGGGACACCACAGGTGATATCCAGGGGGTTGGAGTTAGAGCCTGAGATGGACACATGTTGGGATCTTCCTGATAGGTAGGACTGAAACCAGTTTAAAGCATGTTTCCCTATTCCAGAGCTCTGGAGTTTGTTAAGCAGGATAACATGATCAACTGTGTCAAAAGCCTTTGCAAAATCTAGAAATATTGCACCAGTGAGTTGTCCCCGTTCCATTCCACACTGGATTTCATTGCAAACTTTTAGCAGGGTAGTTACGGTGGAGTGTTTGGGACGAAACCCAGACTAGAATTGGCTAGGGAAATTTGTCTTGGTGTAGAAATCGCTTAATTGGGAGTGGACACATTTTCCCATAACTTTGGATAGAATTGGGAGAAGTGAGATTGGCCTGTAGTTTGAGACAGTGTTTTTGTCCCCACTTTTGAAGATTGAGACAACTCTGGCAGTTTTCCAGGTCTTAGGGATATGGCCTGCAGACAGGATAGAGTTGACTATGGACGCAATTGGTTTGGCAATGGCTGGGGCACCAAGTCGTAGGAACCTAGATTGTAGTAAGTCGGGTCCACATTGGCTGCTTAGTTTTAGTTTGAGGAGCGCTTGTGTAATCTCTTCAGATACTGGGCTAAATTGAAAATTGTGGGCTGTGTTGGGAGGGGGTGGGACTATAGGGGTACTCCCAGGATGAGATTCAGGTTTGGGGTTTGTGCTGCGTTTCGCTAATAAGTTAGTGGCACACCCCACAAAGTAATCATTGATTGCATTTGCAATGTCAGTGGGGTTTGTCAGAGTAATATCCCCCTTAGTGATATTACTTGGTTGTTGATGGTTAGGAGCCTGGAATATATTGTTGATAACCTTCCAGAAGTTAGCTGGGTTTGATGTATTTTGGTGGAGATTGTCAGAGTAATATTGTGCTTTTGCATACCTTGTTTGCCTTGTGCACACGTTCCGCAGGCATCTGTAGTGATTGAGATCCTTGGTAGTGCCAGTTACTTTGTAGCTTTTCCACAAGGCATCCCTGAACTGGTAGAGTGCTATAAGGTCAGGTGTAACCCATGGAAGGTGGGCCCCCCGTACCCTTATTTTACGTAGTGGAGCATGGGTATCGCAGAGTTTTAAGAACTCGGATTGGAAATAGTCGAGCGCAGAATCAGGGTCGGGAATTAAATCGATTCTGTGCCATGGGCAGTTGGGAAGGTCATCCAGAAACTGTTGTGGGTTAAAGTTTTTAAATGTTCTAGTGAGGAGAACTTTAGGGCTTGAATGGGGCGGTTTAATTTTCCTTACACAGTACACTATTGCATGGTCACTGAAAATGTCCGGAAGGATGCCAGAGGATTGGATTCTGCTGGGGTTTGAGGAGAGAATCCAGTCTAGCAAGGAATGGTTATGCGACTTCAGGTTTATTCGTGTGGGTTGGGAAATGAGTTGCGATAGGTTAAGTGACTTGAGTTGTATCTGGATTTTGTGGTTTTTAGGGTCAAGCCAATTGAAGTTGAAATCCCCTAGAACTAGCAGCTCACTCTTCTCATTCAGAGAGGAAATGGAGGCAAGAAATTGGGTGATATCAGTCAAGGATTGTAGAGGGGCTTTAGGGGGGCAGTAGATGCCAGCAAGCAAGATGGGCTTAGAAAAGGGGAGGCAGATTTTGCCAACTAGAGTTTCAAAAGAGGGTGGACTTGGTGGGCAATGTAACAGTGTAAATTGTAAGGTGTCTGCAATATAAAATAACACCCCTCCTCCTCTCTTTGACCTATCTCTCCTAAAAATGGAGTATCCCTGAATGGCGATGTTTGCATCAGGGGTTTTAGAGGATAGCCATGTTTCTGTAAGAACGATGGCTTTGGGTTTATGCATAAGGCACCATGCCCTTAGTTCATCCAGTTTGGGCAGCAGGCTCCGGATGCTTATATGGGCGACAGATAGCCCTTTTTGGAATTTAAAGGTGGAATTCTCAGGGGCATGGGACAGAGCTGAAATGGGAGGACCTGGGTTAGTTTCAACATCACCTGCTAGAGAGAGTAATAGTATGAGTAGAAATTTGGGTAGTTGTTTGCAAGTTGTAAATTTGTGGTGTTTTCCATTAGAGTGAGCAGTGGTTGGTGTGCTGGTTTTTAGAGTTCTCCACCAACATTCAGTAGATAGTGCAAGGCTTTTGAGTAGTCCAGGGTGTATGGTGATGTTGGGTGTGGGCCAGGATGGAGGAGTTTGTAGTGGATAGAGGGAGTAACATCTCCATGAGGCCAGGAGAAAGAAAAAAGTTAGAAGACATAGCAGGTTCATGATGCCAGAGGTAGGAAGTGCTACAAGGAGCTGTTGTGAGCAGAGTGAGTGTGTGCAGACTAAACAGCAGGGGTGGGCCTGTACCTTTTCAAGTGTTTTGCTGCATTGCAATGCTGGGGTCAATTCAGGGTTTCAGTGTTTTGTGCAGTCAGTTTTGGGAGAGGCTGCAGTGAAAGAAGTTGTAAAGGGGTGGGGGGTTAAACTATGCAGGTTAGCAAGCATGGGATCATAGTGTGAACTGAATAGCTTACCGTTTGTTGTCTTGAGTAAAAGAGTGTGCAGTAGATCCAGTCCCTCTAGTCAAACTGTAGTCTAACTGTTTTTATCACTTAAAAACCTCACTTTAATTGCCTCACTGCCTAATGCAGTTCCTGCCCAATGCAGCAAAGGTGTTAGTATTATACACAAAAAACAGTCACATGACCCTCCCCCTCCCCAATCAGTCAGCTTGTTCCATTTGGTCAATTAACAGCACAGAGTTAAGAGGGGAAAAAAAAAATACTTTTTACATTCAAACATACTAACTTATATATCAATTCAACAAGGCCAGATTCAGTCTTATACACAGGGTTTCAACATCAGGAACATACTTATATATCAATTCAACAAGGCCAGATTCAGTCTTATTCATAGGGTTTCAACATCAGGAACATACTTATATATCAATTCAACAAGGCCAGATTCAGTCTTATACACAGGGTTTCAACATCAGGAACATACTTATATATCAATTCAACAAGGCCAGATTCAGTCTTATACACAGGGTTTCAACATCAGGAACATACCTGTGAAGAGAATGCAATTAGATCCATGTCATATCAGCTGAGGTTATTGGTTATTGGTCTTGCATGAAGAAAGTGAGTATATTAACTATATATATATATATATTAACTGTAGTCTAACTGTTTTTATCACTTAAAAACCTCACTTTAAATGCCTCACTGCCTAATGCAGTTCACCTGTGGTGTCCCGCAAGGCTCTGTTCTGGGGCCCCTACTCTTCTCAGTGTTCATTAATGATCTTCCCACAGCTTGTAAGGAAGCCTCAATACACATGTATGCAGATGACACAATCCTATATGCACACAGCCATAGCCTCTCTGACCTTCAACACATACTTCAGTCTGACTTTTTGAGACTCGAAAACTGGATTTCCCAAAACAAACTGTTTTTAAACACTGACAAGACTGTAACAATGGTATTTGGGACCAAGACTAAATTTGTAAAGCTTCCAGGGACTGAGCTCCTGATTAGAACCAACGCTAACACCACCCTAACACCTGTCACTAGTTTTAAATACCTGGGCTTATGGTTTGACTCCCACTTAACATTCGGGATGCACATTGATACCCTGACAACCAAGACCTATGCCAAACTAGGGGTACTTTACAGGAACAAATCCTCCCTAAGTCTCCTGGTCAGAAAGCGTATCGCACAGCAGATGCTAATGCCAATTATTGACTATGGAGACATAGTATATGGCTCGGCTCCTCAAACCCACCTTAGCAAGCTTGACACCCTCTACAATTCAATTTGTTGTTTTGTTCTCCAATGCAACTACAACACACATCTCTGCGAAATGCTCAAAGATCTAGATTGGTCAACACTAGAGTCTAGGCGCAAAGTTCACCTTTCCTGTCTTGCCTTTAAATTCTTCATGGGCAAGCTACCCAGCTACCTGAACAAGCTCCTCACCCCTACCACTTGCAGCACTTATCACCTGAGATCAGACTCCAAAAGACTATTCATGGTCCCAAGGCTCAACAAAGTATCCGGACGTTCCTCCTTCTCCTTCCGTGCACCCCAAAACTGGAACAACCTACCAGAGACTCTCACATCCACCACCAGTTTAAGTTCTTTCAAATCTAAGGCTGTCTCACATTTTAACCTGGTCTGTAACTGTTTCATACGCTCATAATATATATTTTCTTTAACTGTGCATGCAATGTCTTGTATATAATGTATACCCTGTTCATTTATGTAACTGTACTTGTAACCATGTACTATTTGTTTTACTCTGTGCCCAGGACATACTTGAAAACGAGAGGTAACTCTCAATGTATTACTTCCTGGTAAAATATTTTATAAATAAATAAATAATAAATAATAAATTAAGATCATGGATGTGTCAGGGAACCATAACAAAGCATTTACAATCCTTGGTGCATTTCATGGAAACATTTCAAGGAAATATTCTTGTTTTGTCATGTGGGAAATACACTTAGGATGTCCTTTTTATGTTACTTATAAAAAAAATATTATTTGCATGATTTTCAGGGAACCTGAAGAAAGCAGCATCATTATTTTAGTTATTCCCCAGAGAACATAATGATTAAAAAGATATGTACTAATTACTTGATAGGCGCTCATTGTTCAGGTTTCTAGGGCTTATCAAATTGTTTTTAAATACATTTTTAAAATACTGTTTATTCATAGCATAACATTTTTCACTTGTAACCATTATTTTTCTTTTCAAGATGGAAACGTTGGAAGAGAAACTATCTGCTGAGCTACCTGATGATGCTCGGATCATTGTGTGCAGATTTCCATTTCCTCATTGGTCACCAACATGCACAGAGGGTTTTGGATTGGACCAGGTGTGGGCTTATGATATGTTGTTCCTCAACAAGAGGAGACACACCATCCTGAAAAGCACTGCTCAATGCTAATAGATAAACATGAAGTCAAGTAAAACGCTGAATGTACTTTTTTGAACAAACTATTAATTTTAATATCTTGAATCAGTGCCAACATGTTGAGTTAGAGATTAGCTAAACACTTGGTATAATTGAGATCTTATGCTTAAAATATATATTTTTTTAATGTGTTTTTAATGTTATCATCTTAAAGCAAACTGGTAGAGAAACTTGAGACATCATGTGTGAAGATAAATAAATTAGAATGGTATTATTAATTCGTATGGCTGTGATGAAGCTTAAGGATACTGGAAATTGTGTCCATTCATGTGATAAACACAAAGGGGTCTGTCTATGTATCCATCCGAATAAAAGTTTTGATGCATAGACATGTTTATTTTTGTTTTTCTGCTTGACCTATCAAAAGCATATTGTATGTTTCATACATTTAACACAGGTCTTTAGCTAGGAAAGTTTTTGACAGCACAGACATGGCAGAGTTTTGCGGTTACCAGAAACAGGACAAAATATGTACAGAAACACACATTATAATACATTCTATTGTCATATGTTCCGTGACTCCTATTTATGGTCCTCAATCTGCAAGCCTATGCACACAGAGCAAAGTAGTAACATTGCAATACACTGACATTCAAATACAGGATTACAATTACCCTGTTAGCATACTGTAAGGTTAATGGCAGAAATGTTGTTTTGCCCCAGGCTATGCAAATTCGCCTATAAGTAAGCATATGAAGAAGGATCAACATGTATAAAATGTAATATCAAACTTCTGCTATTAAACATACAGAAACTTCCCCTCTAAACACAATCCTATGTTCAGGTTAATTTAGGAACTAGCACATATTTCAATAAGTGTCAAACTAAAGTACAGCACACCAGATAAATGGAAAAGTTTCAAGGTAGTCCGGCACGGGCAGAGGGTTTCCAAATGGCATTGTATCAAGGGCATGGTTTCATACTGATTTGTTGAACATTTTACTCACAGCTGACAGGCATTTACTGTATAACGGTATGTACGTAAGAGATGTGTGTAGAGGTTTTAAACGAGGAGACATATTTTTAGGGGAAATAAAAAATAGGTTTTTATTAGCCAAAAGTTTTAAACAACAAAAAACACACTTTTATGTTTTAGTTGTGTGCTTGATTATGCAGAAATCCACCACTTTTTCATGGAAGCATTTATACGGGAAAATCAAAATTGGTGTTTGTTTTCCTATTCAAGACAAAGTTCTGCCATGTAATTTTTGGGAAGGCATAGAAATAGTATGCACTGTCAAAACGTGCTAATTTTTTCAAAGTAATATATTGTACACAAATATGGAGTTATTTTTTTTTAATAGGCTCTTGGCTTTTTGTTACTAAACTTTTATTAACCACTTAGCTTTTGAATGATTAATGTAGTATGTCAATCTAGCAACAAAAGGATTACTCAAACTGGAAACAGTCACAAACGCATATAATGGTAAATATAAAAAATATACTTTCCTGAATTCAGCAGGGCATAAACATTTTATCAAATATTTTAAATAATGCATAGATTTTGTAACAAGTAGGATTAACTACGATCTTATTTGTTCACATCTGAAAAATTATAAAACTTTGTAGGATAATCCCATAAGCTACACCCCCAGCAGGTCATTTTAAATGTGCAAAAGAATATACCCCTCACAAATTGTGCGATTTTGTTGGTGCAAACCCCACCCTAGATTAAAAGAAGGAATGCCTCCCTTCCAAGTCCAGGTAAGAATAACTCTCTGCAAGCTACAGAGGGCCTGAGAATCTGCCCCAATAGTAATATCACCCCACACAGTAGAGTTGACAGAAGGAAACCCTGACACAATATCCGATATCTGATGTCCCCGCTTTAAATTTCCAAAGGAGACCCCTCTGTAACGTTCAAAATTTTAGAAGATGCGGCTAAAGTCATAACTGTTACGTTATGCTGTACCTTATCTTTACTTTTAGGTCAGTAACTGCTTAGGTCATGCAGCACCTATAGTTTTATACAGGCTCTCCTGTGTATATAATAGTGTTTATAGTTTAATAGTGCTTATTCATACAAAAAAAAAAGTTGATTTTTGGGGGGTGAATAAACACTATTACATACACTGAAGTACCAGGGCAAATCTTTAATTTCGATTATGAGGGAAATACCTGGATACCAGTCACATGGACAACATAGTCCAATAAGTAATATGTATTCAGCTAATAAGGCATCACAAAATATTTACTGCAGTGTGTGTGCAAACCACAACAGCCCTTGTTACAGTATACATACTACTAAAGAGACTAAAAGCTGTGTTAGTTATAGTTCCCCTAACACATCAGCCAACCATGTCAATGTCTCTTTAGCATGGCAAGCAACTCCCAAGTCCTGCTATTACCAGCAATATTTCTTGCAGTGTCAGTAAATGAATATATTCCATGTTGACCATGAAGTTGTAACACTCCATATTTAGATCACTAGAGGTCACTCTTGTTTCATAATCTCTAGAGCATGAATTCAGCTCAGCGTGCTTATCTTCTGAAAGGCACACTAATTGCTGGATCCCTCCTGCTTATCTTCAAGAATCCTGTAGCATGACTTCTCTTTGTCTTTTCAGTGAATCAGCAGAGATTGCAGGAACACAAAAGTTGGCAATAGATTTTTAACTCATGCATTTCTATAGGTTTATACAGACATGAATAGTGTGTCCATCTATATAAAATCAAGAAGGAAAATCATACCATACTGGGAAAAATACGGACATATTCACCTAGTCATAATAAGTAGAATATTACTTTCCTATACTGTAGTCTCCAGCTTCTGCTTGAATATTGAATGTGGAAGTGAACGTAGGAAAGGCCACATGAGGTGCTGTCAGCTTGAGACATACCTAGGGCAGAGGGACACTGAGCATAGGGGAAACAAAGAAAAACAGAGCAGACAGCACAAAGAAGGCATATTCTCTCATTTAAGTGCAGTACAGTATATATAAACATTCCAGTACTCTGTGTGTGTGTGTGTGTGTGTGTGTGTGTGTGTGTGTGTGTGTGTGTGTGTGTGTGTGTGTGTGTGTGTGTGTGTGTGTGTGTGTGTGTGTGTGTGTGTTCAATTGTAAAAAAAAAAAACTTAGTTAAGGTTTCTAAGCAAACCCTTCAAAAGTCTGGAAATTCCGAGCTTAAGTTGATATGGAACCTCTCTCTCCCTGTCCCCTCCTTGCTGTCTCTCCCATCCTTGCTGTCTTTCCTTGTTCCCTCCTTGATTTCTCTCCCCTCCTTGCTTTCTATCCCTCAACCCTCCTTGCTGTCTCTCCTCTCCCCGTCCCCTCCTTGCGCTCTCCCCTCCTTTGTGTCTCTCCCTGTCCCCACTTGATCTCTCCCCTCCTTGGTGTCTCTCCCTGTCCCCTCCTTTCTCTCTCCCCTCATTGGTGTATCTCTCCCCTCCTTGGTGTATCTCTCTGTTCCCTCCTTGCTGTCTCTCCCGGCCCCCTCCTTCCTGTCTCTCCCTGTCTCCTCCTTGATGTCTAACCCTGTCCCCTCCTTGCTCTATCTCCCTGTCCCCTCCTTGGAGTCACTCCCTCTTTCCTCCTTGCTGTCTCTCCCTCTCCGCTCCTTGCTGTATCTCCCCTCCTTGCTGTCTAACCCTGTCCCCTCCTAGCTCTCTCTTCTCCTTGCTCTCTCCCTGTCCCCTCCTTCTGTCTCTCCCCTCCTTGCTGTCTCACCCTGTTCCCTCCTTGCTGTCTTTCCCTCACCCCTCCTTGCTGTCTTTCCCTCTCTCGACCGGCACCGGACCCCTTCAGTGTATATAACCGCACATAAAACCAATCCTCCTGGGGACACTCCGTAAATGTTGAATATGAATTCACTTACTGCATCTGGTAATCCGGATATGCGTGCTCCATGCTGTTCGTGGTATGCAGAAAAAACTTCTCACTGATGAGAGAGAAGAGACAGCGTCAAAGCCCCATAGGGGTGAAACGTGTTAGAGTTACTACGGGGGACTTTCCCTTTTTATCCCTGTTTGCATATGGTCAATAAATAATTTTTTATACCAGCGTAGTCCAGCCTTCAATATTTGCCTAGCAGTGCCCGCTGTCTCTTCTCTCTCGTCAGTGAGAAGTTTTTTCTGTTCTAAAAGCTGATTGGCTGGAAATAAACACATTGAAGCTGCTTAAATTCCGGGCATTACTGATTGGATAATGCCCGGAATTTTAACCAATCAGAGAGCAGGGTTTTCAATAATGCCCGGAGTTTTACTGCTTTAGCCTATAATTATAGCATACAATGAATATTTCATATTGAAATGTTTTCCTGGCAGATCTGCTTCACTGCCCACTAGATGTCACTCTTGCTCACTACTGTAGATGTCCATATTCTTTGGAATGTAAAAGACAAATCTGACATGCATCGTCTCTAATGCTTTTCTGGTTATTGTGCATCATAAAATACAATCTTTAAACCATTCCACATTTTCACTCTTCCTTGATTGTAATCTCATGTTTTATCATGTAAAATGTGTACTAGCTTTAACGATGGGCTATTTTTCAAGGTTTGCATAATACATTTCAAAATGAATCATGGTAGACTTGCACTTGAAACAAATATTTATAGAAAATAACATTTAATGATGATGAATTATAATAGTTAACATTTATTTATTTATAAAATATTTTACCAGGAAGTAATACATTGAGAGTTACCTCTCGTTTTCAAGTATGTCCTGGGCACAGAGTAAAACAAATAATACATGGTTACAAGTACAGTTACATAAATGAACAGGGTATACATTATATACCACACATTGCGTGCACAGTTAAAGAAAATATATATTATGAGCGTATGAAACAGTTACAGACCAGGTTAAAATGTGAGACAGCCTTAGATTTGAAAGAACTTAAACTGGTGGTGGATGTGAGAGTCTCTGGTAGGTTGTTCCAGTTTTGGGGTGCACGGCAGGAGAAGGAGGAACGTCCGGATACTTTGTTGAGCCTTGGGACCATGAATAGTCTTTTGGAGTCTGATCTCAGGTGATAAGTGCTGCAAGTGGTAGGGGTGAGGAGCTTGTTCAGGTAGCTGGGTAGCTTGCCCATGAAGAATTTAAAGGCAAGACAGGAAAGGTGAACTTTGCGCCTAGACTCTAGTATTGACCAATCTAGTTCTTTGAGCATTTCGCAGTGATGTGTGTTGTAGTTGCATTGGAGAACAAAACGACAAATTGAATTGTAGAGGGTGTCAAGTTTGCTAAGGTGGGTTTGAGGAGCCGAGCCATATACTATGTCTCCATAGTCAATAATTGGCATTAGCATCTGCTGTGCGATACGCTTTCTGACCAGGAGACTTAGGGAGGATTTGTTCCTGTAAAGTACCCCTAGTTTGGCATAGGTCTTGGTTGTCAGGGTATCAATGTGCATCCCGAATGTTAAGTGGGAGTCAAACCATAAGCCCAGGTATTTAAAACTAGTGACAGGTGTTAGGGTGGTGTTAGCGTTGGTTCTAATCAGGAGCTCAGTCACTGGAAGCTTTACAAATTTAGTCTTGGTCCCAAATACCATTGTTACAGTCTTGTCAGTGTTTAAAAACAGTTTGTTTTGTGAAATCCAGTTTTCGAGTCTCAAAAAGTCAGACTGAAGTATGTGTTGAAGGTCAGAGAGGCTATGGCTGTGTGCATATAGGATTGTGTCATCTGCATACATGTGTATTGAGGCTTCCTTACAAGCTGTGGGAAGATCATTAATGAACACTGAGAAGAGTAGGGGCCCCAGAACAGAGCCTTGCGGGACACCACAGGTGATATCCAGGGGGTTGGAGTTAGAGCCTGAGATGGACACATGTTGGGATCTTCCTGATAGGTAGGACTGAAACCAGTTTAAAGCATGTTTCCCTATTCCAGAGCTCTGGAGTTTGTTAAGCAGGATAGCATGATCAACTGTGTCAAAAGCCTTTGCAAAATCTAGGAATACTGCACCAGTGAGTTGTCCCCGTTCCATTCCACACTGGATTTCATTGCAAACTTTTAGCAGGGTAGTTACGGTGGAGTGTTTGGGACGAAACCCAGATTGGAATTGGCTAGGGAAATTTGTCTTGGTATAGAAATCGCTTAATTGGCACGTATGTTTTAAAAAGAGGAGGGTATGTAACCAGTGTCACTATAGTATTTAATCATTAAAACATTGCTGATTTTTTTTTATAAGGTCACAAAACAATATAAGATAATTTGCAGTACGTTATTTATTGTGCAAGTCTGCAGATGTCTTTTTGCACCAGTTTGAAGGCAGGAGTATGTTTTACAAATGACTCCCTACTACTTTACCACTAGAGGGCCCAGTAGGGTTAAATAAAAGGAATTGTTGTATTTGAATGCAATATATGTGATTTGGCTGTCTAGTAGAGTGATGTTCAACCTTTTTTTTGGTTAAGGAACCCTATAATTATATGGTGAAATTCTGCGGAACCTCCACCCTCTCTAATAGCGCGTATGAAATCAGATGTATTGTAAGGAACTCCAACCCTTTCTAATAGCGCGTTTGAGATCAAGTGCATTGTAAGGAACCTCAACCCTCTCTAATATTGTGTCTGAGTTTAGATGCACTGTAAGTAACCCCAACCCTCTCTAACAGCGCGTCTGAGATAAGATGCATTGTAAGGAACCCCAACCCTTCTAATAGCGCGTCTGAGATCAAGTGCACTGTATGGAACCTCAACCCTCTCTAATATTGTGTCTGAGTTTAGATGCATTGTAAGAAACCCAAACACTCTCTAATATTGTGTCTGAGTTTAGATGCATTGTAAGAAACCCAAACACTCTCTAATATTGTGTCTGAGATCAAGTGGATTGTAAGTATCCTCAACCCTCTCTAATAGTGTGTCTGAGATCAGATGCATTGTAAGGAGCCCCAACCTTTTTTTTATTTTTATAAACTTGTTCTTTATTTGAATTTTCTGTAAAAAAAAAAAGGTGGGGGATGGGATACAGAACGATAAGAGAGAATAGTGTTACTTTTAGTTTACATACTGTACATTTGTATACATGCCTATGTAACATATTTAATGGGGTAGGACATTAACAACATCACTGTTAGAACAGCGCAAAAAATAACTAATACAAAAAATCAACTAATAAGACTGGGAGAGGAGAAAAGAAAAGGAAACAATGTAATTGCTTTTAGAATATTTCTCCACATTCTGGCAGATAGGGAGTACATATTAATAGTCATACCTTTGTGGAATATGGAATACCCTCCGGGTCCACCATGGTGTTTTATACAGGTTCGGATCACATTGCACTGAGTTTACTTCAAGAGTTATACTTTTTTAATTTGTGGGGGGGGGGGGTTACTCCTATTTTGTGTTTTTCAAATTTGGAGAGTTCCCCTAGTAAGATATCTATTTCCTATATAAATTCTCCCATACTTTTAAGAATGTCTGAACTGTGTCATTTTGTATCCCGTCAATTTTTCATAAATCAGACCCTCCATAGCCTCGCTTTTACTGCATCTAGAGCTGGCTGTTGTTCGGTTTCCAGGCCGTAGCTATTTCACACCTGGCGGCTGTATACATTTGTGTCACTAGCTTATTTTCATTCCTTTCCATATTTTCAATTGGTCTGCATAGCAAAGCTGTCCAGGGACCTAAGGGGAAGACAAACCCGAGAATTGCCTGTGCCATACCATGTGTGGCCTTCCATAGCTTAGTAACCTTTGGACACGTCCACCACATATGATCCCTGTACACCAAATCCTCTTGAGCAACCCCACCCTTTTTTTAATAGCGCATCTGCGATCAATTGCATTGTAAGTCCTTCTGCATTTGGTACAATTTTCGAATGACCTGAAAATGGCACAAAACCCTTTTAGAGATGCCCGAGGAACCCAAGGGGTCCTAGGAACCCCGGTTGAAAAACACTGGTCTAGTCAGTTGCAGCAAGGGTAGGTCTAGGGCAGAGAGGCAGTGTTACCTATGTGGCTCCACAAACATAAAATATGTACACTACTAAAGTACATATTCTGTGTTTGTTCGGCCCTAAAGTATATTTTTTATTAGACCATTAATCTCCCTAAAAGTCTTGCTGAAAATGTAATAATAATGATCATAAAGGTCACATCTTCCAGGTTCATTGCTATTCAACTCACAAGATGTCGCATCACAAATATATCTAAACGTTACAGATATTTTTCAGTCTGTTAGAAATTATTTATGAATGATATATGACACAGAGGTATGACTTGGTGGAAAGCATTTCACTCTCGTTACATAGCAACTGCACATTGGGAAGAAAATGATTTCCTAATCCTTCAAATACAGAACTGTAGATGGAAAAATAGACATGTCATGGGATCCATGGAAGCTTTGAAAGTTAAATTGTCACAGAATGTTGCTATTTTATTTCTTAAAGTAATTAAAGTTTTGAGAAGAAGGCTGCTCATTGATTGTAGGGTACTAACTTGCTACAGTTTTATAGAAAGACATCATACTCAGAACCTATTTTTAAATACATCCCATTCCTAATGAAGGGCTGTAAAGGGGCAATTCCTACTAATAGCAATGTGTACTAGTGGCAGTGGCATGAGTCTTTGCCCCAATCTAAGTGCTATGTATGGAGAATGTACAGAGACAGTAGGAGGGGGGGGGGGAGGAATTTTATGGTAAGTACATCTGCAAGGAGTCATCGTAAATGCATATGAGATGTACAGTATGAGCCAATGGAGCTACCCAAATGCTTAATTAAAGAGGTGTGTTTTAAGGTCTGCCTTAAAGGTAGCGAAGAGGGTTCCCGTCTGATATTGAGAGAAAGGGCATTCCAGAGGTGTGGGGCAGTAAGTGAGAAAGGTTTTAGGTGGGAGAGGGCTTTAGATATAAAAGGGGTACAGAGAAGACGTCCTTGAGCAGAACGCAAGAGTCAGGATGGTGTATAGCGAGAAATTAGGGCTGAGATGTAAGGATTAGACGAATGTATAGCCTTAAAAAAGAGGAGAATTTTGAGAGTAATACAGAATTGAATAGGAAGCCAGGAGAGGTTTTAAGCAGGTGAGACACTGAGACATTTAGGGGAGAATAAAGCGATTCTAGAAGGAGCGTTTAGAATCGATTGTAGGACAGGCGAAAGGCAGGAAGCCCGGACAATAGAAGGTTACAATAGTGGAAACAGAAGAGAATGAGGGCCTGTGTATTATGTTGTCTAATGGTAACCCAACTGCTGGTGCCTGTTTTGGTAAACTCATTGAGTTAGCAATAAGATAATGTGGGGAGATATTTATCTCCTTCCGTCTTGCTAATCAACAAGAATTTGAGCTCCACATCAAATGCCAGCACAAGTATGTTTATTACAGTGTCTGCCTCCTTCTTTTGCTTCAGGCTACCTACGTACGTGATGGGAACATTTTCAAGTTCACCACCTTCTTTAAATTCTATAAACAAAAGGCTCTTCCTACCCGTGAGAACAGAGATACTTAGCTCAAAACATTTGTCTCAATCTTGAAAATACATGAAACCCTGATCAAAACAAAAACCCATTCCACTACTGCAGCTTCCTTTGAAGAGTGTATTGTGTATAATAGGTAAAATATTTTTTTTTTACTACTCTAGTTCTCATAAAATGCTAATCTTGTCTGTTTAAATCTTTGGGGAACAAATCCAAAATGATATAAAGTGAAAAGACTATAAAATGTATGCTAATCAAACTCTTACTGTTCTGAACAAAGGCCCTAATTAAACATGGTAATCCATCATAAACGAGACTGAGCAGAAACTGGTGAATATTAAACTGCAGCTTTCTCTTTCTCATTTGAATATTTATGTATTTCCCCTAATCATAGAGAGGGTTGCACAGTTGAAACGTTAAAGGACTAAACAGACTTGTGTGCATCTGGAATTGCTTTGTAATGCTTTGCAGTTCTTTTTGGCTATGAAGCAGGGATTGACATTTAAATGTCTATTGTTCTTTTGGACGCAACAGGGATAAGGGATAAAAGGCATGTTGTCTTGTGCTATTGATGTACAGTGTGCTACATGTCATACTAGCTGCAACAGCCTTTAGACAGGTCAGTTTGCAGCACATTATTTATTGTTGAACACAATGTGTCCCATGCCCTTCTTCTTAATAGGGTTTGATATACACTTAAGCTTCCACATTCTCACAGAGTCCATGCTCTGATCAGATCAAAGAGACATCGCCTTTGTTTTACTGTTCTGGTTTGACAGCTGAGGTGTGGACATGCCCCAGCTTGTCTTCCTGGCATTACACATAATCGAGCAGCAGTCCTTCCTGCTCCGAGAGGCTCGCTGTGGGAGATCTGTGCTCCTGACATCAGGGAAAAAACAAACAATTAATGTCAGTGACTAGCCCACTCCTGCTTCCTCCCACCCGCATTCATGTTTCCTAGACAGCTTCATATGTCAAGTGGTTTCACTGGCATTCTCATGTGACAAGTCACATATGAAGAGGGGAATGCAGAACAATCTTTGGGCCTTATGCAGAGAGGAACGTTATTTAATGTGAAAACGGCAAGAAAATAGCCACAGAATTGGAGCAAGTTATGGTCGTATGCAGAAAGCTCCGTTACCTCATTTTTCTGATGAGATTCAAAATTGCCAAGTTTTTCTGGCTAGATTGAACTCACTATAATATAGGGCAGAATGGCGAGTTGCAGTGCATCTATGCTACCTGCATACCACCCTATTTTAACATGGCGAATTTACCAATCTCTCCATGTGTTTGGCAATTTTTAAAGTAAAGAAACCTGCTGTGGAGAATTTTATGAATCTCTCCATGTTCTCTGCAGGAGAAGCTTCTCTGGGAAGTTTTTTCTCCAAAATATGGTGCTATTTCCCTTCTCTATCCTCTCTGCATAAGCCCCTTTGTGTGTTATAGTTCTTCTCATGAAATGGGAATGGATAGCGTCCATAGTCATATCAATGCCAGAAAATAGCTCTATACAGCTTTTTATCTTGAGGTGGTGCTAGGTGAGGGTGCCTTTGTATGTATATACCTACATTTCATAAATACATTTAGTTATAAGTAAATTAGATAGATAGATAATCAGAAACAGGGCACACACAAAACAAAATATAAAATAAAGGTAAAGGGAGAGTGCATACGGTCCAAAAAGATACAGAAAAAGGGAAAACGGGACAGGCTTTATTTATTGACAAAACGTTTCTGTCCCCACTGGGAACTTTCTCCTTGAGACGTTCCTAGTGTGCTCATTTGCATGTCTTAGACAAGTCTGCAACCCTGTCCTCACCATTATCGCCCAGCATACAGTGCTTCCACTGCAGCAAGGGATTCTTGGAAATGACATGCAAATGAGCACACAGTGCCACCTTTTGCTTCAAGTCCATTTTGACATGGACCCCTATAAGCTTATGCTTGCTGCATTGCACAGCTTTTCAGCACAGCGTGAGTTAGGATGCATAGCCAGTAAACCTACCCACAGACAGGTTTTTTTTTTTTCTTCCCTTGAACCCAAGCCACTTCAGTGGCTGTGTGCTTCCCCTTGAGACTGTCCTCCCGAAGTCGAACAAGTCCTTGATACTTTCCCAAAAAAATCTTCAGCCGGCAGGCCTAGGTCTTTGGGGTCTTTGGTGTTGTCCTCCGTCAGGATTCCGAATGTCCTCTTTGTCCCTTCGGCCAGAAGGCCTGTAAGAAAGTCCAAGTCTTTTGTTTTTCGTCCGGAGCCTAATCACCTTGTCGTTTTCCTTCCGAAGAGGGACGGTGACAAGCCTTGTGCATAGTTCGTGCCAGAGCACCCCGACCCAAATAGGCCAGGCGGGTTAAAAAAATGTCGTCCCTCCTTAGCCAGAAGGCCCAGGAACAACGGGAATGAGGGAAGTAAATCCTTGACATCAAGGGTCCATGCTGGGAACGGTTCGAAGTACCAGCGGGTAGCTGCTATAGGGCTTAACCTTGCCACTGTGAACTTCACACAGACGGTACTCTACTACACCCCCCCCCCCTCCCATGGACATGGACCCATTTAAGCTTATCCTTGCTGCATTTCACAGCTTTTCAGTACAGCCTGGGTTAAGATGCATAGCCAGTACACCTACCCATAGGCAGCTGTTTCGACCTTTTGGATCATACACATATATATATATATATATATATATATATATATTATACTGTGTGCTCATTTGCATGTCATTTCCCAGAATCCCTTGCTGCAGTGGAAGTTCTGTGTGCTGGGTGATAATGGTGAAAGGTGGGGTTGCAGACCTGTCTAAAACATGCAAATGAGTATACAGTAATATTTCCATTTGCTATATTATATATATATATATATATATATATATATATATATATATATATATATATATATATCACATCATAAGTGTACATGAAAAGTGTCTACAAGAGTTAATTTTGGAGTTGAAGATTGGAGGAAGATCTGGACTCTGCATTACAATGTTGCCACTGTGAGACATTAACTTTTAACATCTGTGATTTATTTTTACACTTTTATCCTCCAGTACCTTGGAACTCTCTCCTCCTGCATCTCACTATGCCCTCCCTATTTCTTTTTCTGGTTACTATTTCCTTACTCCTTTATGAACATCTCTGTTCTCTACAACATCCCCACTCCCCACTGCACCATTATTTATACACCTCTCTCCCAACAACTTCTTTACCCCTCAATAAAAAAACACCCACACAAATCCTCTATTCACACCCTCTATCTACTCCTTCCTGCTGCTGGGGATCTCCCCTAAGCCTGGAGCCAGGCATACACACCTGATCTCACTCATGCCTCCCTGCCACCTCTTCCCCTGTAAATGGTGTTAACCTTTTCATTTAACACTGACCTTCCTTAAATTTTACCCCACAAATCAAGCATCCCAATAGCCTGCCCTCATGGCTAATGTCCCACACTCAGTCACTCCTGCCACACATGGTGACCAAGCACTGCCATCTACAGCACTTACTCCTTCACCTGCTGTCTCTGTAAGTTTCCCATTAAACCTCTTAGATTGTAAGCTCTTCGGGGCAGGGATTTCCTTTCCTATTGTATGATTTTGCTGCACTTATTGTATAATTATAATTCCCTGTACTGTTTTGTTTGTGAAGCACTGAGTACACTTTTGGCGCTATATAAATAAAGACATACAATACAATACAATAATATTTACATACATACAGTGTGTGTGTGTGTGTGTGTGTGTGTATATATTTTTTTTATTTTATTTTTTGCTTCAAGCAAACATATGTATATGAGATAATGTGCAAATCCACAAACCAGCTTGTTAAAGGCAAGTGCAATTGTGTATAGCCCTCCAGAATAAAGGGAGCTGAATTGTCGGCAGCCATCATGCAGTATCAAAGCTGCACTGTTTTGAGGTGCCAGTGCCTGTTTTTCCCAAGCACTTACAATGGGTAATACTGCCACAGAAAACTGAACAATTGCCCTCCAAATTATGCCAGTACAGCATGTAAAGCCTAAAGACCTACAGTGGCATCCTTCTCCACCCCTACTCCCTGAGCATTTGCTCAGTCCTTGCCCACGGTTATAATCCCTTAACCCCCTCAGCGCCATAGAATACCCTCTGGCATTGACGTACAGTAGCTACATAAAACTGTCACTGCTTGGGGTTCCCATGAGTGTTGAGCAGGGCTGCACCTATTCATGGTATGTGCCTGTGTGAGCCTCTATGTGAGGATCACAGAACCCGCAGGAATATGCCCAGGCAATGACCTACAGAGGGGAGAATGACAAGGCGTCTGCAGTGAGAGAAAGGTTGGTTTGTGTCGTCACAGAGGGAGGGGGCGTGTCCTGCACAGTGACTCTTTATATAAGGAGGTGCCTGCGCTGGGGATCCCAGACAGAGCGCTCGGCAAGCAGCAGCGGCGGGAGTTGTTACAGGGAGCGATGGAATTACTGAGGACTATCGCTTACCAGCCGAGCAGCGGGGGCAGGATGTGCGAGCAGGCGCTGGGCAGGGTCTGTGACTCCAGTAGGAGGCGGAAGTTCCCGGCTGAAGCGGAGCGCATTCACCACACCTGTCCTACCTCTGCCACTGAGATCTCCAGGATTATAACCGACTCCAGCACCGGCCGGCGCTACTGCAGAGGGAAAGTCCTCGGCAAGGTAACCGGACCTGGATCTCTCCGGCTTTCTCAGCTCTGTATATATGGATAGCGAGGCATTCATAGTAGCAGTGCTATGCTAAAATATGGAGGCAGAGTTCTTTGGACACTTGCACCAAAAAATATATATATTCGGTAGAGATGTTCTACGTTATTATTTCCCATTTAAGAATATAATCGTAATCCTTTGGCGTGTTTTGATATACCATCATACTTCATTTACTGGCGAGAATAGAATTTCCTGGTTGGATTTGCTGGTTATTGCTGTTGTCATATTCTTGCTACAATGTAGACCTTGTCTGGTAGTAGCCCTGCTGCATGCCAATGTGTGAGATGGAGCATCACTTAGCATGTCAATGCACTGACTGCCGTGATCACCATCATCATCCCAGTGTAATGACTGCTAATGGGTTTGATAATCGTTGTACAGCTGTGGATTCAGACAGACCTATTAATCCAGTTTCAGGCATTTACATTGTACATTACGGATTTGGTTCTCATGTTTTTGGCTGGTGTCAGAGCAATACACTAGGTCTAAACAATGGCTTGAACTAGAGAAGTAGAAATAATGCTGACTGTTCCAGTGTGTGCGTGTATATCTAAATACGGAATAGTGTGTGTGTGTGTGTGTGTGTGTGTGTGTGTGTGTGTGTGTGTGTGTGTGTGTGTGTGTGTGTCATGATTGTTCCATGTTAATAGTACTTGACTGTAACACCAAACAGTGCTGTAAATTGGGACATGCTGTTTTTGCCACCAATGCACGTTGCACCTGAGCTGCATTGTTAGTATATTCATATTGCAACATTTTATGCTAGAATGCTGTCATCTCCCTTAACCTTTTTTTTGCAGCCAGTGCAATGCTTTGTATACATTTTTGTGGTTAATCTTATTTGTTTAGTTCAACCTTATTTGTTTGGTTTAATTTCTAGGGCGGATTTGCAAAATGTTATGAAATGACAGATTTGACAACCAACAAAGTATATGCTGCAAAAATTATCCCCCACAGCAGAGTATCCAAACCTCATCAAAGGGAAAAGGTAAATACTTGATGTCTTTTATATTTTCCTGCTCTTCTCCCCCCCTTTTTTAAATTTTTTTTTTGTAATCTGATCTTAATTATCTTGATTTTATTCAACAATTTGACATGTACACCTCAGATGACAAAAATCTAACATAAGATATGGTTTTATTTGTAGATTGATAAAGAAATCGAATTGCACCGTACCCTTAATCACAGACATGTTGTGCGGTTTTACCACTACTTTGAAGACAAAGAGAATATCTACATTTTATTGGAGTACTGCAGCAGACGGGTAAGCATCAATCTCTAGAATCGTCTAATTTGCCGCTTTGCTTTCCTAATCCTTCTCAGTGAGGCTTTTCGCTGTATTGAAGCGCTTCCTACTACCTGTATCTGAAAAAAATCAAATGCTCTTCTTCTAGTCTATGGCCCATGTGCTGAAGACGAGGAAAGTGTTGACAGATCCAGAAGTGAGATACTACCTTAAGCAGATCGTGTCTGGCCTAAAATATTTACATGAGCAAGAAATCCTCCACAGAGATTTGAAATTAGGTGATTATTTAAATATATTTTCTAATGGCAATGGATTTATGCTTTTGGTTCTATATTTGCATTAATCACTGGTTCAGTAGCAGAGCCTTAAATCTATAGATTAAATATTGTTTGAATAGAAAAATACTAAACCCTGTAGAGATTTTACTGGCGGAATATTGACGGCACATTTCATATTTATTCTTTTTCTAGGAAATTTTTTTGTTAATGAAAGCATGGAACTGAAAGTGGGGGACTTCGGTCTGGCTGCTAGACTGGAACCTCTGGAACAAAGGAGGAGGTAGGATTGCTCAGAATACAAGATACATTTGAAACATTATAACCTGAGGCATTGGCTGCGTATCTGCACAATCCTCTGGTCTAGTTATAAACGTACTAAAGTGGTCACGTGAAACTGAATCCCATTTTTTTTTTTAAATTCTTTTACAGAACAATTTGCGGCACACCAAATTATCTCTCTCCTGAAGTGCTTAACAAACAAGGGCATGGCTGTGAATCAGATGTATGGGCTTTGGGATGTGTAATGTAAGTATCCCTGGGAAGCAGTGACTGCTAATTGTAATCTTTTTTTTAAAGCAACAAAAGATGCATTTATAGTAATGAGCTCAGGTAAAATATGTGCTTTTATGTTGTTGTTATAGGGTGTTAATTGCTACATGTTGAGCTAATAAAGAACTCTGTATACTCTTTAACAAAGCAGGATAGGAGTTTGATGCTAATTAAAAGCATTGCCTATGGTGTAAGGAGGCAATATAGTATTAATGGTGGGAAACTGTTAATCTGTATTTGCAGAGCTATAATTTTGTTTTAAATGTGAACTAAAACGTATTTTTTCTCATGCCATTTAAAGGTATACCATGTTACTAGGAAGACCTCCTTTTGAAACAACAAATCTTAAAGAAACGTACAGATGTATCAGGGAGGCCAGATACTCTATGCCATCTTCATTAATGACTCCTGCAAAGCATCTCATAGCAAGCATGTTGTCAAGGGACCCAGAGGATAGACCCAGCCTGGATGACATAATGCAGCATGATTTCTTGACACAGGTTTGTAATTCATGGTTTCGGTATTTGTTGCATTTTTTACATGTATTGAATTTCATATCTGATTATTGGTGGCTAACTTGTTTTTATGTTCTCCAGGGCTTTACTCCAGAAAGACTTTCATCAAGCTGCTGCCACAGTGCCCCTGATTTTCACTTATCAAGTCCAGCTAAGAATTTCTTTAAAAAGGCGGCTGCTGCTTTGTTTGGTGGAAAGAAAGAAAAGGCAAAATACTTGGATAATCACAGTAAGTTGCATTAAGCATCATTTTCCCCCCTTTCTAGTGGTTACTAATTTTCATGCAATGAAGTGTGAGAAGTTAACTTGAAGAGTTGTAATTTAGTTTTTCACCTTTGGCTGATTTGATCTGAAATAGACTGTAAGAAGTATAAATACTCCAGACACTTTGAATATGGCTGGGGCAACTTTTAATGTTTGCACATGTGGAGTTGCTAGCCGTGTTGGTCCTTCCATGTAATAAAATTACATAGTTACATAGTAGATGAGGTTTAAAAAAGGAGGGCGATGGAGTAGGTGATATAACATTTATTTGGCCACCAAGTAGTTGTTACAAGGTTTCAATCCTGATGAACCCCGAGGTTCGAAAGCTAGTAACATCTGTTTTTTTATTGGACCAACAAGTAGTTATTATACCACCTACACCCTCTCCCTCTTTTGTTATTTTACTACACTGTTTAAATAGCGGCACTCAGGAATTCACCATTTTCATTTTGTTCACTGACTCATGCAAAGACTTGCTAACAAGACTGTATGTTTGCAGATAAACTGACAAAAGATGATGAGGAAATCTACAAGTTGAGACAGGATCTGAAGAAAACCTCTATATCTCACCAGCCTCTGAATCCCAGAACGGACGAGGTTGGTTGAATTCGTAAATTGCTAGGGTGGGAAGGGAATTGTAAACCTTGAAGTTCAGAAATTGTGCTTTATTTTTAGAATCTGTTGGAACATTAATTATTTGACATGACATATATTTATTTATATGTTCTTGCTTTTTTAGGAGAGCAAAACAGTATCCAAATCGATTGTTATACCAGACAAGCCTGACAAACAGCAGATGGGTGACACTATACGAATGATTGTTAGAGGTACTCTTGGAAGCTGCAGCAGCAGCAGTGAATGTAAGTAACCATATCACATCACTGGCAAATAGAATGGCACAAAAAGCAGGCTAGAGACAGTTACATGTATAGAAAGGACATTTTGTTAGCTTCATGTAATGTTGGAGTAAGTGTATTGGTAGAAATATTTTCCGTCTTTATAATGCAGTTTACTTCTGTGAAATTAAAATTCCCTTGGCACATTTAATATCCAAAGGACCTGCAGTTGCATTAGGTTTGACCCAATTTGGGAATTTAAATAAAGCTTCGAATGGTGGTACAGTAGCAAAGCAAAAAAGCAACGTGTAAGCTCCAGGAAAGCCACTGTAATATGTTAATCACGGGTACACACCATCAATCAGCATGTTTGATTAAAAATGCTGTAACACAAGCCGAAATGATTGAGGGCAGCGAGAACCAAAAAGACACTAAGGGTATAAAGACCAATTTGCCAGATACTTGAGAAAGTAAATGTTGCCTTCACAACGTAACCTTGAACGGTGTAGTCTAGCCCTGTGTCCAATGCGGTGTGGAGCTGAGCTGCCTCCTGACTACCACCATCTCTCCCTTGATGGCGCAATGCTCAATCAGCATGCAGTGCAAACAAATGAACCAGTACTGCCTGAGGGCGTCTCTCCAATTATGAGCAAATTAAAGAAAACAGTGGAGGATTGGGACAGCGGACCCATAAAAAAAAAATGTTGGCACTAACCAGCAATTACAAAAAATAAAAAATATTTATTAAATTACAAAATTCAATATGAAACATAATGCAGAAATACAAAATTACACAATGTAATTCCATCTCTCTTATTTTTGTAATTGCTGGTGAGTGCCAACATTTTTGTATGGGTCTGCTGTCCCACCAATCCTCCGCTGTTTTCTTCGAATGGTGGTAGCCAGATTTGAAGTTACTTTCAAGATCGAAGGGTGATGACGCTAAATGTATTAATAAAATGTTCATTCTTTATTTTCAGGTCTTGAAGATAGCACAATGGGAAGTGTTGCAGATACAGTTGCTCGGGTTCTAAGAGGTTGTCTAGAAAACATGCCAGACGCAGACTGTATCCCTAAAGAGCAAATAAGCACTTCCTTCCATTGGGTGACAAAGTGGGTTGACTACTCCAATAAATACGGCTTTGGTTACCAGTTGTCGGATCACACAGTTGGCGTATTGTTTAATAATGGAGCACACATGAGCTTTCTGCCAGACAAAAAGTGAGTATTGCAAGATGGCACCATGTGATTACAGAATGTCTCCACTTCAACTTCCATGTTTACCTGGCTTAGTTATCTTATGTTTGGGGCTTTTTTTTTCTCTCCCACAGAACCGTCCATTATTATGCTGAGCTTGGACAGTGTTCAGTTTTTCCAGCTACTGAGGCTCCTGAACAATTCACCAGTCAAGTAACAGTGCTGAAATACTTTTCCCATTATATGGAGGAGAATTTGATGGACGTAAGTATCCAGTTCACTTGTTACAACATTTCTAATGTGCCATAGCCCCATGTTTTCTTTTTTTTCAAAATTTTTGATGATGCATACATCACAATTCTCCCAGCATTGAAAGCATTTAAGTCATTTTAACCTTTTTGTGTTAGATCTATCTAAATCAAGCAAAATTGTCTTTAAATCAACTAATCGAGCTATAGAGTATTTTTCTTTAAAAAAAATGATGTAGAGGTTGTGTTTTTTTATTTTTTTTAAGTTTAATTTTGTGCCTTTGATATCTGTTTAATCACAGCAGGACCACACAGGAATAGAACAAAAGTGGTATTTATTCTTTATAGCAAGCAAACAGCCCTTAAGGGTCAGATAAATACCACTTTTTTATTCTACTCCTGTGTTATGCTGGTATTTTTGATCACTGCCGTGATCAAAACGGACTTGCCTTCCTTTACCATGCACCGCAATTGCAGTTTTTTTTTCAGGCACCTTACCTAGTGGCCATTTTGTTTGCACTGATATAGATCTATTTGTAGAGCCAAGGAGGTCTTATTAATGACCATGCAAATTACAGTTTCATGGCAGGTCCTTATTTTTGATTATTTTTTTTATTTTTAAGGGTGGAGACTTGCCCAGTGTAACAGATGTGTGCAGACCCAGGCTTTATCTTCTCCAGTGGCTAAAATCTGACAAAGCTCTTATGATGCTCTTCAATGATGGCACATTTCAGGTAAATGCACTTGATTTTTAATTTACCATGGGTGTGATTATAAACTAGGCTAAGTGGGAGGGGATCAGACTGCAGACATAAAGGGCAAGTGGTAAACTATCGTTGGCCCTTATTCTGTAAGGTGTAATAGCACAGATGACGTGCTATCACACCACACAGAATAAGGGCCTTAGTATTGTTACCTTTTATGTAATATCAGTTTAACCTTCCACATTCATTTATATCATTTATTTTACCTTCCACAGGTTAATTTTTACCATGATCATACAAAGATCATAATTGCCAACCAAAGTGAGGAATATTTACTCACCTACATCAACGAGGATAGGATGTCTACAACATTCCATCTGAGCACGCTTCTTGTGTCTGGTGGCTCAAATGAACTTAAAAACAGAATGGAATATGCGTTGAACATGTTGCTTCAAAGATGTAATTAATTTGGTTGAGGCCTGTTGGAAACCTAAAGGATAAATGTCCTTCACTGTGAGAACGTCCGTAAGAAGCATTGGCACGTGGTATGTCAAAGATAAGGGGTGGAACAAATGTAGTTTCTGGTGTGCTGGGCTGGAACCAGACTGAGGCTGACAAAAATCCTGCTTTGTTGGATTCTTGTTAATGGATGAAGTTCTCTTGATTTGTGGAAGAGATTGAATCACTCGCGCATATAGGCTTCATATGCAGGAAAAGAGCAAAATCCGACAGTGGGTGATGTTACGTTTAGCTCTGTGGAGAGCATACTTATGGAGGATTTGTACTGTGAACATTTTATAATTCCTGAATGGATGTCAACCGTGGAGGAAAACAAATGTTTTGAAATTGTGGAATAGCTGTGATTAATGCAGATTTCAGCTGCAGAACTGTGAATTATGGCCATATTATTATTTTTTTCTTCTGTTAGATACCCACATTTGTGGCTGGACAAGTGCATTCCTAGTTATCAAAATAATTTATTACAGCCCAAAGTGAAGTATTATTTATGACTTTTATGACTTAAATATTTTAAGTATACATTGTTGGCAATAAAGAGAAATGAAAATACAAATGAAGTGGTATTGTTTTTAATTATGCACCTTACACAATGTAAAGCACCAATCCCACTTCCCCTTGTTTGAAGGACAATGTCTGATAGAGATCGTTTGCTGCACATTTTATCTCTATCCCTTCGGATTATGGTGCTTGGCTCTACATCTGGAAGGTTACTAAACGACCTAAAAAGTTAATATGATGGCTTTCTAATTTATACCATGCAAAATCTGAAACTTGTACCATAGGAAACAAAGCATGACTCCACTGTAAGGATTTACCTTGATTTTGCTACAGATACTAGATAATGTAGTATTTATATATAAGGAGAGTCGGAAACCTATAATGTTTACACAGAAAGCAGATGGAAAGAGTAAGTCCGTTCTCACAGGAGGAGATAGAATGATGGAGAGGGGGCGTAGAATTGGTGCATCATAAGGTATTAAAGGAAAGTGGGGGGTGGGGAGGAGAGACACAATTTTAGTAATTTTGGTAACTGCAACCTGTACGAAGCCAGCCATCTATTGGTTGAATATATTGATACACAAACGCTTTTTGTATTTTTTACATTACCTGACCTGTTCGTTTTATAATTCTGATGGTGGGGTTTTTTTTTTTGGGGGGGGGGGGGGGGGCTGTGTCCTGAATATTTGTATGCTCCCTTTTTAATTCTCCTGGAACCCCTATTGACTTACGATAGTATGGACCATGCACACATTTGCTCTGTAATGTAAAGGTGTATCCCCTTTTCAAGGTCAAAGTATTCTGTGGTGGAGAAAAATAAACACTTTACTTCCTGACATATTCAAAGCACTTACGTAAAATTACCCTAAATGTTTGGTCCAAATTAAAGAATGTAGTGAGTTACAGTACATGCAGGATTGTCTCCCAAACCACTACCCCTCTGCCATAAACTTCACACTGCAGTCTCAACAAACAGGCGTTCTTGGCTATTTGTTAAACAAACATGTTGGGTGGAGGAGGATGTGGATGGAATAAATATTATAGATTCTTTAGTCATTGATCACCTATTACAATTTAATTTTTTTTTTTTAAATATGGTACTGGGTTGTAATGAGTGATGTATGTAGACTTTTGCCAATAGACATCTCTAGATTTTGCAAGATCTTTATTTTGGGGTGGCAAAGCACAGGTCATTAGTATGATAGGTAGTGAATTGGGGTTACTGACAGCAGCAGTGACCTTTCTATTAGGGCACTCTTCTAAAGGGGTTATAAAATCATGTGTGTGCTACAGAAGCGTTTCTCAAATTGTGACTACTACACCACTGGTCACTGAAGACTTCTATGGTGATACTAATGCCTTACTAATTTACTGTAGACAGTGCTGTCCTGGTGCTTATGACTATCGCTTCCAGGTGAGCTACAGTATATTCAGGATTGTTCCCCAAAGCATGAACCCTCTACCATAAGCTTCATACTGCTGTCTACAATCAATACTGTAGGTCTCGCCTTTCTCTGTTGAACAAATATGATGCTGGGTGGAGGAGGGTGTAAAACAGGGGTGGAAGTTGTAATATATGGATTCAAGAGTCAGGGAACACCTATTAAGATGTTTTGTAGGCAATGATGTATGTAGACTTTTACCAATAAAATTCTCTGGATTTTACAATTGAATTTTTTTATTCGTGTGACAAAAGCACAGAAAATTTATATGATGCAAGGTATTGAATCAGGTTCACCGGCATCAATGGCAGTAATATCATTGGGAAACTCTTCTAACGTGGTTATAGAAACACGTGTTCTACAGAAGAGATTCCAGACATGTAAGATAAATAGCAAAAAACAAAAAGAGAAAACAGCACAAAACCTCAGTGTAGTATATAAAAAGTATATTGATATATATCAGTAGGTGAGTATTGAACGTACATCAATCAATATAAATATTAGCATGACATGTTTGGGACAAGTTACCACATCAGCTACTGCATCCCGTCACATCAGTTGAGGCCAGACAAGGAAATCAGACCCCTTCTCTCTCAGATGGTTGCTTTTAGGGTCCTGTCGCTTCACGTCTCACTGTGTGGAGGAACACTGCTACCATAGGTGCGTGGCGACACAGGCTCTTCACAGGCTCTAGATGTCGGATCTCCGGGAGCAAACTGATGCCAATATATCTGAGGAGTGTAGAATCACAATTATGTTTTATCTTGTGTCTAGACACACTATATTGGCATCCAGGTTGTGCCCATAGGGAGACGTGGTGGCGATAGAGATAAAATGCTATCCAAACAGGAAAGCTTTTGGATATATAAAATGCAGACAGTAGCACCATTAGGCCTCAACGAGGAGATTGATGTCTGGTCACTATTGAAATCAATAATTATCTCTATAACTCTAAAAATCCTATTTAGAGATCTTGAATGTAACAACGTTATTTCCACAGTAATTGAAAATAAAAACAATAGGAAATTCATAAATAAATACATTTTAATTAATCATTTAAAAAAAAATATATATTTTAATTCAATTTTATATTTTATATATTTTTTCTATATATATATTCTCCATATTTTATACTAATAAGATCTATGGAATATGTATTAGTAATTTTATTGATATAATTTGGAATATCTCTTATCATGGCAGATACAATAATGGTTCCAAAATGAAGCCATAGACTTTCACAATCGAAATAGATTAGAATCCATATGAGCTCCCTATACATATATATATGGGTATAATTTAGCCCTAATATATCAAATTATGAGTTCCCTCCTGTGTTCATTTTGCTTTATATATGCTAATATACATCTTTTGATGTTACAAACATTGTGAATCAAAGCCCCATTCTCTTTTTCTAAATTTCCCATGTATATTCACTCATTAATTCGAACGAGTTAACTATGAAGTTATTTTAGTTTTTTAAATTGTGCACTAATCTTTTTTCTCTTTATTTTTAGAGATTTATGGTCTATATGTTTTAAATAAAGTTGATATGTTTTTTTATATATTTAAAATGTTATAATATTATAGTGTTCTCCCTTTCCCTTTAGTTAGGGATTGTGTACATAAAAGTGTGTATATTAGATTATGCAGCAGCTGTAATGGCTTTAAGTGAGGGGCTGCCCCATCCTCCGACAGCCAATCACGAGAGAGCTATAGCTATAAGAAGTGCCCAATAAGAACCTCCAGTCATTCCCTGACGAAGTATTTTTATACGAAACGCGTACGAAAAGGGCGCATTCCAGCCTATGCTCAAAAGAATTGAGAACTTATCCTTGCATCACAAATAGTGATTTTATGTGAACATTTATATCAGCGAAATTTGCATAAGACGCGACGGAGTCTCGATGACATCATTGGGGTGCTCCCGGAGATCCGACATCTAGTGCCTGTGAAGAGCCTGTGTCACCACGCACCTATGGTAGCAGTGTTCCTCCACTCAGTGAGACGTGCACCGACAGAAGCGACAGGACCCTAAAAGCAACCATCTGAGAGAGAAGGGGTCTGATTTCCTTAAAGACTAGATAAGGGTGCAACCATAAATAGTGCTAAAATTAGTGCTATAGTGTGAATGTGCACTAGAACTATGTAAGTGACAACAAATATTAATAAATAAATTAATTATACGTCAAACGGTATATGAGGGAGCGTCTGCAGCTGAATGAGGGGTGGCTCAGCACCACCAAAAGCTAAAACAGGTAAAACAAAAAGAAAACAGCGCATAAAGCTCATAGTGACGTATATCAAAATTAAAATGTATTAATTAAACCAAGGATAGGTATTGTGCGTACATCAGGGAAATATTAAAACAGCATTTCATGGGACAAATTACCCATGCGCCACACCGACACGAAGACCTGGACAGTCACGGATCATCAGCCACCTGGTTCCACAAGTAAGGACAGTTCGCAAGTCACCGCAGTGACAGAGGCTAGTCCACAGGTGGGGTGCGGTGAGGGCAGCGGAATTTGTTAAGTCCCAAGTTCAGAGCCCCCAGAGACAAGCTCGATCAGTCTCCGTATATCTCCACCGCAGGTACTAACTCCACGTGTGTCTCCGAGAGTTCCGTCGGCGCTCGAGGAACCGTTAGGAACCTCGATAGGGAACAGATGTTGGTGCAAGAAAACTTAGTCAAAGAAGCAGGGCATGTTTAGGGTACATGTTACCACTCAGGAAGTAGATGGCTGTTTGCTCCATTGCTTTCTTCATCTGTAACCCTGTGGGTACTACAGTATGTAACTGACTGCTACAAATCGTGACTGGATATACTTGCAGCAACTGGGTTTAAGATTTCCTGCGTGGACCAGAAGGAGTGTATGCTGAAGGATCCTCACAAAGCAAGTCATCACTGCCATGGGGACCAGTCTGGACTGCCATGGGGACCAGGTTCGCACCAAGTTACGCTAACCTGTTTATTGGGATCTGGGAACTAGATTATATCTGGCCCCAGAACCCATTTGGTGCGAACCTGGTCCTCTGGCACAGGTATATAGATGACATCTTTTTCATTTGGCGAGGGGATGAGATATCCTTAAACTGTTTTTTTACAATATTTAGATGATAATCCCCTTAATCTTCGCTTTACTAGTAATTACAGTTCTCTACAGGTTGAGTTTTTAGATTTATTGATTTTTATTGAGAATGATCAGCTGAATACAAAAACTTTTTTCAAACCAGTTGATTCCAATAATTACATTTTAAAATCCAGCTGTCACCATCCAGGCTGGATACGAAATATACCCTTTGGGCAGTTGAAACGTATAAAGCGTAACTATAGAAAGGATGCGGATTTCCAGAGCCAATCAACAATTATAGAAAAAAGATTCCTAGATAGGAATTATGATGCATCAACTGTAACAAAAGCATTACAAAAAACTAATGAAATAGATCGTGCCTCCCTTCTTCACCCCAAATTGAGACAAAATAATGAAACAGGTTTCCAGACAGCATTTATTACGCCATATAATAGGAAAGCTAGAGTAATTAAAGGTATCATCAATAAATACTGGCACCTTCTAAAAGAAGATCCAGTGTTGGGTAGTGTGCTTGAAGATAGACCTAGGGTGATTTTTAAAAGGGCCCCCAAATTAAAAAAATAAGTTAGTTCCAAGTGCTTTTAAAACTAAATCACAAGATGGGTGGTTAACAAAACCAAAAGGCTTTTATAAATGTATTAATTGTAAGGCCTCCTCTTTTGCCTCTACTAACAAAACAGATTTTACATCTAATAAAACTGGCGAAGTTTTCAAAATGAAGCATTTTGCAAACTGCAGGACTAGCTTTGTTGTCTACCTATTGGAGTGCCCTTGTGGCCTCCAATATGTGGGCAAGACTATAAGACCTCTCAGGACGCGTATTCTTGAGCATTTGGGGAACATTAGGAGGAAGTTATTAACACATAGTGTGCCGAAACATTTCTTGAAAGCACACAATGTAAATCCTGCAGGCTTAACATACAGAGCTATTGAGTGTGTAGACCCTCATTGGAGAGGTGGGGATAGGGACAGGACACTAATTCAGAGAGAGAGCTACTGGATTTTTAAATTGAAAACTTTGGAGCCTGATGGTCCAATCAATATTGATATTGATATCTCTGCCTTTTTATAGGATTTTTTAATTTTTATAAGAATACTGCTATGGTTTTTATTGATCTCTGATAAACTCTTTTTCTTATTGGCATTTTTATCATATTTCCATCAGGCTCTTTTATTTAAATGACTGCTGGAACATGTTGTGTTTTATTTATTCATTTAATAATCATATATTGAGTCTTGTACTAAATCCCTTTTCCCTGTATTGGTCTTCTGTGAGCCCTGTCTCCCCATTCTTCTCCCCCCCCCACCCCCTGGAGATGTTGTTTCATATGTGATTCAATGTTGGATTTTAATCGCAATTTTCTTTGCTTTAGGACTGATTTTATATTATGGTTTTTTAATGTCTGTATTGTAGATTTGAGAGCAATTAAATATATAGGGAATTTTTCTTTATTTGTTTTTATGTTGTGTAATTAATTTATTAAAGTTATTAGATTCTGTAGAGCAGCTCTAGTATATACACTGTGAAATTAGACCCACCCCACATGAAGCTGACAGGTCTAAGATCGAGCCGATTGGCTTTATGACATCTTAGATGATTCCCAATTGGACGTGCCTCCGCATATGTTGCAGCCAACCTATGGCAGGTATCAAAGACTCCTGACGAAGCCGCCAGCGAAACGCAGAAGTGCCCACGCGTTGAGTCTTGATTCCTATGCCATTAGGAGCTTGTCCGCAGTGTGACGCTGTCACGTGGAGCGGAAGACTGAGTGGGGGACTGTAAGGAATCCGCTCCACGGTTTACTGGTTACCTTACCTTGCAGACCGGTGCAGTTCTGGAACAGCTTTCCTGAGGTTTGCTGCAGCCTGGATTCACTCAAAGCAATACACACTCCCTCTGGTATCTACTGCAGCTGTGCAGCCTTTCATTGCAAACTATACTTGCATTCACTCATTAGGGGCAGTACCTTCACACCCCCGCCGGGGATTGGCCCGCTGGCCTTTAAGTATTGCTTACCCATAATGCTCCTTGCCGAGCATAGTCCTAACTGGATGTCTACTGTTTTGCCACAAGCTCTCGCTTGTTCCCCTTTGCTGATACCAGGTCACGCCCTGCGTCCTTCAGCTTCCTTCAAGCCGTTTGTTCTCCAATGCTGATTCCAGGTCACGTCCTGCATCCTTCAGCTCCCTTCAAGCCGCTTGTTCCCCTGTGCTGAAGCAGAGATTCGTTCCTGCGTCCTTCAGCCTCCTGGATTCCTGCACTAAGTAGTGGTTTCGTCCCTGTGTTCTGCAGTCTCCTGGATTCCTGCACTGAAGCAGAGGTTTCCCTGTATCTACAGCTTCCTGGTTCCTGGGGCCTACTCTTTCCCTAATCTAGAGAGGCCGTGTCCTGGTTCCTGCGCTTTAACAGTGGATTCCCTTGCCCGCTCAGGACTTTTGCGCTGTAGCACTGGTGCACCCGTGCAGCAAGACGGTGTGCTATTCTGGTCTGCCTACCATCTCCTGTGACCAGCACCATGGGCCATGGTCGTCGCTCGCGCAAAGGCCAACCCCGCGCTCCTAAGCTGAAGCGGGTTTCTCCTATCTCCTTATTGCCGAACTCCTGCATGGACAATGTTTATCCTGACGTCTCCTGTTCTGACCCTGGCTTGTACAACGACGACGCTGTCTTCTCCAATCCTGATCCTGCGACATATGACTACGAACTGCGCAATCCGGATCAGCCTGCGCGGTCTCAGGTCGGTGCTTTTACAACCCCACCTCAGCCTCGCGGTCCGACCCTGGTTTGTGGCGAGCAGAACCCTGACAGGGACCAAACCCAGAAGTTCTGTGGTGTCTTGCAGCGGAGGAATCGCTGGCGCAGCCTTACTACCTGCAGCAGTTCATCACTCACAGATTTTCACCTCCCACAACGGACACTGTATTTCATACACATTGCCTGATTTTGGGGCTTTCTTGTAAGTCCCCATTGCATCTGTATACCCCATGGTTTTTGCTTGATGAATATATCTGATGTTTCTCTTATTCTTGTAGCATCTCTATTCATTGTGTGCCTCTCCTTAGCCTCATGGACTCGTGTTTCTTTTATGCTGTTTCACATGCTGTTTTATGATAATCATCATCTTACTATACAGAATTGCAGTATTATTTGTGTGTGCTCTTTCCCCACATGTCTTCACTGGTGTACTGCGCTCCGTGACTTCTTGGCATCATGTCCCAAACATGTCATGCTAATATTTATATTGATTGATGTACGTCCAATACTCACCTGCTGATATATATCAGTACACTTTTTATATACTACACTATGAGGTTTTGCACTGTTTTCTCTTTTTGTTTTTTTGCTATAGTTCAACGGTTTGTGGAGCCAATCCATGAGCACAGCAGCAACCTCCCTATAATCATTTGCTTGTTAACAGCTTTTTATAAAAAATCTATTATTTGTTACACCAACACAGCACTTCTTATTGTGTATAACACTCACTATCACTAATAGTTGATGTATGTACTTTCACTATAATTTGCACAATATTGGGCTATTGGTATTCTTAACCAAAGTACATAGGTATTTAAATCACAGAATTCTGAGCGCAGATCACCTGTTCACATTTCTATCATGTAAGATAAATGCTGCACACCTAAAATAAAGTATAACCAAAGATACAATTACCGATGCTCCCGTGCTTGAACAATAGCCTGTTGTCAATCCAATGCATATGGTAGCAGAAGGAACACAGGGCACAATGGACTTGAGATAACTAAACTCATTTATTGAGCCAAACACAACGTTTTGACCTTAGCGGTCTTTATCAAGTGACATTGTGGCATTCCCCAACCGTGATTACTAGAATGCTGGTTGTCCCTGAAGCCTTCATAATTTATTGTAGGCAGCTGTGTCCTGGTGCTCATTACTTTATCATTTCCAGGTGAGCACTATTGAGGACTAAGTTCGAGTATTCTTAAACTGCTATAAAAATATATTTATAAAGCTAAGTACCTGTGGTGGTTCTTATTATGGTTATTTTTATGTGTTAAGCATTTGAGAAACCTTGTTCTACAGTGATTTGTATTACAGAACGCAAGCTATGCAACATTTACAAAGATGATCATATCAAAGAGGTTTTAAAAACACTGTTGGGAGGGGTAAACCCCCAGCGAGGTAGCTGCCTAATCCAGACGCTCCATCCTCATCCTGGGAAGAATTAGAATAAAGAACCATAATTTAACAACAAATATCTGTGCATAAAGTGTTACCTTCAAAGAAGTACATTAAATTATTCCACACAGAAGATTATTTTGAAATATCAGAAAGATTTAGCTCAGGCTCAAGATTTACAGAATTCAAAGAAGACGACCACATACAGACTCTATTAAACCAAACTGAAGATTTGGATAATAAGGCAGACCCAATAAATCTGTATGAGAGGTGTCCTAGAAAGCATTGAACAAGCAGACATAGAGGATTACCATCATACACTGTTCTCTAGTGTTACCGATGTCCCAACAGAGTCTACCATAAAATTGGAAGGGCTCATAGTTAGACCGAAACCACAGTACTGTGAACCATTTTGCAACATTGAAATATATATACAGTAAGTAACAAAATGGACAGCACTCAAATTGACAATAAACCAAAAGCAGGTTATAAAAGGAACAAAGAGGACCCTAATTCCTTCCAAATAATAACCAAAATATAAAATTGTGTTCCAGGACTCACTGACTGATAGAATACTATAAAAAGTGGGAATATGCCAAAAATGAAAAAGTTTAATAATAGAAGCACAAGATATATAAATTGGAACAATGCAAGTGAAAATCACACAAGTACAAAAATTACCCTCTAAATGCAAACAATGTGGGAAAACAACACAGGGGAAGGGGAAAAGACAGGGAAAGCAACAATGAGGAAATGGAGGGGGGGGGAAGCTGGGTTGGCACGCATGGGCACGCCATGGCGCTTCCCCTCCGTCCCACGTTGGGAGCAGGGGGGGGGGGAGTGGGCAACAGGCACAGGCCGGAAACCTTACGCACCAGCTTTAATTTGAGGGTATTCACATCCAAATTGGAGGAAGTGTTTAGGAATTACATCTCTTTAATATGTAGCCCCCTCTTTTTCAAAGGACCAAAAGTAAATGGACAATTGACTCAAAAGCTGTTTCATGGACAGGTGTGGGCTATTCCTTCATTAGTTCATCATCAATTAAGCAGGTAAAAGGTCTGGAGTCCATGTGTGGCATTCGCATTTGGAAGCTGTTGCTGTGAACCCACAACATGCAGTCAAAGGAGCTCTCAATGCAAGTGAAACAGGGCATCCTTAGGCTGCAAACAAAAATCCATCAGAGAGATAGCAGAACATTAGGAGTGGCCAAATAAACAGTTTGGTACATTCTGAGAAAGAAAGAACGCACTGGTGAACTCTGCAACACAAAAAGGCATGGACGTCCACGGAAGACAACAGTGGTGGATGATCCTAGGATCCTTTCCATGGTAAAGAAAAACCCCTTCACAACATCCAGCCAAGTGAAGAACACTCTCCAGGAGGTAGGCATATCATTATCCAAGTCTACAACAAAGAGAAGACTTCACAAGAGCAAATACAGAGGGTACACCACAAGTTGCAAATCATTCATAAGCCTCAAGAATAGGAAGGCCAGATTAGACTTTGCCAAACAATATCTAAAAAAGCCAGCCCAGTTCTGGAACAGCAGTCTTTGGACAGATGAAACCATTTCAACCTGTACCAGAATAATAGAAAGAAAAAAGTATGGAGAAGGCTTTGAGCGGCTCATGATCCAAAGCATACCACATCATCTGTAAAACACGGTGGAGGCAGTGTGATGGCATGGGCATGCATGGCTTACAATGGCACTGGGTCACTAGTGTTTATTGATGATGTGATAGAAGCCAGAAGCAGCCGGATGAATTCTGAAGTGTATAGGGCTATATTGTCTGCTAAGATTCAGCCAAATTCAGCAAAGTTGATTGGACGGCGCTCCACTTTACAGATGGACAATGACCCAAAACATACTGCGAAAGCAACCCAGGAGTTTATTAAGGCAAATAAGTGCAATATTCTGTAATGGCCGAGTCAATCACCTGATCTCTGTAACGGATCAGGGGATTCGCTCTTCCCAGCGTGTCCCTGTCACCTTGGTTCCTCCGGTTAACCCTCCCCTTTCCTTGCCTTCCCGATCTCTACCTCATTCCCTCGCGGCGCGGTCACTCTCCGGTTCGCGGTCTGCGCACATGCGCGGTCCCCTCACTGTGCGCACGTTCCCAGTCCCTGGTCTCCCGTCAGGGGACTCACGCCCCTCAGCGTACCTCCGTCTCCCTACTTGGTTCCTCCGCTCCTTTCCCCTCTCATACTCCCCAGCCGAGCACCTCCTCCGCGATCCTTCCTCCACGCCCTGGTACTCATGCGTCGCGCGCGCGACTGTGTTACATAGGGTGCGCGCACCCGCTCTACTTACCAACCCTCCCCAGGTACTGGATCTGCCCCCCGGAGCTTGCAGGCTATTACCTTAGATTACCTCCCTGTCTCCTCCCCTGCTCTCTCACACCTATCCCTGCAAGCTCCCATACAAACCCCTGCTCCACCCCTTCCTGCTATTTGTCCTCCCTCCTTTATAACCCCAGTCTGTCCTCTCTTTCCATAGCTTTCCTGTAGCTCCTGTGTGTGCAGTGTCTATGCCCAGCTCCCTTGTCTGTTTCAGCTCTGGTTCCTGTCCCTGCCCCTGTTTGGATTCCCTTGGTTTGAACTTGAACTCTGCTTTGGACTTTGACTACGCTGCCTTCTCCTGCCCTTGAACTCTGGCTTTCGGACATCACTACGCTGCCCTCTCCAATCCCTGGACTCTGGCTCTTGGACAATACCTTCCGACCTCTGGCGCCCCGAACTCAGCAAGTATAACGTTAACCCTTACTCACCAGGCCCGGCAAAGCAACTACCACACTCTGGGCACGCCCTCTCTGCTGTGGGTGCGTGTTATACCCTTACCCACCTCAGTACTGGGGACTGGCCAGGTCTGCGGGCATACAGGCGTTACAATCTCAATCCGATTGACCATGAGGACAAACCTTAAGGCAGAAAGACCCACGAACAAACAACAACTGAAGACAGCTGCAGTAAAAGCCTGGCAAAGCATCACAAAGGAGGAAACCCAGCGTTTGGTGATATCCATGCGTTACAGACTTCAAGCAGTCATTATCTGCAAAGGATTCTCGACAAAGTATTAAAAATGAACATTTTATTTATGTTTGTGTTAATTTGTCCAATTACATTTGAGCCCCTGAAATAAGGGGACTGTGTATGAAAATGGTTGCAATTCCTAAACGTTTCATACGATATTTTTGTTCAACCCCTTGAATTAAAGCTGAAAGTCTGCACTTCTATTGCATCTTGGTTGTTTCATTTCAAATCCATTGTGGTGGCGTACAGAGCAAAAATGAGGAAAATTGTGTCAGTGTCCAATTATTTCCAGACCTAACTGTAAATATTTATGTCAAAAAGAGTGCTACTGAGTGGCCAATGTATACAAACAAAAGACAGGGGTGCCCAATGCTACATCCAATTGACAAAACATATAAAGTAATAAGTATAAAGTTTAAATACTTCAATAATAATAATAATATTTACGCACAGAAGATTTAGGTGACATTGCAAAGTACAACACAAGGGCAGAAAAATAGAAACATAATCATTATTATATTGTGTAAATTGCATCTTCATTATATGATATACAGTACCGCACATGCTATTTTAAGCAGACAACACATTGTATTTTTACGTTTTGTTTTGTGCACTAGAGAAAATCATTTACATTTCATTTGCATTTTAAAACATTTTATTTAACTAGTATACATTGTGCCTCTGGATGCCTCTTGTTGGTGATATGTTTATTTGAAAATTACTGTATCACATGAATCAATCTACCTGGATTCATGCAATTCAATTTAGATCAACACCCCTCCCCTTCCAGATTTATTGTATTTTATATAATCTATTATGTCCCACATAAAAGGAGCCCCTTCAGGAAATATACAGTATACATGGGTTAAGGAAAGTGGATTCCTAGGAGGCGATATGGGCCTTATTTTAGCCATAAGGCATTTTATAACCCATCACTTAACCCTTCCAGTGCCAGAGGGTAATATGTCAACTCCGTGACCATTGACCCCCAGACACTTCCGCATCATGTGACCACTCTTCAGAACAATCACGTGATTAGTACTGGGTCCCGGCCATTGGGCCGGATGTGATGCTGAGGGGAGGTCCCACCCTCCCCCCCATTTCCTCTCTTTTCCCCTTTCCCCTTCAGTGTCATCATGATCAGCGCAGATCGTGTACAGCCCCTAAAAAACTAGCAAAGGACAATGACGTATGGTGTACGTCATAAGTGCCCCTGGGGTTGGCATTTTTCTTGACATACACCATATGTCATTAAGGCACTGAACAGGTTAAATGAGTCATAAAGTCCCTCACACAGGTCTACATCTGGCTCTGTGCATCGTGTTCATCTTATTCACTGACTTGTCAGGTGCCTTTTTAAGTCCTTAGTGTTAATTTCTCCTCAGTTGGGGAAGGTTTGTCTAATGTTCAAAATGTTGGCTTGTTGCCACATGATACAATAGATTTGTACGGTTTTTGTAATGTTCTTTGCTATTTTATTGTTTTGGGTGGCTATACTTGATGTATTTGACTGTATACACAATCACAGTCCCTGTGGAGCAACCACCACCATATTGTGTTTACGGACTCCATTATTTCTCCATTGTGAAGTGCAGTGAAGATAACCTTTTATTAATAATGAGGATAGCCTATGCCAGTTCCTTCTCATTTTAGGGGTAGAAGGAGATTGTTGCTTTAACAAAGAAATCGAACACAAATATAAAATAATACTTCATATATTTTAAATAAAACAAACATGCTCTGATTTTCCTTAGTTGTACTGTTAAGTGTAAAGCAAAGTGGTTATAGTTATTGCATTTCTGCTAATTCACATTTTACATAGAGTACTTCAAGGTTGCAGTCTGTGGCTCAACTTTTCTCTGTTGGTTGAATTTTCTGCACACTATGTTGAGAGGGTTTTAACAACAGAATCTAATGATGGAAATTCAACCCCATGTCCTCAGATCAATAAATAGAACCAGAAAGGAAATGTGCTTTTGTCAGTTGGGTAACCTTCACCGAAATGCATTATCTAATCCATAAAGCTCCAAAAATACACAGCTACTAAGAGGGATGGAAACTTTAGCTATTTTCATTTATCATACATATTTAGGGTCATTACTAAGCAGAGCTAGTCATAAGATACTACATCCCATTGAAGTACTGTAAATGGAACGCAAGGTGAATTATGACTTAATACTTCTTAGTAAATATGACCCCCAATTACTTTAGAAATATGTTTCTTGGGTCAAAGTAGGAACACTGGATGTTTAGAAGGACTAAAGCACATTTTGTGTTTTCATCCACATCCTTGAATCTATAAATGTGTGTGGATTTCTATTTGTATGCATAGGGTTAAACATGTCTTCAGACATATCTAATATCCAATCTATTAATAAATTATGCACTGAAGGAAACCCATGGGCCACTAAAATGTCCTAATCCATTCTGGAGCTTGTGGTTTCAGCAAATGTAAATAATGACTTTTGGAAATCTTCTCTTCATAGTGTGTCCTCCAAGATTCAGGGAACTTGAGACAATTTTTTTTATTAATATCAAAATTGGCAATAAAACTTTGCAGATTAGCCAATGAAAAATCGGTGTCATACTGAAGTGCTTAATCAGGAGCACATTTGTGTATCACAATTCTGAAATATTAGCATCATCGCGGCAGAACTGAAATCCATAATCTCAATCAATTTAGAGTGAAAAATGAAATTACTGGAGATATAGGTTAAGATTGACCTTTGTCCATATTCTAAAATAAAACAATAGGAGCCAAACTGACATATTTCAATACCTATATATAGATTATGAATTTGTTATTTTTAGAACATGGCAGTGTGCATTGCAATGTCTAAATATATAATGCAGGTACAATGAGCTCATTTTTAATAATATACGTGTAACCCTCCCTATTCGGATCCTAGGGAGTTTACATCAAAGTCTCTTATTAATAGTGCATTACCTTGTCAGGGTGCTGGATTTGTGCAGCTGGGTGATGTGGTAGCATTGATTGGTGCAGGAACTTTATTCATTCAACAGCAGCTTTATTGTTACCTCAACACACAATGATCTTGTTATAGACATAACTGAATTCTTCCTGATGCTGTCTGAACCTTTCTCCCTACCTGCCCCAATCTCGGCATGCTAGATCAGTGCTGAAGCTTGATCTCCTATGTACCTAATGTGGCTATCTTCTGGGTGGCCTTGGCAGATTTTCATCTCTTTAGGGCCCCTGTTTGGGCCTTGTGCTCTCTCTCTCTGTCGGCAGAGTTGCCAGGTGTCCGGTTTTGAACCAGACAGACCAGTATTTGCCTCCTGCATCCGGTAAAAAATGAGAGGTAATAACGGACATGTATGTGTACAGTATTACCTCTCAGAACGTACAGTGGAAGACGGTGGATGGGGGGGCCAGGTGGCTGGAGAGCAGTTGCCGCCAGGGCCCTGCTCTCCGCCTGCTGCAGGCTTTTCTCTTTCACTGACTGTGTCCCACGTTGAGCTTGTGATGCTGGTTCATGACGGGCCTCTCTCATGTCGGCGCGTGACGGAAGCTAAATCAAGCTTAATCCGGCGTGCCGATGTCAGAGAGCCCCGGCGCTAAGCCAGTGTCCCAAGCTCAACGTGGGACACAGTCAGTGAGAGAGAGAAGCCTGCAGCAGGCGGAGAGCAGGGGCCTGGCAGCAACTGCTGCCAGATGCCGAGCCCCCCGCAGCCACGGGGCCTGGCCAGAGACCTGAGACCCTCCCCAAGGTAAGTCTGTATTTTTTATGTGTATTGGGGGGAGGGGTATTTTTATATGTATTGTGGTGGGGGTATTTTTATGTGTATTGGTGGTTGGGGCTATTTTTATATGTATTGGTGGGGTGGGGGTAGTATTTTTGGAGAAGCCACCTAGCAACCCTATCTGTTGACTGCTGCCATATGAACTCAGAGAGTAGCAATGAACCACTCTTAAGGTCACTGTAACAGGGGAGTTATCCCTGTTCAGGAAATGTGCCTCTAATCCAGCAGTGTGGTGGTTAATTGCTGGTAGTCAATTAACCAACACCACCTGGCTGATTAGGTTCCTTAGAAAAAACTCCCTTTGAGACAGGAAGGGAGATTGTGCCTGAATTTCACAACTCGTGAGACTGACCATGGGGACAGATGTCTTGAGCCTGGCAGAAGAAATACTGTAGCAGACCTGCTTGCAAGACACAGGGGAAACTTCTAAACCTGAAAGCTGATAAACCTGAGGAAAAGGTAGCAACCCAGGAACAGAGAAGACTTTCCCTCTAACTACAAGGAACAGATAAGACTTTCCTTTATAAGACTTTTTATATCTGCTCATTTCATGATATATGATTGGGGCTGGGAGACATGCTTATCTAAAGGGAGTTGTGGACTGCATAGGTTTCACTAGAAATACTCCCAAGTGAATAGAAGCTTTGTTTGACCCCTTTGTTTGGATGGTTTCCTGATGTTAAGGAAACAGGCGCAATAAAAGCCTTATTTAATTTCACCAGAACAAGTCTCCCTTGCATACCTCTGTGCGCGTCCTCCTACAGTCACTATCTAAATGGGACACGTTTCCTAACTGTCAAATAAAAAAAGGGATCCTATCCCATCCTATCCTATCTATTTAGATAAACACTTACTATATACAATGAGATCCCTCCTCTGTCTCCTCCAGGGATCTGCGCTCCAGAAGCTTCCCCCTTACTATTTATATCCAAGTCTGATGTCACGTTCTCCAGGCAGAAGGGGGGAGGGGCTTAAATTCTGCTGAGTCACCCTAGCACCATGGGATAGGGAATGGGCGTTACTATGTGTGAGCTCACACAGTCAACCCCTTAATGCCCTAGTAATCCGAAAGGGGGGTTACATAAGGTTTATGCATATTGCCTTTCCATTAGAGCATACAATGCAATAACATCATTATGAAATGGAGCTGTTCAAACATTTATACCACCAGAATGCTGGGGAAAAAATATTTGTTGAATTTTTTTTTGTTGAACAAAAATGTCACTCCGCGCTAAAGCTGTTCGTAAATATAGTCCCTCTTGCTGCCATCAGTCTGAGGTACTCCACACGCCCTCTATAAACGTGAGCTCCTGGAAGAGAGCTCACAGACAGAAAAAGAAATGGCAGACAGGCGCACAAAGGGACATTAACTCTTTATTAATAATGATATATCCCAATATAAAAATAGAGGAATACCAAATAAACATAAAAAGCAAAGGTGACAAATTAGGGGTTAAAAAGGGGTTACAAATAAGGGGGTTAAAAACCGGGTTTAACCAACATAAGGCGGAGATATAGAGCAGGACAATACCGCATCCACACTAATACAAGGAAGGGATCCGGAACCGATCAATGTACATACCAGCCAGGCAAGGAAATGCGAAGAGCCCTGCACAGCCTCCGCCTACAAACTCCACGGGAACAGTCTCACGTGACCTCTACGCGTTTCGCACGTAGTGCTTCATCAGGAGGTCACGTGCTGACACTGTCCCTGGAGTTAAATAACGTACCGTAGCCAATGAATGCCTGAGTGCATAGCAATTGAAAACACTGGGCTATAATCATACTTTCTGATCTCCCAGCTACCACATGAATAGCCAAGGCCACGATCTCAATTGAAAGTTTAACCCAGTCAGGGTAACTATGTCTTGTGTGTTAACTTAATACAGAAATCACAATTAAACATCTTTAAAAATTTTGAGTTTAAAAACACATAACATGCAACACACTCTAAATATCAAAAATCTAAATAGTGATATTGAAAACCATCCTTTACATAAAAGTACAAAAAACAATAATATAGACTCTTTTAAATAAGAAGACAGTAGTATAACCTCTTATAAATTAAAAATTAAAAAAGAAGAAAAATCACCATAAAATGTAAAAACCAACTAGTATTCTATACTTTAAGGAAGGGAACCAATTCTATATAATCATTTAATCTCTGAGGATGTCTGGATTGCATGGTATATATCCAGTATTATTCCCTTCTGCTTAAACGTAGTTCCCTGTTGCCTAAACGCTTGTCTACAGTGATAACTTCAATACCCATAAAGGATATTCCACTAGGGTCACACTGATGACAATTTTTAAAATGTTTTAAAAGCTGGGTTAAAGGCATATTTTTATCAATACTTTTTTGCACATTTTTTATATTTCTCATATGTTCCATAATCCGAATTTTCATACTTCTTTTGGTTTTACCAATGTATTGAAACCCACATTTACATTGAAGCAAATAAACCACATGGGTGGTGGAACAATTAATAAAATGGTTAATTTTGAAACTTCGCTTAGTAGCAAAAGAAACTACCTCTTTTTTATTTAACATATTGGGACATACTTTGCATTTACTACACTTGTAATTGCCCTTTAGTTCCAAATACGATCTCATAGTACCCTCATGACTAGAATCAGAACGCAATTGACTGGGAGCTATTAATCTTTTTAGATTTTGAGCTTTTTTATAGACAATTTTTGGTTTGGATAAGATATGTGCACCTAGCACTGGATCCAAAGATAAAACCTTCCAGTGTTTAATAATAGCCTGCTGTATAGCCTTATGTTGATCATTAAATTGAGCAATAAACTCTGGAAAATTCCCACTCTTTGTTTGACTGACACGTGTGACCTCATCTAATATAGATGTAGTTTCTGCCACAACCTGTGTTGTCTGAGTGTCTACTCCCTTTCTAAAGTCATGTCTCTTGGGCTTTTTATTTTTATTCTTATTTTTTAGTAAATTGTTTCTTTTGGCAAGGTTGACTTTATCCATGGCACAATCTAAAAGATCTTTGTCATAATCTTTCTGTAAAAATCTTTCTTTTAAGAATAACGCCTGAGTTTGAAATTGCCCCTCATGGGTACAATTCCTTTTCAGTCGAGCAAATTGGTTAAAAGGTATATTTGCAATCCAAGGTTTGAAATGACAACTAGAGGGATGAATGTATGAGTTCACATTGGTTTCCTTGAAATAGGTCTTTGTACAAATTTGTTCAGATTCAATGAAAATTTCAAGGTCAAGGTAGTGTACTATTGAATCACTATTTTCTTCACTGAAATGTAAATGAAATGTGTTAACATTCAATTGAGCAATGTAATCAAGGAGGGAAATCTCATCACCATCCCAGGTGATAATGATATCATCTATATATCTCCTCCACAGAATTAACTGTGGAGGAGGTACCTCAGCCACAGTAAGATTTTCCCACCAGCCCATATACAAATTTGCAAATTTGGTACCCATAGCGGTACCAAGTATTTGCAAACAATAATCAGATTCAAAAAGAAAATAGTTATGAGTTAGTATGAACTCTATTGATCATAATAAAAACTCAGTTTGTGTTGGTTCTATCAAATTACAGGAGTCCAAAAAGAACTTGACCGCTGTGCAGCCCGCCTGATGGGGGATGCATGTATACAATGATTGTACATCTAAAGTGGCCAGTCTATAGCCTGTCTTCCACTGGTTTTGTTGTAATAATTTTATAACCGCCGTGGTGTCTTTAAGATAAGACGGCAACTCAGTAACTAAAGGCTGTAAATAAAAATCTAAATATTGGGATAAATTGGACGTTAATGAATTGATACCCGATATAATGGGGCGTCCAGGAGGATTTATAATAGATTTATGAATCTTTGGAATATGGTAGTATATGGGGACAGTGGGAAATGGAGTATATAGAAAATCATATTCCATTTTTTTCAATATACCTTGTACAAGAGCCTCATCAAGTAGCGCCTTGAGAGAAAGGAGAAATTCACCCGTGGGATCTTTTTTTAATTTTTTATATGACTTAAGATCAGACAGGAGTCTCTCTGCTTCAGAACAGTAATCTTTTCTATCTTGCAACACAACACCCTTCCCCCCTTTGTCTGCCTCACGTACTACAATACTTGTATTTGTCCGCAGATTCTTTATAGACAGAGCTTCACTGGGTGTCATATTGAAGCGACCATGTTTTTTTGTTGAGGCCTGTGTACAAATATGCCTAAATTCTGTATTTCTATTTTTTCCATTTGAAATCAAATCAATTCTTCAGTGTGAGAGGGTGAATTAAAATTTTCTTCCTACACCCTGTAGGTTTGTGCGCTTTCCTGTGATATTATACGGCATACATAACATGCCTTCATGATATTATAATGTCACCTGTACATGACTACTACTGCTCTCCATTTTAGAATGTACTATGCACCTCAGCTAGGATTATATATATCGTTAACATCAGCTATTGTAACAGCATGATGACAGAACATGGACAGCTTCAAGAAAGCTCAAGTCTATCTTACCGTCGAGAGTTGAAGGTGAAGGGAAAATTAAGATGAAAGTTATGAAATGAGCAACATTAACATTAAACATCAAAAGAAAAAGAGAAAAAGAAGGACTTTGAGAATATCTAATTGTGTGCACTCAGAACAGGAGATCTGCCCCCAGTAATTAATTTAATTATTTTTAGTTTTGGAAAGTAATATTTATACATAAATTCATATAGCATACCAAAAAGATTATTTAGCCTAACTCCTTCCAGTTCAACCTATTTCTATTGCTCTGTCATATTAAAAACATGTTCACAAGCGCACTTTCTTATGAAAGCTTGTAATGTACGTAGCCATTCCACCAAATGCTAGCTCACTATCGCCTAACTCTGTTTGTGATATATTGTACTTTTCCTTTCTTTTTTTAGCTTCCCTAAAAATTTTATTTATCTTCTGTTATCAGCCTCCAAGCTTATACACAATAACAATTTGACACATAAGATATATGACATTAAAAATAAGAATGTATTGAGAGCGCTTAATAAGTTTTTCATCATCAGGGTTTAAATGCTATTGATTAATGTAGGTAGCAGGTGATGAAGATGCTCTAAAGTCTAATCAATATAATAAAAGAAAAGAAGATACAATATAATAAAAGAAATGAAGATGCGTTAACATTTCCTGCATTTGCTTAACAACAATCACAGTTTATTTACAGTATGTGTTCTTTTATATAAACTTACTATTTCCATTTGTGTGTTTGGACAGCAAATAAAAATATCGCTTGTGAGCACATTCACATGTCTCAGACAGGTTTGTGACCCTGCTTTTCCCCATTATCTCTTAGCATACAGTGCTTCCGCTGCATCAAGGGATTCTGGGAAATGACATGCAAATCAGGTGACACTGTGTGCTCATTTAAGTAATTTCCCAGAATCCCTAGCTGCAGTGGAAGCATTGCATGCTAAGAGATAATGGTGAAAGGCAGGGATGCAGACCTGTTTGAGACGTGAATGAGCTCACAAGTGATATTTTTATTTGCTGTATGCTGTAGGGTTTTTTGTCACTTTTTTGTACCCACCATAACTTATTTAAGGTGTGTTTGTACTGAAAGATCTCAGAGTATTTATGCCTGTAACAGCATTATACAGAATGGTTTTATCAATGTGGCTAAACAAAGATGCCTGTATTGCACACCAATACTTTCATTGTCCCCAGACATGAGGATAAGATACAGTTTCCTCAATTTCATCCCTCTTCAGTCAGAAATAAGTTATACTGTATATCTCAGGTTACCATGCACATTGTGCTTTCTTTAGATCACTGTCCGTCCTGTTTGTCTCTCTGTCTCTCTGTCTCTCTCTCTCCCTCTTCCTCTCCCTCTTCCTCTCCCTCTCTCTCCTTCTCCCTCCCTCTCCCTCTCTTTCTCTCTCCCCCTTTGCCATCTCCCTTTGCCATCCTCTATGAATCACCTAATGTTTATCTCCCTAGTCCACCATTTGCTCCTTGTATTCATGTGCATCTTGCTGCTTCATACATATCAACTCCCACGTAGTGATTTCATTTCTCTAGGGAATATGGCCCACTGCTTTCACCTCCTGCAAAGCCCACAATATGCAGACTTACAGTAGCTGCTTTCAGGAATGTGTCTTATCTAATACTGCTGTTCACTGAGCAGAACACGGGCTTGTGAAGTGTAAGATATGCATAATCAGCTACTCTTGCTTTCACTTATTCCTCCTTATCGCACACTTCATTGTAAACTGCGCTGTTTCGGCATAATAATGATGAAAATGTATTTTTTAGAAAAATAATAATGAAAAATATTTTTGAGGGACTATGAGAAATCATAAAAGATAGTGAACGTGCTACACAGACTTATGATTGCACACAGCTTAATCACACTTTTCTAGGTGGTTTCGTTCTTTAATAATAGAACTGATGCATCATTTTAAGAATAAACACATTTTGTTACTGCTATTTACTCCTTGTTTTTTTTAAATTGTAATATTTTTTATGGCATATCACACTACCGACACACTTTATTAAAGTGTGGCCGGTACCGCAAGCCGGGAGATTTCCCGGCTTGCTAGTGGCCGCCCCTCGGCGTGCCGCGCGTCATAGACGCGCGGTCACGCGTCTTCGGGAGCGTGCGCCCCCTGCACGCGCGTCCAGGGCTCCCCGAGGGACGCGCGGGACGGCGACAGGGGGTTCCGGGGGACCCGGCGGACCCGGCAGCGGTAGGGAGAGCGCCCCGATCGGAGGGCGCTCTTCCGCTGCTTCGGCGCGCGCCCGTCACCCTCGGGCGCGCGCCAGGCTACTGCTGCGGCCAAGAACGGGCAAATGCTCGAATAAACTTGGCCGCAGCAGTCAGGAAGATATGAATTCATAAAACAAAAGAAAACAAGCGCAAACGCGTATGGTGAAGTATGTTCAATTTGATTAATATATATTAAAAGGTATGATATCTGCGTACATCAATGTGGACAAAAGTAGGCATATCGTGCACTTAGGTTAACATGTTACCCGGCACCACCAGAAGCACAGGAACCGTACAACCACAGCAACCGCCGTGTCACCAGGATAGGTGAGGTAGCGCTGATCGTCCGCCGTCTTAGGCCGTCACGGGCTGTCTTTAAGAGTCCCTCCTTCTGGCTGTGTGGAGTCTGTGGAGACGTCTCGGTACCGTGCCCGCTGGAGCCGCCGTCAGGCTCGTCTCTCCGGAACTCCGTGCAGTTTTTGCGGCTGATTTGCGACTTGCCGTAAGGCAATCACTGCCGCAAAAATGACTGATGACGTCACACGAAAAAGTCCGGACAATGTCTCTCTGAACCCCAAAAGAGGTAAATAGCAGCGATAAATGACTGTAAGAGCTACTTAGTTAGTTATATCCAAAATTATAGTTATATGTATATATATATATATATATGCAAATACAACTGTATGCTCATCTGCATGTCTTAGGCAGGTCTGCAACCCCACCTTTCACCATTATCACCCAGCATACAGCACTTCCACTGCAGCAAGGGATTCTGGGAAATGACATGCAAATGAGCACTCAATGCCACTTTTTGCTTCAAAAACCATTTTTAACATGGTTCCCTATAGGCTTAAGCTTGCTGCATGGTCACAGCTTTGAGCACAGCTAGAGTTAAGGTGCATACCCAGAAAACCACCCACAGACAGCTTTTTTTTTTTTGTAGCCCGGGTGGTGAAAAAGTGATTCCACCTCAAAAACCGTGCTCGTGATCCACGCTGTGAGATCAGGTGCGCTCCACTTGTGACTATAGGCTCCGGAGAGCTGCAAGTCCATGACATAGTCAGTCCTCTTCAGCCACGAGGGCCAGGAAAAGTTCTGATTACACCGACGTCGTCATCCGAAGAATCCGACGTCCATCCTGTTCCCTCCTAGTGCAGCAGTCGCCGCAGGAGGGTCCAAGTCTTTAGGGCTTTCGGCTGACGCCTACTCGCCCACCGCAATCTTCTCCCGAGGGATGACGACCACCGACCAGCACACAGTCTTGCATTCTCCGAAGAAAATTAGGTGACTGATAACCCCCAAAAAAAGGAAAACAAATTGATGGTGCGAGTGCTCCAGTGCGCTGTGTGATGCAGTGCAGGAGGTGCTCAAACGAAACAACAAAAATAAGTGTGCACAAGTGCACGCCAGACCCGGAAGCCTGGAGGGTAAAAAAATAGTGGCGAACCCCTCAGCGGAAGGCAATAAGGGGTGCCAGTGCAGAAAAATGTAGGGGTGTGCAAATTATCCGTGCAAGTGTCAAGTGCTGTGCAGTGTAGCAGCAAATGACTCCACCAGGTTAACCACTCCTGGGGTGCCGTGATAAAATAGCCCGGGCTACATATCCGCCTTCTCAGGCCATGACCAGACCAAGTGATGCAACTAGGGCCATCCTTCACAGGACAGACCCTACACTTGATCTTAGCCAAAAGGCCGAGAAGCGATACCCACAGACAGCTTTTTTTTTTTTCCTTTTGTAGCCCGGGTGGTGAAAAAGTGATTCCACCTCAAAAACCGTGCTCGTGGTCAAGTGAGACCAGGTGCTCAAAACTTGTGACAAAGTCCGCTCCGGAGAGTAGGCCAGTCCGTGCCATAAGCAGTCCTCTCCAGCCGAAGCCTTGGAGTCCTGCTGTTACATCGACTTCGTCATCCGAGGAATCCGACGTCCATCCTGTTCCCTCCTAGTGCAGCTGACGCCGCAGGAGGGTCCAAGTCTTTAGGGTGTTCGGCTGACGCCTACTAACCCACCGCAATCTTCCCCCAAAGGGATGGCGACTACTAGCCAGCACTCAGTCTTTGCTCTCCGGAGAGAGGGGTGACGATAACCCAACAAACGAAACATCAAAAATCCATGGTGCAAGTGCTCCTGTGCGCTGTGTGATGCAGTGCAGGAAGTGCTCTGACAGACGATACAAAAAAGTGTGCACGAGTGCACGCCCGGCCCTTTGCAAGGCCAGGCGGTGACAAAAATAATTGGCTTGTCCCCTCAGCGGAAGACAATAAGGGGGGCCAAAGTGCGGGAAAAATAGGGGACGGTGCAAAAAAATCTGTGCAGATCAAGTGCTCATAAGTGGAGGCCGGACGCCCAAAACGACCAACCACAGTGCAGCAAGTGATACTCCGACAGGTTTTCCAGGCCTGGGGTGCAAGATTAAAAAGCCCGGGCTACTTTGCATCCGCCCTCTCAGCCCATGACCAGACCAAGTGATGCAACTAGGGCCATCCTTCACAGGACAGACCCTACACTTGATCTTAGCCAAAAGGCCGAGAAGCGATACCCACAGACAGCTGTTTCGACCTTGATAGGTCTCATCAGTGTGGGGTTGATTAACTGGGTATGCAAAGAAGCTATGGGATAGGCTATACCATAATACTGAGTTAAGTTATGGTGAGTAAAAAAAATGACAAAAACCCTCCACAGGAAAGCAAATATGCAAATACAACTGTATGCTCATCTGCATGTCTTAGGCAGGTCTGCAACCCCACCTTTCACCATTATCACCCAGCATACAGCACTTCCACTGCAGCAAAGGATTCTGGGAAATGACATGCAAATGAGCACTCAGTGCCACTTTTTGCTTCAAAAACCATTTTTAACATGGTTCCCTATAGTTATATGTATATATATATATATATATATATATATATATAGTTATATCCCCACTCTCAGGGGATCTTGCTTGCTTACAGTTTGATTGTGACAAATCTAATACAGAGTGATTTTCCTGGTAATGTACAGGTTAATAAGAGCTTCAATCAGACTTAGAACTTTGCAACTAATTTTGACAGATTTATTATAAACCATTCTTCCTGGTATTGCACAGGTTACACATAGGTTATGTAGAAAACTGCTCACCTATTGGATAGAAGGTCCTAAAACGGTAGGTGCAAGGGAGGTAATAAACATATATTACACAGAGTGAACTCAAGAGTTCAAAGGTACCCCTCTATATGTACTCTAAACCACATGTATGTAATTCTCAGACCACAAAGAAAAAATCCCTAGACCAGGGACTAAAAGCGAAAGGCGACGAAAAACAAAAAAGTTTTAATACATATTTAATTAATACACTCAAAATTTAAAATATGTGTTAACAGAACCCCTCAGAGGAGCAGTGGAGAACAGATAGGGTATATCATTCAAAATAGTTATTTAGATATTATTATTATCAGAGAATAACCCTATCTTCCCCTGCATGTAAATTCAACATGTGATGTCCATAATAATTAGGCTGTAAATTGACACATTGCCTGTATATGTAATGTAACATGTAATAGGCAATCAGATGAAAGCGGGTCTAAAGGTATTAGTACAAAGTAAAAAGAGCTCTTTGTAGCTGTCCCACATTGAGACTAATTATACTAAACCCTAGATACCATCAAATCCTAAGCAGTTAATACCACATAGTGTCACATACATGAGGCAGCATAGCCTTTATAAATGGATACAAGTCACTGAAATAGTGCTTCAAATAGTAACCATCTATTCAATAGTATCCCTTTGAATAGTAGTACCACTTCCCTTACTCTCATATCAATACATATGCTGTATAAATGTTGCCAAGTAGTAGTTACTTAATAGTGCATAAATGAAAGCTGTAATGGGTTGCGGCAAACCCAAAAACAAACCAATGTGTAGAATGATAGCACAGTGTAACTCAAACAGCTGTTTGAAAACAAAACGCCGCTTGTCAGCAGAGAGCCAGCAGTGAAGCCGCTGGTGTATGAGATATGGGGAAGGGAAGGGAGGGAAAGCAGGTTACGGCGAACCCAAGCAGAGGCAAGGAAGGTATACAACCCATGTGGACATCTGGTACATGCACCGCCGTCGCTCCTCTGTGACGTCACCCTCGTGACATCAGTAACACCGACACGTGTTTCGCGCGTGTAACGCGCTTCATCAGGGGGAGGAGAAGCATATTAGAGTTTAGAGTGCATATTTTGCACAGGTTATTAAGAATTTATATTAGTGTTAGGGACCCTTGAGATGTGGTCTGCCGTGTAGTGGCTCAGGGGCTTACAACACTTTGGCCAAAATTTTAAACTAAATGACCATTTTATTCAAAAGATATCTATACATATATATTTAGGCACTGTACCGTGTATAAGTTTCATTGGATGTGCACTGAGCTCTGTCTGTGTTTCAAGTTCTGTCTCTGGTTTTAAATATATATTGCATAAGGTCTTCTAAGCCAATCCTACCACTTTTTTTTGTAACTTCAAATCCTACCTCTTTTAACACAATTCTAATCTTGTCTGTAACTGTTAAATACGCCCATACTAATATATTATCTCTAACTGTCCATGAAATGTCTGTTAATTGATTGCATTACCACTGTTTATTTAGTGAAACCATGTACCTGTACTATCATAACTCTGTGCCCAGGACATACTTGAAAACGACCGGTAACTCTCATGGTATTACTTCCTGGTAACATATTTTATAAATAACTAAATAAATAAAATATTGCTCAATGCTTCCCTTTTCCCTTGACCTATTTCTGCAAATGAAATAATAAGCACCACTGCAACCTAGAAAATTCTTGCACACTGTAAATTAACTAGTCAATTTAACTCTCTTAAAGTGGAGATAATATTGCACCTGCTTAAAAAATTTTTACGACCATTATTACGCAAATTTTAAGTTGGTATATATCAAAATTGTGGTAATAATTTAATGGGTCTGATATGCAGCCGTTAATAAGGTGTTAATGACCTTGCATCGCGATCATATTTCTATCATAGTCTTCTGTAATAACTATTAATACCGAAGCCTATGATAGAAATAACATTAACCCATTTGATGCCTGTGGTTACCAAGATATACCACAGGCACCAAAGGGGTTACTACATTTAAAAAAAATGCACTACCCAACCCCGTTGCCCATCTTAGTGGATATAACAAATAATCAAAGAAGTACTCAGCTCTCAAACACAGAAAATGTCAGTAATCGCAAGAGAGAATGCACTAAAGAATACACAGTTTCTTTCAACCAAAATGCAGTATTAATAATAACCACATATAAATGTCACAGAGATGAAACAGAAATACAACTTGCAACAACAAGAATTAATGCAAAAAACTATGAGACAAGCGACACATCATGCAAATCCACACACTATGAAAAGCCAAAGGGAAAGAACAAACGTGCAAAAAACAGGAACAAAAATAAAAAAACAGGAACAAAAAGCAAAAAACATGGAAATACTATGTACTAACTATAACTGTGGGAAAAAGGCAAAAAAAAAAGAGATAAGCTAGGTGACGTAAAACTAAAGCAAAAAGAAAAATAAGGGGCAACGATTCGGGGAAACTCCTTCACTAGGCTCGTTCCCACAGATCCCTAATGGACAATGGTACTTCCCTTTAGATGTCCTTGAAGTAGCAACATCCTCAGTGCCTTCCCCAGTCAGTAACAGCCATTCAGGTCTTGTTTCCTTCTTTTTTTCTTCTTGCAGATGATGCTTGTAGCTCTTATTCCTGTCAAATGAGACAAACCAGGCCTTAAATAAGACCTGTGACGTCCCATTTGACAGTCACGTGGTACATACACCTATTGGTGGATGTACCATGTGATCAGCCATCAATTTGGTTGAGTATGACCTCTTAACCAACATTGATGATAACACGCGGTACATCAAGCAGCCGGATTGGCTGATGTACAATCTAATGCCTTCCCTTTTTTAGGGTGCTGTGACGTCACCTTAAAGGGAGGGAATCGCATTCCATTTTTTAAATCCCATTCCTTTCCTTTAAGGGGATGTCACAGCAAAAAGGGAACGCATCACATTGTACATCAGCCAATCAGTTGCTTGATGTACCATGTGATGTCATCAATGTTGGTTGAGAGGTCATTCTCAACCAAATTGATGGCCGATCACATGTTACATCCACTATGCACCATGTGGTTCAAATGTGACATCACATGCCTTTTATAAGGACTTGTACTTCTCATTTGACAGGAACAAGAGCTAGATCTGCAAGAAGAAAAACCAAGAAGAAAAAGAAAGAAGATATACTCACCAGAGACTGATCAGTGGAGGATGCATTGCTTTAGGATGCATTGCTTTAGGTCAAGTTGAGGATCCATCAGCTTTCAGACAGGATGAATCCGGATTGGAAGAAGGCCATTGGGCCTGGATTCATTTTACCTGATTGTTTAATTTTTGTTTTGGGGGTGGGGTGGTTATGCCATTGGGCGAGGATTATTTTTTATGTTTATTTTTATTGTTGTTTGCCATCTGGCATGGATTATTTTTATGGGGTTTTGATTTTTTTACTTTTCTTGGCCATCGGGCATGGATATGTTTGGGGGTTTTATTTTTATGGTTGGGCATTGGCCCTTTATTGTATTCTGCAGCAGGTGCCCCTGATGATTAAGAGGGCTGTCTTCATTTATTTATTTATAAAAATATTTTACCAGGAAGTAATACATTGAGAGTTACCTCTCGTTTTCAAGTATGTCCTGGGCACAGAATTAAGACAAATAATACATATTTACAAATACAGTTACATAATGAGCAGGGTATACATTATATACAAGACATTGTATATATAAATAAATCAACTAACACTTTGATTTATTTAGGGGGTCCATTGATTGAAAATGTGCCTGTCTATGTCCCTGCGGAGAGCTTAGGTAGGCACAGTGCAAATTAATGGATTTAATGGCTTGATTTCTCTTATGTTAATATTTATTGTAATGTATATTTGTTTAATATTTTTTTTTATGCTTTTCAATGGGCAAAAGTCCTATTAGGCACATATGCCTAAAAGGACTATTGCCTATTACTGTGGGAGGGGGACTCTTGTTTGGGGTAATGGGGTGGGTGATGGGGGTTGGTGCCCTGTGGAGGGTGGTTAGGCCTCCCGGAGGGGTGGCAGGAGTGATTAACTGCTTCATTACCTTTGTGATTAGCCACTAAGGTAATGAAGAGGGCTTATTAATGTATTTTAATATTGTTAATGTACATTTATTTATTACAGCGTTACCATGTTCGGCCAATGTGGATATACAGTATAGGCTCCCCATTGAGAGGGCCTAGTTATCCACAGTGATAATCAATAGTTTTATGTCCAAATTGTATTTTTAATGTTTATTTTTTACATTTGTTTTTTAAGACGTTTATATATTTTTTTTAATGTTCCCACAGATCCCTAATGGACAATGGTACTTCCCTTTAGATGTCCTTGAAGTAGCAACATCCTCAGTGCCTTCCCCAGTCAGTAACAGCCATTCAGGTCTTGTTTCCTTCTTTTTTTCTTCTTGCAGATGATGCTTGTAGCTCTTCTTCCTGTCAAATGAGACAAACCAGGCCTTAAATAAGACCTGTGACGTCCCATTTGACAGTCACGTGGTACATACACCTATTGGTGGATGTACCATGTGATCAGCCATCAATTTGGTTGAGTATGACCTCTTAACCAACATTGATGATAACACGCGGTACATCAAGCAGCCGGATTGGCTGATGTACAATCTAATGCCTTCCCTTTTTTAGGGTGCTGTGACGTCACCTTAAAGGGAGGGAATCGCATTCCATTTTTTAAATCCCATTCCTTTCCTTTAAGGGGATGTCACAGCAAAAAGGGAACGCATCACATTGTACATCAGCCAATCAGTTGCTTGATGTACCATGTGATGTCATCAATGTTGGTTGAGAGGTCATTCTCAACCAAATTGATGGCCGATCACATGTTACATCCACTATGCACCATGTGGTTCAAATGTGACATCACATGCCTTTTATAAGGACTTGTACTTCTCATTTGACAGGAACAAGAGCTAGATCTGCAAGAAGAAAAACCAAGAAGAAAAAGAAAGAAGATATACTCACCAGAGACTGATCAGTGGAGGATGCATTGCTTTAGGATGCATTGCTTTAGGTCAAGTTGAGGATCCATCAGCTTTCAGACAGGATGAATCCGGATTGGAAGAAGGCCATTGGGCCTGGATTCATTTTACCTGATTGTTTAATTTTTGTTTTGGGGGTGGGGTGGTTATGCCATTGGGCGAGGATTATTTTTTATGTTTATTTTTATTGTTGTTTGCCATCTGGCATGGATTATTTTTATGGGGTTTTGATTTTTTTACTTTTCTTGGCCATCGGGCATGGATATGTTTGGGGGTTTTATTTTTATGGTTGGGCATTGGCCCTTTATTGTATTCTGCAGCAGGTGCCCCTGATGATTAAGAGGGCTGTCTTCATTTATTTATTTATAAAAATATTTTACCAGGAAGTAATACATTGAGAGTTACCTCTCGTTTTCAAGTATGTCCTGGGCACAGAATTAAGACAAATAATACATATTTACAAATACAGTTACATAATGAGCAGGGTATACATTATATACAAGACATTGTATATATAAATAAATCAACTAACACTTTGATTTATTTAGGGGGTCCATTGATTGAAAATGTGCCTGTCTATGTCCCTGCGGAGAGCTTAGGTAGGCACAGTGCAAATTAATGGATTTAATGGCTTGATTTCTCTTATGTTAATATTTATTGTAATGTATATTTGTTTAATATTTTTTTTTATGCTTTTCAATGGGCAAAAGTCCTATTAGGCACATATGCCTAAAAGGACTATTGCCTATTACTGTGGGAGGGGGACTCTTGTTTGGGGTAATGGGGTGGGTGATGGGGGTTGGTGCCCTGTGGAGGGTGGTTAGGCCTCCCGGAGGGGTGGCAGGAGTGATTAACTGCTTCATTACCTTTGTGATTAGCCACTAAGGTAATGAAGAGGGCTTATTAATGTATTTTAATATTGTTAATGTACATTTATTTATTACAGCGTTACCATGTTCGGCCAATGTGGATATACAGTATAGGCTCCCCATTGAGAGGGCCTAGTTATCCACAGTGATAATCAATAGTTTTATGTCCAAATTGTATTTTTAATGTTTATTTTTTACATTTGTTTTTTAAGACGTTTATATATTTTTTTTAATGCCCAAAACCAATAATAGCCACATTTGGCTAATAGGGATATTGTCCATTAGTCTAGAGGGGGTAGCGGCAGTGCTTTATCTTGATGGTGCAAAGTTGATGTATTGCATGATAAAAAGCAAGCACTTTTTTGTGCTAATACCAATTTTTTTTACCAAATCATTATCTGGTGTAGCTGACGCCCCAGATAAAAGTATAATATTGAAATACCTGAAATAAATACACTTGTCTATATTTTTAATCTTAGTTGCATTTTTAAAATGGTATTTGAATTATGAGTACAAAATGGTAGAGGGTACAATACGAAAATGAAATCTCAATTTTATCCAAACGTAGAATAGTACATATGAAATTATGATACAGTATGAGTAATTTTCATTCTTTTATATACTTTTATTCACATTGACATTGTTGGAACCTTTAGTGGAGAGAATAGCAGAAGGAGCATTTATTTCTTGGCTACACTTCTTTCCCCCATTCCAGTGGAGAGTAATGCAAAAAAAGTGTCCACACCTTACAGAACAATGTACAGTATCAGTAACAAAGTTATTCTGTTATTTCAGCTTTCCGGTAATGTTTCAGTAATATTGTAATCAATCTACTTGACTGAGACAAGAGAACTATGCAAAGATTGCATTACACATATACTTTGGTATATCCAAAAAAATGAAACTTACATATTTATGTCAAATACAGTATGCACTACAGTATGTATTAAATATTAGGAGCTAGGGGAAATGTCAATGTTTTCTTGATGTAAACGTTGCTGTGTTTCTGATTATGATGGTAGAAGTCAGAGTTTCTGCTTATTTGCCCATTACACTCAAAAACAGACTTATCATAAAGAAAACTTAATGCTTCCAACTGTAACATGTCAGACTTATGGGAGACTAAATAACTAAAGACTAAAATAATATACTTATTATAATGCTCCAATATTGAAGTTGATACAGAATATGTATATAGATAACATAATATATTGTGATGATTATTAAATTGTATATATAGGTGTGTCATTTTAATAATATAATAATGTAAATAAGTGAACTTGAATAATTATGACAAATATATAATATATATATTAACACGCAAGTCCATAATTCATAGGAACATAGGCTGCTAAATTCCATTGACGAAAAAAGTTAATTAATTTTACATGAGCCACTTGCCCTCTCTCAAAATACAGCTTTATACAAAGTCACTATGCAAAAAAAAACCTCGGTTAACTTAAGCACAATATGATATGCTGAAACCATTTATACAAGAGAAAAATAGGAGTGAAACATCCCCAAGCAATGCTATCCAGAGGCAAATACCAATATTAGTATTCTTGAAAGAATAAATCCCAGACGGTAAGGTATACAGGAATGCAAATCACAGAAACATTTGCGAATAATGGAATCCTTTTGACATGTTTCTTATCTCAGAATATACACCCAGCCCGCAGGTTCAACTGGCCTATTCCAGATGGCACCAAATACGTTAACCTGTACTATACTGTGTGAGCTAGTGTTATTGGTGAGCAATTGGAATGAATATGCACTCACTCAGGTGGAATTCTTTGTGTTAAACCGTCTGCGTGCTCCAGACTTTTAGAGTATCCATGTAGCCAGGGTGTATAAGACGATGCACAAGCTTAGGGAAACAGTAGTGGTTGGGTAGACTGCTTCAGGAAACACTTTTTTTTTGTTTTTTAATTTATACAATACACTGCGGGTCACACGTAGTATCAGTATTATGTCTGTAGATAAGTCAATTCAAAGTTTACACATTTCCAAGAGTTTAAGTATACGGCATTATTTATTTCTCTGTCCAAAAATTGGAACTAAAGTCAAGCTGATATACACTCTACGAAGAAATGTTTTGCTGAACTTTGAGAAGGCGCCCTTTCTCAAAGGGCCTCTCCTTACTGTACTGAAAGTTTTCTAACTGGGAGAAAGTCCCTTGAAAGTCCCTGATGTCTATAATAAATCATGGCAAAGTGTAATTGGATAACAGTTTTAATTCCAGCCTGATTATGTCACTGAGTAGGAGCAACCTGAGGCTGGAACAAGTGGGAGATTCTGTTAGAGGAGACAGCAACTACAGTGCCAGTGATGCTGTGGCAATCCTTAAAAGGAAAATCGATCTGTTCCTGACATAGACAGGCATTCACAGAAATGTATCACACATATTGACAGCGGTCAAATGCGTGATTGCTGGCCAGTGGAAATCCCCCAGTCCTCCCACTCTGCCCCAAATTAGGAATAGGGTTTTGAATGTATTGGCTATGGAAAAGTTGACAGTTTACATTGATTGACACTACAGAGAAGTGTGAATATGTTTGGGAAACTTGGTTCACATGCTTTGGCCAGAATCTGGGATTTAACCCTTGTTTAAATGTTTCATAAAAGATATATAGGGGTCTATTCTATAAGCATTCATAAAAAAAATCGCTGGGCTGTTTACGCCGCCAGTTTTTTGAGCGTTGCTATCATGGTATTCAGAAAGCCTCGATTACCTGTGATAGCAAAATTCCCAAAATGGGCGAGTAGCCGGCGGTGTGATGATCGTCTCTCTCAAAAGGCCTCGCCTGACGATTTGTTCCAGCTGCAAAGAGAGCTGCACAGAGAGAGCCGCCTCTCCCTGCGCATATCTCGCCAGCGATTGCAGGATTTTAATATACATTTTAATACTAGTGTAGATGAGCAGGGGGTCTCCGGAGCAGAACCATGTTGATTTGATGTCTGAGGACCCCCTGCTTCCTGAGATACATTCCTCGTTATGGGGTGCCGGTATCTCCTATGCATTTAAATTGTCCCATGTCACGTGACTGTGGGAATAAAATGCATATGAGATAGCATCACCCCATAACGGGCCCTGTATCTCGAGAAGCAGGGGGTCCCCGGTCCTCAAATCAATGCGGTTCTGATCCGGAGATCACCTGCTCATCTAGACTAGTATTACTATTTATATTAAAACAGCTTCATTACCTTAGTGGCTAGCCACTAAGGTAATGAAGGGGTTATACCTCAATAGCCTGTTTCTTGGGGCAGAGGGAGTGGATGAAGGGGTAGTAGTCCCAGGGTGGGTGTTTAAGCCTGGAAGGTTGTGGGAGGAGTTAACACCTTCACTACCATAGCAATGAAAACTGCTATGGTAATGAAGGTGTTAACAAGTCCTGCTACCCCCCGGAAGGCCTAAACACCCACCCAAACCCTCTACCCCCAAGAAACAAAAATAAATACAACAACCCTTCTAACCCCATCCTCTACCCCCAGCAACCCCCACAACATATACAGTACATTAATGGGCAAAATAACTATTCTCCAGATATGGATAATAGCTCATTTGCCCACTATAAAATCAAACATTAGCCAGCCAGCATAAAGTAAAAAAAACTTTCTACTTACCTCTGCTATCATGAAGGGCATCCTTGTCAGCATTCTGCAGGTCCATGTCCTCCATTGCCAGCAAGAGTACATGAAAAAATTCAATTTAGTGGACCCTCACCCCTAATTCACCTTAGCATTTAATAACCGCTATAGTTATTAAGGGGTTAACCCACCCTCCCCCGCAACTCACCCAGGAGGCCTAAACTCCCACCCAAGGACCACTATACACACCCTCTAACCATTGATTGGCACAGTTGTATATCATACCCATGTAATATGGGCATGATAAGCCACTATAGCACTCAATTGTCAACCTAATAAAAATCATTTAGTCCAAAAATACACAAGAATTAAATAAATACACAAGCACTTAAACACCCCAACAATAAAAGAACTGGATAGTCTAATAGTACACATCACTAAAATGTATCAATAACCAAAATAGCAAAATAATTAAAATTAGGTTATTCCAAAACATAACAATACAATTAAATAAGCTCCTATCCAAGCAAACTATTCAAGAAATAAAACCACTAGCCAACCAATCAATTAAATAAATAAAAGCACTAGCCAACAAAACAATTAATTAATTAAAACCACTAGCCAACAAAACAATTAATTAATTTAAAATGCTAACTAATCCTAAAATGTACTAAAAACAAGCCATCCAAATTCCAAACAATTGAATCCAAACAATAAACAGAAACAGAAAAAATAACAATCAATTGTAAACAAGCATTTGCAAAAAAATGCAGATATTAACCCTTAGAACGCTTGATATGTACAGAGGGGAGCAGCTCTTGGGGAACCCCTTCAGGCGTCCGCCTTTGGCGTGACACAAATGTAGACAGAAGGGGTTCAGATTGAATGCAGCGTATATAAACCTATAAATATAAGAAGGCTGAGGACAATCACCAGACCCCTTGGTTGTCAGCCTGAAAAGAAACTAATATTCCTGAGATGCCCCTCGAGCGTCACAGGGAGGTGTGACACACAATTCACACCTACGTTGGGGAACTTTATTCAAAATGAGAATATCATGTGATGTCATCTACTCTGCATACTAAGAGGTACATATTCGGTATTGTGATAAAAAGACAAATCAAACCGTACCACACACTGCATGAGTAAGAGGTGTCGAGGACAGATAACTGTTCCTCCTGCGAAAATATACAGTAGGCTGTCAAATTTAAAGTGCAAGTGTGCGTGTGGAGAGCATGGACGCAACCCTGAAGATAACGTCTGTGTAAGTATTAGAGACAGGAAGTTATGAGTGCGTTTGTATATTGAGGCATGAATTTAAACGTCTTTTTATGAGGTTTTTTTCTAAAGTGGTAAAACCGTCAACCTAGCAGCTGATTTATGACATGTGTGGGCTTATGTTGTTTTCAATGGGAAAAGAAGGGTATATAGGGCTTACACTGGAGTTATGAAATTAGACTTTAACAGAGGTGTGTTTGGGATCAAATATGTGAATTTTCATATTTCAACGCCAGCGACCTCTCTGGGGGGAAACCTGTAACATATGGTAATGTACTGTATAGGGATTTCTGTTTTATCCTGTTATTTTTAGAAACAGTTCTGCATTCATTGCAAAAGTGTATTCTTGTAATTCTTTTTCTGTAATCTAAGCACTGTATTTTTATACATATTAAATAATTCTTTAATAAGTAATACTTTGGGACTCTGAATGAATGGTTGCATGCTTTGTAAAGTGTATTTACATTCTCTAACACATTTTTCTACTACAGATTTTTGTGTAAGTGCAGAGTTTTTTTTATAATAAAGTGGGATCTGAAACCCTGGCAGATATATATTAATTACATATTTTGCATACTTCTTGGGTGGTGGAAGAGGATAGATATGGTTTTAATTGAGGAAGGGGTTAATATTAACTCATTAAAGCAACCTGGTGCAGGAGAAAGGTGAGTTTTGGCTAGAGTAGCCGTGTGTATTAATCCTGGTTGTATATCTAAGTCACGTGCTCACTTGTGTGCGGTTCGTGACAGATTGTATATGGGGACTGATGAAGGGGAGATATTGTTAATTTGAGGGACCTTTGTGAAGGTGAATATTGGGCCATGTATTAACCCTTGTCCCGTGTGCAGTTAACGTGCTCACAGGTGTTCCACACATGACACTACAGAACTGACTTTTTTAAATTTTTTTAAACATAGGATTTTCACATTTTGCTGCTTTAAATTCATTTTTTTTTCAGCGATAGAAAAAGATAAACTAACTTCTGCTAGGAGGTTATACAGTAGCTTGCATTGTGGAATATGGGTGACTCATCCATTCAATACTCATCTATTAAACACACATACACATGGCAAATACCAAAATGTTGAAAAACTTCACATCACAATTACCTTCAGCTGAATCTTTCAAGCACAAATATTTGTATACATGGGGCTGGAACTAGGAGTGCTGCAGGGATTTATACATTTTATTAATGTATATACAATATATCACTAATTTGGTATGTATAGTACCTCCACCCAAAACATTGCTCCTGCACTCCTGATTGTATATTCATTTACCTACTGCCACAATATTGCTACAAATATAAAAGAAGAAATACACTTGCAATAAACTTAATAACCAAGAAAAATAACAAATCTCCAAGAAACATAAGGCTGTGAGATGGTGCCACAGGTGTAACACTCTCCTTTTCTGAGGAGAAAAAGCACAAAGCGCACCAAGGGTGAAGATACAGTATGTATAATAAACAGTACAAAATAGTGCAAGTAGTAACTTACATATAAAATGTCTGTAGTCCAGTGGATATCTTTAAAGCATGTGTCCATGCTGATTCACCGGTGAATAGGGAGCTTGGGGACAGTACACTACTCGAGGAGTTTTGATCCCGAGCGCTGGGATCAACTGGTGTCTCGGCATTACTGTGTCACTTCTGGGTTCGCGTTAATGCCTAACCCGTATGTTGCAATCTGACGCGTCTCCCAGGCTCACAGTGTTCTCCTCAAACCGACCGGCAATGTTACACGGGGCAATTCACACAGACTCTACGAACTGCTCTACCACAACGCATTTCGCACACGCATGTGCTTCGTCAGGCTGTGATTTAATGCACCCACATCAGACTTTATATACCCTCAAAAACAGCAAAGTTCAATTATCCTAATTAGTAAGGATGGTCCAGTCTGTATTTAAAACTAAACCAAAAAATGCCCTATACTCAATGCGCAATATGCGTACAGAGATCATACATGAGCATTTGAGAGTAATACCAATCATATATGATTGTAAAATCTATGTTAACCATTATTACATCTAAATTCAAATTGCAGTAAGTCTAATCTAAGTGCTATAAACAATTAGAGCATATAAAAATATGTAAAAATATGTATATATTAATAATAACATTACTTCAATCTAAACAAATACAAGATGATACCAGTACAAATAACAAAAAAGAAAAAAACGCAATACTGTACATACAATAGAATGGAGAATTTAAATATATAAATAATATGTATTAAGGAAGTGATGAAAGGAAGCAGAGAAAAATAGTGGAAGATGGGAAGGGAGGGGGGAGGAAGAGAGGGGGAATACAGGTGGGGGAAAGGTGGGAGAGGATGAAGGAAAGAATAAGAACATAGGGGGAAAGGGGGAAGGGGAGAGGAGGAAACCAGTGGAGATAGTCGCCCATTTGTACCAAATACTGTAGCTTGATCTCCATTTAATCGAAGAGAAATATAACATCCTTTAAATACTTAATTTGAGATGCAGGCAAGTAGAGGATCAAATGGATAAAATATACCCATTACTAATAAACCAGAAGGTCACCAACCTTTTTCAGGAACGGGGTGAGCTCTACAAAATCATTAATCCCTCCCAGAAATTTACACTAATCCAAAGATCCAAAATTGCTCCCTTCTAGCAATATGGAGGTCACGATCACCTGCCCGGATATTGTCCATGTTTCTTTCTATGCCTATGTATCTTACCCCTTCTGTACTACATCCATGTATATCTCTCAAGTGGGTCAGTAAATGAGTTAGTTGTTTAGATGACTCTTCTAGTTTGTGGATGTTTAAAATATTTCTTAGACGTTCCATAATTTTCAATTTGGCGTTTTGTTCAGCCTACATATTGCAGTCCACAGCTGCATTGCAGAACGTACACCACATATGTAGACAGGCAATCAATATAGTTTTTACATTTATACTCAGTACCTGTAATGTGTGAAGTTAGTGTTTTCTTCTGAGTCATTTTAGGGCATATTTTGCATCTCGTACATCTGTAGATCCCTACCAGACCTAAGGTGTCTCTTAAATCCTTCTTTGGGATTTTATTGGTGCCTTGAGGAGGCTAGATGCAAGAATTGTCTTAAGTGTTTGTGTTTTTTTTGAAAACTACAGGAGGTTTTGTTGAAAGAAATCTTGTCAGAATGGGATCCATTTGTAAAATGTTCCAGTGTTGAGAGAATATCTTTCTAATACATGCATGTGAGCTATTGAATTGAGTTAGGAGTATGTTGTCTAGATCAGGGAAGCACAATCTTTTTTCCCATGCGCTCCCCTGCTGGCCACCCTGCCCTCCGCGCACCCCCTTCTCTTCTTCCTCCTTACCGTGGTTCCTGGCATCTGGGCATCATGACATCGACGTCACATAACCCCGCGGTACCTTTAGATGCTGCGTTGCCATGGCGACGCATCTCCAGATGCTGGCTGAACCACGGTAAGTAAGGTTTACAGAGGCCTTTGCCGCTTCCCCGGCACTTCATTTAAGTGCCTTCAGGAAGGTGTTACATTGTTAGTTTTGGTCTTGTTCACGTTGTATCTATTTGTGCTATTCACGTTACTCATTGTGTTTATATCTTTCTTATTAAACAGTGTTTCTTTTTTTGTCCTTAGGGCTTTTTGTCCTTAGGGCTTTTTGATAAGCATTTGATATACAGTAAGTTGTTAATTATATCCCTTCTGTCTGAATCTCTCACTAAGAAACCCTGATTGTTCCTTTAAAGTACCCTCAAAAGAAGGGTATATAGGGCTTGCACTGGAGTTATGAAATTAGAATTTAACAGAGGTGTGTTTGGGATCAAATATGTGAATTTTCATATTTCTACGCCAGCGACCTCTCTGGGGGAAAACCTATAACATGTACTGTATAAGGATTTCTGTTTTATCCTGTTATTTTTAGAAACGGTTCTGCATTTATTGCAAAAGTGTATTCTTATAATCCTTTTTATGTAATCTAAGCACTGTATTTTTATACATATTAAATAATTCTTTAATAAGTAATACTTTGGGACTCTGAATGAATTGTTGCATGCTTTGTAAAGTGTATTTACATTCTCTAACACATTTTTCTACTACAGATTTTTGTGTAAGTGCATAGTTTTTTTTATAATAAACAGGGATCCGAAACCTTGGCAGATATATATTAATTACATATTTTGCATACTTCTCGGTGGTGGCAGTGGTTAAATATGATTTCAATTGAGGAAGGGGTTAATATTAACTAATTAAAGGAACCTTGATGCCTTATACGAAGGAACTGGCTGAAAGAAATGTTATCAATACATTTTCGATCGATCAACTACAAGATCTCTAGGAAGCATGAGCTTGGATCACAATCTTTTGACTCTCCTTTTCTGAACTACACTCTATCCAATCTAAAGCAGCTCGGTACTATCTCAAGTAGAGTACTTATAGTTGCTCATTATATGAGTCCACGACTTTGCACATCTTTCTAAACAAGAAGTACACGTCAATCCGTCTACAGCTTCTGTCTTTTTCTCTCATGTAAAGAGTACAAATATCAGCTGTAGAACCCGTACAGACTCTCCTTGTCCTGCCTGCAGATAGGGCTGCCGACAGGGGGGGAGAGTCAGGGTAAGTGTCCGGGGCCTGGTGGCTGCGAGAGGCCCAGCCGGCACTGGAAGTTGGGCCCGGATCCCAGCTCTCTACAGCTGCGGGCCTCCTCACTCTCCTGTGACGGGCTTCTCTCATATGCCAGTGTGTGAGAGGCCTGGCGTGGGAGAATGAGGGAGGCCTGCATCAGCATGAGATCCGGGGCCTGGCGGCAACCAGAGGCCTGGTAGCCAGACATTTGGGCCTGACCAACTTCCAGTGCTATCCAGCTGGCATGGCCCCCCACAACCCCTGGCAGGAGAGAGAGGCCTGGCATGTGAGAGTGAGGGAGGCCCACAGCAATGTGAGGCAGGCCCTCAGCAGCTTGGGAAAGCCAGGGTCCAGCAGCCTGAGGCCATCCCCAGGGTAAGTTTATGTATAAGGGGAGTTAATGCAAGTATGTATTTGAGAGAAGATAGTGTAAGTATGTATTGGGGGGTAGTGCAAGTAGTATGTATTTGGGGAGGTAGTGTAAGTATGTATTTAGGGGTAGTGTAAGTATATATTTGGGGGAGTAGTGTAATTATGTATTTGGAGGTAGTGTAATTATGTATTTGGAGGTAGTGTAATTATGTATTTGGGGGGTTAGTTTAAGTATGTATTTTGGGGGGTAATGTAAGTATGTATTTGGGGGGTACTGTAAGTATGTATTTGGGCGGTAGGGTAAGTATGTATTTGGAGGGGTTAGTGTAATTGTGTATTTGGGGAGGCAGTGCTGTAAGTATATATTTGGGGGTGTAGTGTGATAAGTATGTATTTGGGGCAGTGTTGTAATTATGTATTTGGGGGGAGAGTAGTGTTGTATTTATTTTGTGGGGAGGGTTGTGTTGTATGTATTTTGTGGGGGGCTAGTGTTGTATATATTGTAGAGGGGTAATTATTGTGGGGGGGATTGTGTGTGGGGGAGGGGGAATTCTATGGGTATTGGGGGGAATTGTGTGTGTGTTGCCAGTATGGCGGAGGAGGGAATGAGGGTGAGGAGGGGAGGATTGAGGGAGCGGGATTGAGTGAGAGGGAGGTAATTGAGTGATAGCGAAGGGGGGGAGAGTGAGAGGGGGGTTAAGAGGGAGTGAGGAAGAGAGAGAAAGGTGAGTGGGGGTGGGAGAGAGGGGGTAAGAGTGAGATGGGGGGGAGAAATACATGGGGAGAGGGGGGGAAATACAGGGGGCTTACGAGGAGTTTTGAAATGGGGGGGCTCGCAAGACCAGCGATATGGAGAGCCCCGGGGGGAAGAGGGGGGTCCCAATTAAAGTCATGTCCTGGGCCCCAGGAAATCTGTCGGCAGTCCAATTCTGTGATTTGCTGGATGGTTAAATCCTCTGATCACCTCACTTTGCAGACTGCTCTAGCCTTCAGTAGTATTCCTTAGAGACAAGGTCCTGATGAAGAGTTATACTAAAGACACACAGAACCCCTATGCGGCACTCTATTCCTAAGTGAGATGGTGAGTAAATTAAAAACTATTATTTATTCAAACATATAGTTAAAACAATGGGGTTTAAAACAAGTATTAAATAGTGACAAGTGTTTAACAAGCTCTTGGGGTTAGGTACTCCAGAGGAGCGTCAGATAGGGTGGTAAAGTCCAGTGTTTGTGAACTCACTGGCCCTAGCCACCTTCATATGGAGCGATAAGCTAGAGGTAAGTATTTTGAGGGACGATAGTGGTTGTCATATATGTAGTGTCACATTAAATGAGTACTTTATTTGTGCACAAGATTAGTAGAACCGAACAATGTGCTGCTGGATATTGCAGTCAGATAGAGGTATGGTCGTATGAATATACAGTTGTGGTAAGTGTGCACCAAGTGTGCTATGCTGACGCCAGCTGGGATATGTTGTGCGTAAGCGTACAGTATAGACCAGATATATATATATATATAGCATGTGAACCTTGGATCTGAAGTGTGTAGATCCTTGGTAAACACTAGTACTCAAATGGTTTACTGATGGATGTATGAACACTGCTTTATCTCCTAGTTGAACACAGTAGGAGTTGTAGCTAAGAGCTGCACCTTTAAGGACTGGTAGGTAGTATATAGCCTTTGCCTAGTTGGTGCTGCGCTGTTACATATATGCTATAGAAACTGGCACCCCAAATTTACATTACTGGGTTAAGGTACTGTGAGCTGTTTGGGGTAAAATCCTGTCTTTTTAATAAGGTGCTCGGATAACAGCAAGATAGTACTCTCTTAAGCAAATCGCTACTTTCTATTTGGCCAGATATAGAAATCGTTCAATAGGTTTGGCTCTTAGGACCATCGGGTCTGTATAGAGCCCTTGCGTGTGCCACAGCCGAGCCACGCTGACTTCCTCTGATCGCGTGGAGTCAGCGTCTGTGAACTGGGGCTCTGCGCGGGCACGTGACTACGTGGTGTTTACCAAGGATCTACACACTTCAGATCCAAGGTTCACATGCTATATATATATATATCTGGTCTATACTATACGCTTACGCACAACATATCCCAGCTGGCGTCAGCATAGCACACTTGGTGCACACTTACCACAACTGTATATTCATACGACCATACCTCTATCTGACTGCAATATCCAGCAGCACATTGTTAGGTTCTACTAATCTTGTGCACAAATAAAGTACTCATTTACTGTGGCACTACATATATGACAACCACTATCGTCCCTCAAAATACTTACCTCTAGCTTATCGCTCCATATGAAGGTGGCTAGGGCCAGTGAGTTCACAAACGCTGGACTTTACCACCCTATCTGACGCTCCTCTGGAGTACCTAACCCCAAGAGCTTGTTAAACACTTGTCACTATTTAATACTTGTTTTAAACCCCATTGTTTTAACTATATGTTTGAATAAATAATAGTTTTTTAATTTACTCACCATCTCACTTAGGAATAGAGTGCTGCATAGGGGTTCTGTGTGTCTTTAGTATTACTCTTTATCTGCCCCTAAAAGCACCATTCCATTCATTACAAGCTGTAGCGGGGGTACCCAACCAGTATTCAAACCTGATGAAGAGTTGTCAGCCAAACAAATCGGCAACTGTAAGAGTCATTGTAGAGTTTGTGCTCTACCAAGCACATAAAGATGGGCGACAATATCAAAATCCGTTTCACATAATTTCCTGAGCTCTCCATTCAAAATATGTTCGACAGTGTAAAATCCATCGACGGATCGCTCCAGTTTCAATCCGTGCAGATTAATAGAAAACTGCCATTGGAAAGCCGGTGGTAAAAAAAACCCCGGAAAATACAAAATTGCCCTTTTTGAGTCTGATTCGTGGAAATCCGTGGACCAGAGGAACCAGACGATCTGAGGCGGATCCAAATCAGCAAAATAATTCACCCATCTCTACCAGCAGGATTGTTATTGTCATAACCTAACTCCTGTTTGGGCAGATTAACATTCATTGGTTATTAATTTATTTTATCAAGTTAAAGAGAGTATTTTGTTAACAGACAATCAAAAATTAAGAGAAAATTAAAGTCAGTGTGGCCAAAATTCTCATTACCACTGATTTTGAATATGTTTATTAATGTCTTTACAGTAAGTATATCTATCACATGTCTTTAAGGTACAGTAGGTATAGATCTCAAATTCTACACATTTTGGATGTGGATAAACTGGATGTCCTGACAGTCAAATTGCAGATGAAGTTTAATATAGATACTGTAAATGAAAGGTTATGCATTATATAAGTGAAATATGTATTCTATGTACCAACTAAATGTAACAGAATTAGGTAAACCCTTGTTGGAGAAGGCTTTACTTGGTTGGTTGTTTGTGTATAAACTTATCAAAATGTGGCGCTCAGTGTATATGGTTTAAATCAACATCAAATAAACCCACAGTGTTAAAATAGATAAGAAAATAAACAGTGATACTTATACAACCACGTGTATTCAATGCTGCTGTGACTTGATGCAGGACTGCTCTTTCAATCCTCGTAGGCAAGTGAAGGGTGAAAATCATCAAGAAGCGCAAATCATGTGGAAAATAAAGAAAGACAACAAACTTATGGTGCAGTATTGTGTGAACTTTGTGTGATAAATGGCTGTGGTTAGGTGCTCAGAATACTCACAAACGTGAGAAGTACGCAGGCATATAAAGGTATCTTTAACCCATGGGATGAGGCCAATTAGTAGGATAGGAACCGCACTGCTAATCAGGTATACTGTAGCGCTCTGGTACACTTGCGTCCCCTTAGAAATAAAATGAACCGGACATAGTGCAGACTGTACATAGAATATTTATAAAAACAAGCAAAATCCAATCAACTCACATGGTGATGGAAAGAAACAAGCGTGTAGATCACAAAGTGGATCTCTGCAAGACCGGGAGAGTGGTATCTCTGCTTTTCCTCTGTTCAGCTATGCGTGTCACGGATGCGTCTCACCGAGGACCGGAAGTGACGTCATCCGCTCTCAGAGGCTCCGGTTTCGTCTCAGGGCATCACTCTACTCCTGAAGAAACCTACAAGGTGAAACGCGTAGAGTGATGCCCTGAGACGAAACCGGAGCCTCTGAGAGCGGATGACGTCACTTCCGGTCCTCGGTGAGACGCATCCGTGACACGCATAGCTGAACAGAGGAAAAGCAGAGATACCACTCTCCCGGTCTTGCAGAGATCCACTTTGTGATCTACACGCTTGTTTCTTTCCATCACCATGTGAGTTGATTGGATTTTGCTTGTTTTTATAAATATTCTATGTACAGTCTGCACTATGTCCGGTTCATTTTATTTCTAAGGGGACGCAAGTGTACCAGAGCGCTACAGTATACCTGATTAGCAGTGCGGTTCCTATCCTACTAATTGGCCTCATCCCATGGGTTAAAGATACCTTTATATGCCTGCGTACTTCTCACGTTTGTGAGTATTCTGAGCACCTAACCACAGCCATTTATCACACAAAGTTCACACAATACTGCACCATAAGTTTGTTGTCTTTCTTTATTTTCCACATGATTTGCGCTTCTTTACTTGGTTGGTAGCAGGCATTATTTCACCCATTATAGTGTGGAAAGGCATTAAATTGCACAACCTGCCAATCCATTGTATTAAGGCTGTGTTAACTCTTGTTTTTGTGATCTTTAGACTAGGTGGTAAGAGATACATACCGGTAAACGCGTTGCTTGCAGCAGCCCTGGCTGGGCATGGAAAATGATGGTTTAAATATTCTGCGGGCCTATAGGAAGCCACAGCTTCTTTAGAGCTAATTATCTCATGGAGCAGGGGGGAAATCATTCTCTTTTTATAATGGTAAAGATCCTTTGAATTGCAAATCACACAATAACGTTGGCTACATCTATTCTGTAGGAGTGCTTGTAGACATCCGGCATATCAATAGTGCTCAATGCCCGGCAGTAGCTTCAAAAACTAACTGGATATTATGAGGCATAAAATGCTGGAGGGAACATCATTTTGTCTCAGTAAAAATCCTTAGTAAAACCACACTTTCAGTACAATTGTGGGCACTTTGCCTTAAAAAGACATTTAACTGGAAAAAGTGTAGGCACATCAAATTACTAAAATGGATGGAAGGTCTGACAAAGAACTAACGAGGAAAGACTTTTTTTTTTTTTTAGAAAATAGGTCTTAGAAGGGATATGATTACTATTTACGATATATTCAGGTTCAACATAAGCAACTTTCATGGTAACTGCTCATTCCAAGGAAAGTACAAATGACACAGGGTTGTCCATTAAGATTGGAGTAAAGAAGATTTCAGCAGTAGTAAAGGGTTCTTCACAGTAAGAGCAATACAATGGTTGAATTTACTACTCATGGTATCCATGATAGCAGATACAGTAGATATCTTTAAGAAAGTTTAGCCATTTCTTTTAGAAAGGAAAAGTATTCGGGGATATATAAAAAAGTTAAAACCAAGGAAGAGCATTGATCCAGGGAGAACTCTGATGGGAGCCATGAGGACTTTCCCCCACCTATTAAGATATACAGTAACTGGCAAATGTTTCATTGTTTTCTTTAGTTTGCCTTCCTCTGGATCAATATAACTAAAAATATAGGGTGAGTACATTGCCCAATTAGAATTTAGAAAAGGTTGAGCTAAATGGACATGTCTTTTTTCAACTTAAACTACTATGTTACTATATATGTATATTAGAACATTCTTAAAGAATTTAGTATCTGTTTAGTTAGCATGTATTGTATTGTATTGTATGTCTTTATTTATATAGCGCCATTAATGTACATAGCGCTTCACAGTAGTAATACACGTGGTAATCAAATAAATAACAGATAATATAAATAACAGATCATTGGAATAAGTGCTACAGACATAGAAGTAACATTAAGGAAGAGGAGTCCCTGCTCTGAGGAGCTTACAGTCTAATTGGTAGGTAGGGAGAACGTACAGAGACAGTAGGAGGGAGTTCTGGTAAGTGCGTCTGCAGGGGGCCAAGCTTTATATCATGTGTCCAATATTATCCACAGTGCTATTCATATGCTTGTTTAAGCAAGTGTGTCTTAAGGTGGGTCTTAAAGGTGGATAGAGTGGGTGCTAGTCGGGTATTGAGGGGAAGGGCATTCCAGAGGTGCGGGGCAGTCAGTGAAAAAGGTTTAAGGCGGGAGAGGGCTTTAGATACAAAGGGGGTAGACAGAAGACATCCTTGAGAAGAACGCAAGAGTCTTGGTGGTGTATAACGAAAAATTAGGGCTGAGATGTAAGGCGAGGCAGAAGAGTGTAAAGCTTTAAATAAAAAAATATTATTTTGCAGGTAGAGTTTAGTGGAATATTTCAGAAGCAATTATAGAAAGATGACATTGAACTTGATCTATAATTGAATAATCAACTAATGGAAAAGCAAACAACATACTCTGCTAAGTGCCCTTGAGCGATGTTCGCATTGTCAGCGTACATTAAGACCGTAATTAATTAAATGTAGTATCTAAAGCCATTAAAAAAAAGCTGTTTAAACCCAATAAAAGTGCTATTTCACCTTACTATTGTGATATAAATAATAATATTTGATGACACAATGGTGCTAGTAATGTACTGAGAGTCACAAACTGTTTTCTGGCTCAAAATTGGTGCACAAAACTGTCACTATAAATTGTGCTTTTGTGCGCCGGCGTACTAACATGCAATTTCTCTATCATAGTCAAAAATCATTTTTGTCCTTTTTTTTGGTGCACAGAAATGGACTTTACTAGATGTTAATGGTGAGTACTAAAAACAAAGGCTTCTATGTGCCAAAAACAGGAGAGAAAAAAATCATTGAGCAAGTTCAACTTGGTGTACACCCTAAAAAAGATTGTTAATATTGTCAGAATTAAGTTGCAACTAGCCCTCACCTTTACAAAGACTACGTAGCAGTCGAAACGCTGGACTGTTTGGCTGAATTAAATATACCTTTTGCATAGTCCATGTGGCCTGCTGTTCCTGTATTCTTCCATGGCTTCCTGGGATTGCAGGACTTTCCCTACTTCTAGGAGCACCAGCATTTTTCTGTCTTTGACCCGTTAGATGTGTGCATGCAGAACTCTTTTCCTGGCACTGCAATGTATCAACCCACTTTTTTCTTTTTACACAACTAGGCTGTTTCATTGTATTGGGGAACAAAATGGATTAATTTCACAGCATGCCTATTATAAATAATGTTACACTAATAATTTATATTTACTATTTACTAAGATTAAGCATGACCCGCATGTCGAAAAATAATGTAAAAGAACAAATGATGCATCATATGTATGAAGTCTTACATACAATTTTTTGAAGGCCTTACGTTGCAGTACTGACATTTTTACTTAAATTTTTTTAAATATAATCCTACTACATATGCCCCAATATGCCCACATTTCTAGTCTATCCAAGTCCTTCTGGAGAGAAATTACATCCTGCTCTGATTCTACTAATATACACAATTTAGTATCATCAGCAAAGATTGAGACTTTGCTCTCGATGCCAACCTCATGGTCATTAATAATCAAGTTATAAAGCCGGGGTCCCAGTACTGATCCCTGAGGTACTGGCCTCACAACTTTAGCCCAACCAGAAAAGGTTCCATTTATGACAACCCTCTGTTGTCTGTCCTTTAACCAGTTTTCAATCAAGGTGCAAATATTTTGACCAAGTTCAATTTGCTTTATTTTGTACACTAACCTCTTGTGTGGAATCGTATCAAAAGCCTTTGCAATATCTAAGTAGACCACATCAACTGCATTACCCTGGTCTAAATTCCTACTTACCTCCTCAAAGAAACTAATAAGGTTAATTTGGCATAACCTATGCTTCATAAATCCAAGCTGACTATTACTAATAATTTTGTTTTCATTAAGTATTCCTGAATATTATTGCATACTAAACCTTCAAGTAGCTTCCACACTATTGATGTCTGCCTTACAGGTCTGTAATTCCCCAGTTGTGATCAATCTCCCTTTTAAAATATAGGTACCACATCTGCTTTACACCAATCTTGTGGTGCTGAGCCTGTGGAAATGGAGTTCTTGAATATTAAATGTAATGGTTTGGCTATTACTGAACTTAAGTCCTTAAAACTCATAGATGAACGCTATTGGGACCAGGTGTCTTATTTACTTTAATTTTATCAAGCCACCTATGACTTTTTTCCTCAGTTAACCAATTGTTTGTTAATATAGAGGTTGTGGCTTCCTCCTATGGCATTGCAATTGATTTTTCCCTGGTAAATACAGAGGCAAAGAATTGTTTAACACCTCTGCTTTTTCCTTATCTCCAATAATTTGCCTGCCCATCTCACACTGAAAGGGTCCTATATTTTCATTTTCATTTTGTGCTAATTAGATTGCCCTTTTGCAAATTTTGTTACGTTCCTTATAATTCTGATATGATGCCTCTGTCCCTTCTGACCTTAATAAGCAAAATGTCTGCCTCTTCTTTTCCCTTTTCTGCAATATCAGTTTATTTAGCCACATTGGTTTAGACTTGTTTCTTTTATATTTATTACCTAAGAGTATACACTGATAAGTGTGCTTTTCTAACAATATTTTAAAAACTGCCCGTTTATCTTACACATTTTTCCCTGCGAAAACATCATCCCAATTTATTATTTTATAGATTATTCCTCAGTTTATTAAAATCTGCCTTTCTTAAATTTTAAGTCTTCGTTGAACTCATGCAATATGGTTTTTAATAATTTATTTCAAATGAGATCATGTTATGATCACTGTTTCCCAAATGTTCCCGGACTTAAATATTTGTTATTACTTCTACATTGTTTGACCAAATCCAGCACTGCCCCTCTCATGGTTGGTTCCTCAATAATTTGGGTCATGTAATTTTCTTTAAGGACTCCCAAAAACCTGTTTCATTTTGTTGTAATGCTAATGTCATTGCCCCAGTCTATGTCTGGATAATTAAAATCACCCATTATGCAAACATGACCTAGTTTTGATGCCTTGTACATTTGCAAAAGTATTTTGGTTTCCACAATCTCACAGATATTTGGTGGTTTATAGCGTATCCCTACAAACAATGTACTTTTACCTCCACTGCTAATTTCTATCCACAAGGTCTCTACATTTTATTATTCCCTTCATAACATCTTCCCTTATAATAGGTTTTAGATCTGTTTTACCATATAAAGATATTCCACCTCCTCATCTATTTGCTTAATCCTTCCGAAAAAGGGAACAACCCTTTAAATGAACTGCCCAGTCATGAGTTTCATACCACCATGTTTCAGTAATGCCTATGATATCATATTGCTCCCTTGTAGCTAATTGTTCAAGCTCCCCCATTTTATCTGTCAGGCTTCCTGCATTAGCAAGCATGCATTTAAGTTTTTTCCCGGTCTGTACTATTATCTTATCTGCTTCTGCCTTTCTACTCCAATTGTATTTAGTCTTTAGAAGTTTTCTAGTATTATCTCTGTTTAATATGTGTGTCTCCCTGCTTACCAAACTCCCACTTTTCCCCATTCCATCTCCATTTGGTACTTAAATGTCTAGAGAATAATATTTTGTTCAGAGCATGCCATGTTCCAGGTGTAGAAAACACAGCTCCCGATGCCTTGTCAAGAATATATTTTTCTTTATTTTGGCAGCTGGTCCTAGGAACCAATTTGGTGGGCTTGGTTTGGCCACGCTCGCTTTGGCAGATGGCGATGGAAGGTTGATGAAGGTAGTGAGGCAATAGTTGGCAACAGTAACTTGAACAGCTTAAGTAAGGGCCTGGATGGTGTGGCAGGAATTTGTGGATGGTTCAAGGGGTGTTGATTCTGATGAGGATGGCTTTCAGGCAATAGTGTGTTTCCCGTTAGCCAGGTTCAGCAACCATGCATTAGCCAGTCTGGTGAGCAGCAGCAGGCCGGAATATAATTTTGCATGGGTTTTGTTGGGCTGGAGGGACCATACTAAGCTTTTGTTGGTTAAGGGATGAATGGGGAAGACCTAGGAGGTAGATTTGAGGAGGCATGTATCTCCGGAGATTGTTGGAGGAATGTTTGATGCTGTGAATGAGGTTTGCTTCTTAGGGTTTGAGGGTAAGCTTTTCAGGGCCACAATTGCATTATCATTTTTGGGACCAGTTTGGGTAGGGTAGCTTGTTAGTGTGGCTAAAAGCAGGCCTGGGGGCTTGAGGATGGAAGATGGATAGGGGAGGTACAGGGGTTTGGGTGGAGTTACTGAAGGTGGATTGTAGTGTGCTGTATCCATTGGGACTAGTGGCTGCTTACCTGGCGGTCGAGCCGCAAGGGTGATCTGGCTGTTTCCGGGGCAGGACGTTATAAAGAAAATTGGGAGATTGGAATCAAGTCATTTTAAGCGTTACATTAAGTTACACTTGATTGCGTAGAAGGGGCATTAGTTACAAAAAAAATGGATCTGTGGGGACTCTTGAGTTGAGAAGAGAGCAGAGCAGAGGCCTTATGGGAATATTTAGGTTTAATGGGGATAGATGGGGATGATTGGTCAGCGCAGCAGGGCTTAGGATGGGTAAAAATGCTCCTGATGATCCTGTAGGAGAGTAGAAGGAGGGAGGCCCGAATATTCCGCTCCTTCATGTTGGGAGGAGTGATCTGGGCCAGATGAAGTCAAGGGAGTTAATGATCAGATGGGGTGTGGCCTAGTTGATATTAACACTCCTGGCGGTGGTTTTGGTATGGTCCGAGATTATTCCGCAATGGATTGGAAGGAGGCTATGGATAGAAAAGCTGTGGATAGATGTAGGAGGAAGCTCAATCAATGAGTGGCTAATTTGGTAAGATCTTTGGGGGGTGTTGCAGTGTGGAACAAGGAATTTGAAGTGCAGGATGCTGGGTGTTTAACAGGAGGATGGTGTGCACCTCTCCAACATATCTTTGGACATATTAAATATGGGTTTGGAGGAGGCTGTGCTGCTGGTAGTGGCAGTGAAGCGAGTTTGAGGGGTAAAATAGCTTTGGCATTGGAGGGGTGCTGACTCATCAGTTTTGCTTAGGTGGTTAATTTGGAGGAATGTGAGGAGTCCAAAGGATGCGTTCTTGGGTTGTGTCTAACGGTATACTCCTAAGAGGGACTCCAGATGTTACGGACCATGAGTGCTCACTGGGTCATGTAGCGGTGACGAGCATAATCAAATTCACTCGGTGGGGCTACTTGCTGACCAGGTCAAGGAGTGTTGGTGTTAATTTTTAATAAAAAGCTTTGGCCATTTGTAGCCAACCAAGGGTGTCTGAATTTATTTGGGTGGGTTATTAAATGGAATGAGCAAAAGTCGAGGGTACAAGGGTCACGAACACAATGCAGGGCAGGATGTAAAATTAAAACTGGTGTAACTACTGTAATTAAAAAAACTAAAGATTTTGTGGTTAAGCGTTCTCAAAGGATATCCAAATCATACACACCCAAAACATAGGAAATGAAGGATGCACACACTTGAGTCTCGTTTAAAAAAATCTTGTTTAAAAAAAATGCTCAATGACAAACTTAAGAGGTGATGAGAATTATGTGCTATAAAATGCCCTGGATGGGTGGAGGAAGCACAGCATCCATTAAATTTTACTGTTGTAATCTCTGTTACACACATTTAAGAGCAGATGCATTAGTACCAGTAGCAAGGTCATTTGATTACTTGTTCTTCCTGCTTAGGGAATACTGGAGGATGTTTAAGACACTACAAAAAGAAGGATAATCACTTAACCTATCACTGCTGTTTACATTGTGTTGTAGGCAGCTATAAAGTCAAAATTGATTAAAATGTACAAACCAAGCAATAGTCATTCTTATATAGAGCATTATGAGACTCTTTTTTGTGTGCATTAACCTTCAATGCATTTCCATTTTCTTTTTTACGTTTAATACTATCACTTTGAATGTAGAGCATGTTCTCCTGACAGTAATTTGACCCCTTTTGCTAAGTTTTATGTAGTTATCATAAGTAGTTATACACGGGTTTGCTAATGTAGTGTACATAGTGGACAGGGAAGCAAATTTGGTAACAGAACTTGCTTGGAAACACAAACTTACAGGCAGAAGACCTGTCAATATATTCTTGTATCTAAAGTAACAATGTTAGTTTGTCATTTCTTTTAAGAATGCATAATGGGTCTAAGTATCTAGGTGAAAGTGGATACATTCTTGAGCAAACAACTGCAGCAGATTTATCGAACATAAAAATCCCATTGCTTTTAATGAGATATTTTCCTTTGATAAGTATTTGTCAGTTTTTTGTCCAGTCCTGTTCTGTTTTTGTCTTGATACATTAGGGAGAGGATCTATTCATTAAGCTCCGATTAGGGGCATGGGAGCTTGATCCAGCATTAACTGCAATACAAGTTAATGGTAATTAACACCGGATCGAGCTCTGATACCCCTTGTCAGAGCTTAGTGAATCCTGGCGATAGGCCCCTAAGTGTGAAGCGATTCTCTGTCTTGAACTACAGTACATTGCTTAAAACAGTAGTACTATCTAATAGATAAGAAATGGTGTACATCAAATACAGGTGAAGAATTGATCCTCCTAAAAAAATGTATCAAAAAGTGTGACTAGACTTTTATATGACTAAATGACTTATGAACATTAAATATGTTTATAAAGGATAGGATATTTAGAAAATACTTTGACACACAGTATGAGAAATAAAAGAAGTAATCAACTGTAACTAATTTATAGCTATATTTTCCCCTTTGCCATACAGTACATAGTTATGTGACTAATGAACAGGCCATTTCTGTTTCAATGTTTCTTTAGTGAACACATACTTTACATTATCACTAGGACAACTTGCTTGGTTATGTATTATTTCCCTGAAGGCCCATCCTATAAGAAGCCCTAAAAAAAAATAGAACTTTAGTAAGGGATACTTACTGCATTACAAGAAAATTGTATTCTCTGGGACCTTTCCATTAAAGTATGAAATTACTAGATGCATATTTCAGTTGATTTAAGATCTACTGTATTTCTGGTTCAAAGAAACACAGTCAGCTTTAAGAAATTGGGCTGAAAGATCAGGCTTCTTCTTAACACACATAATTTGAAATCTCCTTTTCTCTTTGATTTAATGTTGCATAAGAGCCCACAATATATACACACATACCCAGTGGCTTGCAGAAGTATTGACCCCCTACCAATAATCTCACAAATGTTGGAATTGCAAATAATGTATGTTCATTTTTTTCAAACTAACTACAGTATTTTTATTCAAAGCTACACCGCTATATTGGTTAAATGGAACACTGTTATATGAGGACGAGGTTAAATGCCAGCAAAGGGAAAAAAAGAGTGAAAAATACTGGTTGCATAAGCATTTAGCCCCTTAAGTCAGTACTTGGTAGAAGCACCTTTTACAGCAATTACTGCTATGGGTCTTTTTGGATCGGTCTCTACCAGCTTTACACAGGAGGATGGGGAAATGTTTGCTCATTTATCACAGGAAAATTGATCCAATTGATCTGATAAATTTGTTGAGGATCATCGATGGACTGCGATCTTTAAGTCTCGCCATAAATGTTCGATTGGATTCAAGTCAGGACTTTGACTGGGCCACTCAAGAACATTACTTCTCTGCTTGTTCAACCACATCAGTGTGGCATTGGCTTTCTGCTTCGGGTCATTGTCCTGCTGAAATGTGAATTTCCTCTCCGGTTTCAGCTGACTCAAACCTGTTTTCCACAAGAATTCGCCTGTACTTTGCACTATCCATTCTCCCATCTATCCTGACCAGCTTCTCAATCTCTGCTGATGAGAAGCATCCCCATAACATGATGTTGCCACCACCATGCTTGACAGTTGGGATGGTGTTAACTGGGTGATGTGCACTGTTGAGCTTGCTCCAGACACAACGCTTGGAATTTAGACCAAAAAGTTCATTTATTTTAATTGTTCATTAATATTAATATTGTTAAGGTATGTATGGTAATACATTATTGTACACCAGGACTTTATACAGTAATTATTACATTATACTGTATTCCATATAATTAATTGAAAGAGTTAATAAGTGTAAAAATTATACATTTCTAATATTATAACAAGATTTTCATTAGCTTTGGTACACACATGAAAATCTGTTAATAACACTACCCTAATAACACGCCTTAAAGTTTGACCAATGCGCATGTGCAGTGTATTGGAAAACGCAGGTAATGTAACGATGGGGATTTTGATAACGGACTTTATTTATGAATATACTTAGCTTTGAGGATCCCCATTAAATGAAGGAAAATTAACATCTGTTACCTAAATAGGTAACATAAAGCTACAGTATTTGTCCTCAATTACCACACTTCTATGGATCCATGTCAGAGTTTGGAAAAATGTGAATTCTGGATTAACATTAGCTCAAACAGCAATGGCAGTTTGACTAGCATATTGCCCTTCTTGGACACACTGACAAGGTATACAGCTTTTAAATCAGTGGATGTAGAATTTGCAAATGGGGGCTAGATGCAGTGGCAGATTACAAACTAGGCACATGCTTAGGGGCCTCCTAGGTTAAGGGGCCCCCATAGGTTGCAGTTGGCCTGTGCTGTGGCTCCCCATGCAGCAGCCTGGCAGTCACTGACTGCCATACTCTCCCTAGTCCGTCGGCACTGGGATCCAACTTCTGCCCGACCTGAAGAGGGAGCTACAGTCCCCAGACCTCACCCAAGGTAAGGAGTGTGCGTGTGTGTGTAAGAGAGAGAGGGGTGTCTGTTACCTTCTCTGGAACAGCCCTCCTCCTGCAGCGTCGCATTATCTTGGGGACTCACCATCAAATGATGTCACGACTTCACATGGCGATGCGTTGCCATGACATGATGCCGCAAAGTCAAGATGCCACAATGTTGCAGGAGGAGGGCTACCTTGAGGAAAGAGCCCCAAAATCTTGGTGCCTAGGGGTCCCAGAGGGTCTTAATCTGCCACTGGCTAGATGTATCACTGTGCCTTATTCAAAAATCTCCGGATGTGCAGGTGCAAATATAGTAATGTTTGTTAACACAAGAAAGAGGACATTTGTTGAATGAAGCCCACATTTACTAAACGGTATGAAGCCGTACTGTATCTCCTCACCCATTCACTTGAATTGGCATTGTAGTTCACTAAATCATTGCACAGTTAGGTAGACCTGGACCATAGTTAGTTCTGGTGAAAGGAACATAATTATAAAGAGGTATGGGACAAAGAGCAGGTTTAATTAGTTTATATATGCAGCACCGATTTGAGAAGATACAGACAATAATGTTGCTGCTACTCCCTATGCACCTAGTGTAGGTTGTGAGTTGTTGCTTCAATTATGGAAAAAACATGAGACTCACTCAGTCATAGACACTACCTCTCACGTTATATATAACTTAGACAACCTGCAATGAATTAGACTTTTTGCATTGGCTTTATATAGACTGTATATCTTATTGATTCCCATGTTTACTACCTAATGCCACAATAAAACTATGAAGGTGAACTATTAGTTGCCCTAATCAGTGATAATTTTCTAATCAATTATTATGTATCCTTTCCAGTGATTGAATTGATGCATTATTAGTTATTGTTCTGTGTTTCACAGGAGGAAGGAGGGTGTAGCGAGGTGGGTGGGGTGGGGGGGGGCGGGGGAGGGGTCGTCTTCAAAACATTGCACAGTGAAATATTGCAGTCCCGTCTGGCAGTCAAGAGGTTAAATATGTATTTAGACACCATTTAAAAAAAAACATTATGCTATATTTATGCTTAAGAACAAAAAGAGAAAGAGCTGTCTTCATGTAAATCCTAATTTCTTTATTTATAAAAGTTTACTTACAGAAAAGTAGTGGTATTCTACACAGACCCATCCCACTTTGACTATTGCTCCATCACTTCGCCTAGACTTATTTTTCCAGCGGTATTAAGCATGAATAAAACTTTTGCAGAGCACTGCTTACTTGGCTACGTACATCAAAGAACCAATGCTATAGTTCTTCTATGACTCAGGGTAAAAGTATTTCCGATTTTCAAATCCATAATTGTTTAATGGGAGCGATTTGTAAGCTAAAGTAACACTGTGTTTATGATGACTTTTCCATTTTAAGGGCTTGACATTACATAGAAAAATATAAATAATAAAGAATGTTGGTCTCAAGAGCATTATTGTGGTTGAACCACAGGAAATGGATGTGAAATGCATTAACGTAACATTTATCTTACCTGCATCCACTATCTTTAAATAGAATTACATTGCAGAGGCATAATAGAAAATCAATAAGTTGCCTCACATCTGTCTTACCGCAGGTATTGCAAAGACTAAAAGGTACTATAGATTAAACATAACTTCTGTTTTAAAGTTTCATCATTTGACTCTAACTTGTAATTGAAAGCACTGAAACATTGCAAATATAACACACAATATATAAGATTTTAAGGTATAAAAATAATGCTTGCATTCAGATGGCAGGATTGCCTATATCCCTTCTCCTTTCACTATGTATATATACATATACATATGTATATATATATATATATATATATATAGTGAAAGGAGAAGGGATATAGGCAATCCTGCCATCTGAATGCACTCATTGTTTTGATACCTTAAAATCTTATATATTGTGTGTTATATTTGCAATGTTTCAGTGCTTTCAATTACAAGTTAGAGTCAAATGATGAAACTTTAAAACAGAAGTTATGTTTAATCTATAGTACCTTTTAGTCTTTGCAATACATGCGGTAGGACAGATGTGAGGCAACTTATTGATTTTCTATTATGCCTCTGCAATGTAATTCTATTTAAAGATAGAGGATGCAGGTAAGATAAATGTTACGTTAATGCATTTCACATCCATTTCCTGTGGTTCAACCACAATAATGCTCTTGAGACCAACATTCTTTATTATTTATATTTTTCTATGTAATGTCAAGCCCTTAAAATGGAAAAGTCATCATAAACACAGTGTTACTTTAGCTTACAAATCGCTCCCATTAAACAATTATGGATTTGAAAATCGGAAATACTTTTACCCTGAGTCATAGAAGAACTATAGCATTGGTTATATATTGGTTATATATATATATCAAATGGAAATATTACTGTATGCTCATTTGCATGTCTTAGTCAGGTCTGCAACCCCGCCTTTCACCATTATCACCCAGCATACAGCACTTCCACTGCAGCAAGGGATTCTGGGAAATGACATGCAAATGAGCACACAACGCCATATTTTGCTTCAAAACCATATAACATGGCCCCCTATAAGCTTATGCTTGCCACATTGCACAGCTTTTGAGCTTAGCCTGGGTTAAGATGCATGGCAAGTAAACCTACCCACAGACAGCTGTTTCGACCTTAATGGGTCTCATCAGTGTGAGGTTGGTTATACTTGCTTTGCAAAATGAAGATATATATATATATATATATATAGATATAGATAACAGAAATATAGACAGCGCCAAAGGGATGACTCACGGCCAAATTGAACCGATTCTAACAATAAATGTGTGAATTAGCATTATTATAAACAGATGATATTAGAATGGTCTGGAAATGCTAAAAAAACAAAAACGTATATATTGCTTGGCTGAATATATGTGCGTGTCGTGAAGCTGTATTGAGAAACTGCATAGCAGGCGGGAGTGCATCATCGGCTGCCCCTGCAGATTTTCCTTCTTTTCTCCTGACCTCACGGATTAGCTGATCGGAGGGCTACGAGCTGGAAGGAGAATATTGGATATAAGAACTAGCCGATTGACCTGTACCTTACATCCACCCTGCATGCCCAACTGCCATATCTGAGGGACAGAGTTCCAGAGTGTTCCTTCTCTCCACGGCGTGCGGTGTTGGTAACATATGCCTGAGTGCATTACATGCCTGTAAACTTTTAACCTGATGTACGCAGATATATATTCTTTTATGTTTTATACACTTTTTTGAAAGTACTTCACTATTGTGTTTGCACTGTTTTTTCAGTCTCATAGTAGTACAATAAACACCTTAGCCACTGGAATATTGATATAGTAGAAACAATATAATATACTTATAAGTGTGACCTAAATTACATATGATTGGCAGTGGGTGCGTAACAATGAAAAAGTCTGGAGTCCATAAAATTAAAGATCACATATAAATGTGATGAAAAAGAATTTAAAAAAACCTTGATAAAATATCTCTTGGATTCTGGCTGCTTTTTTTACTCCGGGTTCAACAACCTCCCATCAATACCTATCAGAGAAAAAGAAAAAAGCGCCCGTTCCTCGTGTGATAAAAAAATACAAATGTTTAATAAAACTATAAACTCAGACAAATTCAAACTCACAAATTCGCCAAAGTTTGAAAGCGTGGTGTGAGAGGAAACTCATGCGCCAACACAGCTGAAGTGACCGCCTTCTGCTTGCTCCACTGGAACACGTGACCTCTGGGACCTCACCGCTGGTTACTGATGTAAAGTTCCTCTGGCAACAAAGAGATTGCAGCGTTGCAGTTCCTGGTTTAGGGGAGTGCTGCTACATGGGAGTAATCCCAGCAAGGAACGGCAGTCTATGCTCTCACTTTTCTTGGTGAAGTGGCTCTCAGTCAGCCACCGTAGGTCCTTTCTCACCATGTGACCCTACGCGTTTCTTCCGCAACGGGATTTCACATGTGGTGAGAAAGAATCTATGGTTAGGATTAGGACCCAGAACCTCTGCTATTCAAGGCAGGAACTCTATCATTGAACTACAGTTTCTGAGGCGCTGGGGAGTTCACCTGTCAGTTGAACTATAAAGTATGCTGTGACAGGGGAACTATCCAGCAGCAGCTATTTAAATATACTTAACATAGTTCATTATTCTATCACTCAGGTATCTACTGTTTGATTTGCTCCTTTTATGAGCATAGGCATTTCTCCATATATTATTTGGAGGGCATATATTTACTGCTTGGGACTCTACTAAAATAGCTCTCTCCTTTTATTTTCGATTGCGGTGTAGATAGAATGTTAGCTTCTGTATACACACTTGTGTATATAGTTACATATAGCTGAACCCTGTTATAACTCGGTGCTCGGGTCCACATAATGAGATCGCGTTATAACCGGAATCGTGAAGGAAAAAAAATGGCCGCCACGATCAGGGGTTCTGCATTGGCAGGGAGGGGGGGTGGGGTTGTGGTGGTGTGTGTGTGTATTTAGTATAAGTCGTATTATAACTTGTTTTGTACATTATGGCCATGGGCCCTACAATCTGTTTTCCCCTGTGGTCCCTTGATACCCCAGTCTGCCAGATCCCTGCTCTGTTTGCTTGCTATATGATGTAGATTGCATTAGTTCAGGTGCAGCCTACAATGTGTAGCAACCAAAAAGTTATGGGTTGTAGTATTCTTTACCGTTCTTTTTAATGGCGTATATGGTCCCCGCTGTAAAAGTGTTAAACCCAGCTCTCTGTGGCTTCGTATTTCTGACCATTCAGGGGTAGCATTAGTTATATTTCCGAAGCCATAATGATATCATTCAAAATGATATGTTTTTTTACCCTCGATAATTTTGAAGCCACATCACGCTTCGTTTAACGTTTAACTGCGACGTTTACGACGTTTAACTGCGTCGTAAACTTGAGCGGCCTCTGATTAAATTATGCTGTAAAAAAGTCAAAAGATTAATAATTTGCTTCCTGAGAAACAGATGCTTATCTGACATTAAAAGCCAGCTTCCTTGATATTTGTATTACTGTTTCTCTTAATCTCCCTAACATCACAAATAAAACGCGTTGTTAATAAAGGCCGCGCGTATGTAAGTGACAGCGATGTTCCAGAAATAAATAGCTCTTGCAGGGTTAGCTTTGCAATTAATGTTGTAATATTGACATTTACGGAGGCACGGCTCCCACCCTTGTCCTGCCCACGTTTATTTCTGCACGTCCCCCTTGTTTCATGAAATTAGATGGAAAGCTCTTCAGGGCGCAATGTGCTTGAAAATTGAATGTACATATACAACAGTTCCTAACATTTTCAGTAACCTCTTTAGTGCTGGACAAGATTGCAGACTATTACTCTTTAATTCCAATGGAATAGAGGTAACCGTTTATGAGCATTGTATATGTCAGAGAGAGAGAGAGAGAGAGAGAGAGTGTGAGTGTGTAAGAGTATGTGTGTGTGTGTACATCTGTTTCTTACCTGGATGTCTGGATAGTTAAAGCACTTTTCCCCACACCTCCTCCAACTACCACCAGCTTGTACTTCTCAGCGGTAATTGCAGACGAGTCCTTGCCACTCATGATCCGCTCGGGTTTGGGTCTGTGCTATACTGTACTTCCCTACTTGGTGAGGGGATACAAAGCGAGCAGTCTGTGGTCACATTGGCTTCCCTGTGGTCCTAACACCCGGCATCTTCAGTCTAAAGCTGTATTCCCACTTATTGGAAGAAGCATAGGAAGAACACTGTACATGTAGTTCTCTCTCTGCCATTAAAGTTTGTGTTATGCTATGGAACAATGTGTTAACAACCAGGGTATGCTGTAGTAATGCTCTATATGTCTGTGTGTCTGTGTGGAGCTTGTACTGTATGTTATGCAAAAAAAACCTTTACCTTTAAAAAAAACAAAACGGGAGCCACGCTCAGACCGCGTTATAAGCGGATCCGCATTGTAGCAGATCGTGCTATAACGGGGTTGAGCTGTAGTTACATACAGTAGTAGATGAGGTTGAACAAAGACATATGTCCAGGTTCAACCTATGCTAATTGTAGATGACAGATACTTATCTTATATTCGTATTTACAGTATCAAGGTATATTTTAGATCTTTGCATTAATGTATAAAGGCACTGAGCATAGCGTTTTTGATTTTGGGTAGGACTAACAGGAGAAGTTTGGTAGAGGTTATCCTATGACCAAATTATAATGGGATGTATGAAATTCTGCATCTGTGCATAATTTCTCCCCTTTTCTATGCTCCAACAATTTGCCAGGTCTAAGCTAACATGAGCCTCCATGGATATCAATTTTCACCAGATGTTTGCAACTTGATTACAAACAAAAAATATTACAGTAAATCAAAGAAAAAAGTCTAGAGTAAGATATTTGCAATTTCAGAAAAATGAAAGGTGTTTTTTGAGTGAGCAGCCCTATAGGTTTCACTTCACTGGAAAATCATGATTGATTTAGAAACTGCTGTTCATTATCTAAATTGTTCTGGTGGCAGCTGCATGCTCAAGTCAAGACATCTATATGTGAATAGAATTAGAATTAGAAACTGTCAATACAATGCAGAAAGAAAACAAAAGCAATTGTGATGTTATTTAGCTTTGGCATTCCTCATTGATTTGATGCTGATTGAGAAAATATGACCAAACACAGTTGATGTGGTATACATACAAAACAACATGACATAGAAAATATAGACTGTTTTTAAGGGAACACTTATCAGTGTCACACTGCAGAAATAAATAAGATAGGAGAAATAAAAGAATTGCTATTGCTTTCAATGAGATTTTCCCCATATAATACATCGGGCGCTGTCTATTCAAACATTTCTGCACACTTTGGGGTAGGTCCACATTGCTCCGTTTATTGTTTCTATCATTACGTTATCTCCATTTAACGTATCGATATGCGTAACACGTATCCCCAAAGGTCCTAAGCGCTATGATGTACCTTTTAACGCGTCTCAATGCTACGATAATCCCCGTTCATTACGGTGGTCATTTTGCTATTGAATGTCATTTTTGCATCCCATTAGCCTTGAGAATACCCATTAATAAGACAAAAAAATGTCTGTTCCTTATTTCTGGAATGTCACATTATTAGCGCAAAACAAGATCTGTGGATCTACCCCTTTGATTCATGGCCAACATGGTATCATAGCCATTCAGTCAGATTACGTTCCAAAAATCTAAGTGAGTAATTTACCAATGTTAAAATATGACACCAATGCCAAAAGCCAGCCTAAATACACTCTTGTAGTACAGCTTGTATTTATGAAAAGCTGATCACTAATGTTCTCACAATCAGATTCCATACAGTTGTGTGTTCCGTGTGCCCCTGGGCTGTAGTCTCCTGAATTATTTTTGAATCAGTTGAGCTTTATGAGGGTTTTTTTTCTCACCAATCAGATAGTTTAAAATGAAAATAAAGGGGAACGTTGTGAAACTTTTTAGAATATCACTTCAACTTGGTTAAAAGTTTACAGTGACATATTACTTTATCCTGGTTAAAAGTTTGCAGTGACAGCAGAACAAACTGTTCATTTTGAAAGCAACAGCCCTGCCGAAATATATTTTTTTACAACTTTGTACAGTAAATACAAAAACCACTTGAGCACATTCACATGTCTCAGACAGGTCTGCGACCCTGCCTTCCCCATTATCACAATGCTTCCACTGTAGTCAGGGATTCTGGATATTGACATGAAAAAGAGCACTCAGGGCCTTATTCAGAAAGCCTCGATAAGGCCCTTATCGAGCACTTATCGCCCAAAATGGCTACTCGTATTCAGATAGCCTCGATAAGTGCTCGATAACGGCCTTTATCGACGCAAATTTTTTATCGCTATCCGAAATTCGCCGACTGAGCAGCGATCAGCCCCTTATCGACCATTTTCGGATGGTTGATAAACTCGCGTGATTCAGAGTCGGCTGTCGTGGCTTATCGCAGCCCTAAAAGGCGTTCTTCTCCCCAAATCCAATTCACCACAAATGTTTTGGTCAATTGGTGGGGAGATGCCTCGATGAGCAGCGATGTGTCGGGACTTAGAAAAAATCAGGCCCCTTTCCTGCCTCGGATTGATGCCAGGGGTCTCCGGAGCTGATAGCCATTAATAGCAGCTCCGGACCCCCCCGGCATGCATCCGAGGCAGGAAACATGCATGTACAGCAACTTCATTACCTTAGCGGCTAACCGCTAAGGCAATGAAGGGGTTAAACACCCGTGCCAGGCTTACTGTAAGAAACATACAATACAATACAATACTGTAGCTAGCGAGGTTGGGTGAAGGGGGAATTTGGCCCTTAGTGGCTGTTTAGGCATTGCGGGGGGGGGTTGCGGGGGGAGTTAACCCCTTAATTACCTTAGCGGTTAATACCGCTAAGGTAATAAAGGGGTTAACCCAACCGCTACCCACCGCAAGGTCTAAACACCCATCCTTAGGGCTAATACCCCCTTCACCCACCCGTGAGGCCTAAACACCCACCCCTGACTGACTATACCCACCCTATACCCATTGAGTAGTATAGTGGTACATCATACCCATATAATAATAATATGGGCATGCCAATCAGAGTGTGGAATTTGTTCCCAGGATCTGATTGGCTGAAATACCATCTGATGCCAGCTTCGTGACGTCATCTTAAAGGCAAATGAAGCACAGCCATTCTGATTGGCTTGCATCATTCCCTTTAAGTGACGTCACGGCAATTTTTTTTTTTTAAGTAGGAACATTGTTTTAACAGCCAATCAGGTGGCTGTTAACCATTTTGAGGGTAAATGTGACGTCACAAGCCATATTTAAGGCTGTGATGCCTCATTTGAGCCCAAGAAGCCGTCGAGACAGCATCGGCTGGGATTTAACATGGGGTATTTTGGATTGACAGATGAAGAAAGAAGATAAAGAAGAACAAGAAATGGTTACAGATGAAGATAGAAGAAGGTGATTAAAGAAAGAAAAAAGAAGATTGGGGTACCTGAGCCGGATCTTCATGGCGGATGGCATCGGATGCTGTTGGAGGCCATAAAGGTACGTGAGCTTCCTGTTTCCCCGGGAGTCGGAGGGCCACCGCTTCTAATGGTAAGTTATATATTCAATGTTTGTAAATGTCTCTTTTTACAGGTTTAATCTTTGGATGTGTTTTTTGATTTTTTGGGGGAGGCACATTGACTGATAATATATTAATCGGTACCTCTTTAGGGTACAGATTAATACATTATTATGACAATATTTGGGGGCATTTCTCGCTTGGTATTGGTGTTGCTTTTTTGCATTTCATGTATTATGTGGATGTGATTGTTTGTTTTTTCATGCTTAATGTAATTAAAGGTTTGCGATTGGTGTTCGCTTGTACTTAATGTTATATTATGTTAGCTAATATGTTTTATGGTTACTTCAGAGATTGTATTAATTTATTTTTTTGAGTTTTAATGGTTACATTAATTAATGTTGGAGTAATTCACTGTTTGGATTGGTTAGTGTTACTATTCATTTTGAGTTGGTTTAGGAATTAATTGGTTTGATTGGGTAATGGTTGAATTAATTAATTGTTGATGTTGTAATTGCTTCTATTGATTGGATTAGCTGGCTACTGTTTTTATTTAGTGACGTGTTTTTTTTTGGAGTTTAGTTACATTTTATTACTGTGTGTCTTGTGTATTACTGTATTGTGATTAGGGTGCCCATTGAGTGCTATAGAGGCTTATCATGCCAATATTATTATTATATGGGTATGATGTACCACTATACTACTCAATGGGTATAGGGTGGGTATAATCAGTCAGGGTGGGTGTTTAGGCCTCCTGGGTTGGTATCGGGTCAGGGTGGGTTAACCCCTTAATGACTATAGCAGTTAGTAACCGCTAAGGTGATTAATGGGTTAGGGGCCATTAGAATGTATTTATTTTATATATATGCTTTCTGGCAACGGAGGACAGAGGGACCTGCTGTTGAGGTAAGTCTAACTTTATTTATTTACTTTATTTATGTATGCTAATGCAGTGTTTAATAATGGGCAAATAATCTATTATCCATATCTGGATAATAGTTATTTTGCCCATTACTGTACTGTATGGGTTTGGGCGGAGGGGGGGGCGTGTATTGATGTTTTTTTAAATATTTATTAATATACATTTCTTTAATAGTGTAGAGGTGCAGGGGGTCTCCGGAGCTGAACCACGTTGGTTTTATGTCCGGGGACCCCCTGCTTCCTGAGATACAGGCCCCATTATGGGGTGCCGGTATCCCTCTGTATTGAAATGTCCCGCGTCACGTGACAGGGACATTTCTTTGCATAGGAGATACCGGCACCCCATAAAGGTGCCTGTATCTCGGGAAGCAGGGAGTCCCCGGACATAAAACCAACGTGGTTCAGCTCCAGAGACCCCCTGCACCTCTACACTATTAAAGAAATGTATATTTAAATAAATAATTTTCGGGCGACATTTCCGCTGTGAGAGGCGGCTCTCTCAGAGCAGCTCTCTCTGCAGCAGAAATGAATCGCCGGTTTAGGCCTTTTCAGAGGCTCGATGCTCTCGCTGGCAGCAACTCGCCAGTTTTGGGAATTTTGCTATCACTGGTAATCGAGCCTTTCTGAATACCGTGAAAGCAACGTCCAAAAAACAGTCATTTTAAATTCCCTGGCGATTTTTTTTATCAACCCTCTCTGAATAAGGCCCTCAGTGTGTCACTTTTTGCTTCTTGTCATTTTAACATGGATCCCTATAAGCTTATGCCTGCAATATTGCACGGCTTTTTTTTTTAGCACAGCCAGGGTTTTAAAAAAAAAAAAGTGTATAGCCAATAAACCTACCCATAGACTGGTACTGTATTTCAACCTTTACAACCTTTAAACCAGGATGACCATGTTTATTTATGACACTCCGACTACCTAATGGCCAGTAAGTTTGGCAGCCATTTTGATTTCTCTTGAGGGAGCAGAAATACTAGCGAATAAACCAGTAGGAATCCCGGGAACTGGGTTGGTCTCTGGAGCAAAAAAATGAAGCTTGGTAAAAATAAAAAGAAATATAAAAACAAATTGAGTAGACAGGATTGCAGTGAAATGATTTTAAAACAATGGTAATATAAAGAGAAAGCCCACAGTAGGTTACATTTATACAGGTATGTCTTACAATTTATCACGACATGAAACATCACACAGGGGATAGTAATTAAAATCTCACACATATGAGGTCAGTGCAAAAAGTAATAGGTTTATGTATTTAATTTGCTGTGATGCTGTCTTCCCCTTTTTAGGAAGATTTCATTCATATTAATAGGGGACTCAGAGACTGGTATCCAGCCTATTGAGCAGGTGTAGGAAAGCCCAGTTCTAGAGAAGAAAGCAAATTATTTCTTGAGGCGAACAGCCATCCAGGCCTTGTCTGTAACTGACTAGGACTCTTGCATGCTTGAATTGCTGCCACACATACAGTACCAGTGTTGAATGTCTGTCCATGCAATGTTCTTCTCTTTCCCAGGGAAACTTCTTGTCACACTCTAATAGTAGATGTTGAAGGACGCTGACATTCTGGTTTCAGTTTCCCTTATCAATTTTGTAGATGGCAATGGGCACCATACAGTACATTCAGTGTGAAGCTCAAGTTTCCTTGCTTGATAGAACATGTCTTATTTCAGCCCAGCATGTTTCTGAAAGGAAGAAACAAACAAACAAAAATAATCATCACCTAGCATTGTAATTGTTAGTTTTACTCATGGTGATCTTAATTCATTTGCAAGCATACAGTAGGAGCCCTGAAGGATAGTGACACATTCACATTCCGTCGTCTGCCTGTGTGTCTGTGTTTCATTCTTTAAGACTTACTGTACAAGGTTGAGCTTCTACAGTATAGTGTACTGTACAGTAGCTGTCTTAACTTTGACGATGAAGTTTTAAGCTCCATTCAACTGAACTGAATCTTATTATACCACATCAGCTATTTTACTTTTGTTTAGACAAAGGTATTTTATGGAGCTAAATGTCAGTGATTGCTGAAATGTTGTGTGTCATTTTGCTCTGCTTATTTGAATATCTTATGTTTTGTTTATTTTTTTAATACTATGGAGAACAGCCACATCTTTGGTGTTAAAAATCCTCCATTTGTTTTTGGGAACTTTTAGTGACAAGCATCTCATCTCATAACAAATTACTTACTGTTCACTACTTTACACATGTATTTATTGTCATTATATTCAGCAATAGTATTATATGTTTATAATCTAAAAATACAAACTATTAATTCTTTAAGTCTTAACATTTTAGGTAAGGTAATTTACAATTTAGGGTGCACTCCCACCTACCAGTTCTTGGCCCATTGTGGACATTATCAGCAGAGAAAGCCTTACATTTGAGTCTCACTTTCTATAGGAGAGAGACAATAATGGGGAGCAGTTGAATGTCTCAAATGATGGGTAAAACCTACATGGATAGCCTACAGTACATGTATGCCAGAACTTTGTATGAACCTGGTAGAAAGGTGTATATATTTAAATTTGTTGTCAAATACAATTGACTAAATGGGGACTCTTAGAGGGGCACTGTGAATACACATTTTTTTACATTTGACTCTGATCGTTGGCCATAGATAATTATGCCACAGTAGACCTAGAAGAATGGTTGTGGGAATAATGATACATCCAGGTATACAATGTAAGCTACTTACTGCTTGTAACTCCAATAGTAATATTGCCCACATTACTCACTAATGGTAGTTGGGTAAAATAAGAAAAAAAAGTAACTTTTTTGATGCATACTCAATATGTAGTAACGTCGAAAAATATTTTATTAATAAAATGATCCTTTTAGCATCAAATACAAAGGATAAAAACAGCTTTATACAAAGCTAAATGTTGCGTTTTGTAGAATTAAAAAAAGTCTTATTTTTACATTATGTAACCTTGATACACAGCAAAAATGAAACGAGCACTTTGACGAGCATTTTAAAAAGCTCAAGTTGTGCAATGTTATTCCCCTAAATAGCCGTCAATGAGGATGGGGTTAACAAGAGAATATAAAATACACCTGGAAGGGCATTCCTAATACACTTCTTTTAACAGGATGCTATAAGGATTACACTACAAGAATTAATCATCTTAAAACAATAAGGCACGAAGCCCCAGTTTTATTTCAAGAACGATGAGTGTTCTCTCTCATTTCAAAGTGCTCTTCAATACATGAATTCTGTTTGTTGTGAAGGGATAATTGAGTCTGATCTCACGGTAACTGTCATCAACTTGAATGGCAATATCAGTTAACACAAGATCGAACTCCAATACTACAGTAAGAGGTGCTGTGCAGTAAGGCACCTTATGGACAATACTGCTGAATTACTCAATCTTCTCTGACACAAGGAAGCAACTTCACAGCTTATTGAATACGGGCCTAAGTCGCTAACTTTAACTTTATAGTGATTTGCAATAACATTAGAGCCCGGTTTATATACCAACATATGATATGACTAAAAGTGCTCAAAAGAAAGAGGCAAACAGAGGGTGGGAAGATGTGGACCCAATCTGTTTTATTTTTTTCTACCGTTTACTTTGTTTTAATAAGAGATGGGCACATTTTTTGGACGAATTTGGGTCCGCAGTGGATTGTCCGGTTCCTTTGCTCAGCGGATTTCAGCAGATCAATCTGAAAAGGGCGATTCGCGGCTGGCGGATTATGTATTATTACCAATACACTCCGTATATTCTGCAACCCGTGCGTGGATTTGCAGAATACAATCTGCGTATTCAGCAATCCGTGGGCGGATTGTTAAAAATCTACAAATCCATCCACGGATTGTATCCAATGGCGGTTTTCGATGAATCCGTGTGGATTGAAACCGCCCAAATCCGATTTTGGATTTTACACCGCAAAACAAATTTTGGGGCTTACATCAGCAAAAATCCGGAAAACAGATTTGGGCGGTTTCACCCTTATCAAGTTTTAATACAGTATTTCAACAGTATGTTACTTTTGGGTTTCTCTTTAACCACAATCTTCAAAGTAGCAGTTCAATAGGTTACTTTGAATGTGTTGTAGATTTATGGATCTTGTCTTTACCACTAATACTGTATGATGTTGGGCAGATGATGTAAGTCTCGGATAAGGTGATACTGTCTGCGTTATGTGAAATGGAATAACAGAGCAGAAGGGGATTGAGTTATGTGAATCAGTGATGCGTAACTTTTCATTTTCTTTTCATCCCATCTCTAACCTAATGGAACTCTTCGCAATCATTATGCATAGATTCCATTACGAATTCCCAGATTTATAAATGTACTCAATGGGTTAATAAATCGTTTCTTTTCTTTTCAATCACAGAAGGTAAGCATCCCCATGTGACAATGTGTGTATGGTATGCACTACGGTTTAAGATTTGAGGCTCACGATCTGAATTCTATATCTTTTTTTTTAATCATGTATTGAATGTCTGGCACAGGATGGGAAACAGATCAAGTAGACTCTTCTATCAGTACCTTTGACCTTGCGTGAGTACCATAAGCTTTAATGTTTCCTCTGACCATACTGTAGCTATTTAAATGATGACATAACAGTCAACAACTTTAAGTTTATTGTGCTGAATCATCTGACTTCAGTTTACAGTCTAAATGATAAGTCAGTTAGTTTACAAAAGTGAAGGTTGTGACTCTTACAGGTGCTATATATGTTATTACAATCTTACTAATAGGTCCATTTAACTTGCATGTCAACGTACACACAATCCTTGCAAGCTCAAAAACCAACACCCACCATGTGTATATATATATATATATATATATATATATATATATATATATATATATATACACACACACACACACACACACACACACACACACACACACACACACACACACACACACACACACACACACACACACACCAAAAGAGAAGCAGGTGGCACTCCAACAATCCAAGCTATTTTAGGTGCATGTTCCATAAGCATCAATAGAACAACATATTTCCCATGAGAGAAATCAAGAAACAGCACTCAAAGGTAAACATGAAAAACCTGTATTAGTGAATACATAGCACACTTAAATCCCCTGTATTAAGATATTGCTCCCTCCATTTCCGAGGTAAGTGAGAATATTCACAGATAGGGGGTTATGCACTAAGCTGTGATAAGTTGGTTTTCTGGGTGCTATGCACAAAGCAGTGATAAGTGCTTTTAAGCGAGATACATGCCTTTATAGCGTGATATTGCCTGTTGTGAGATTCACAAAGCAGTGATAACAGTGCAGTATAGTGCTAAAATGGCGTTTTTTCCCACTTAAAAGAACTTATCACTGCTTTGTGAATCTCATAGCATACAGTATCACGCTATAAAGGCATGTATCTCACTTGAAAGACTTATCACTGCTTTGTGAATCTCACAGCAGGAAATATCCCGCTATAATGGCTTTTTATCTCACTTAAAAGCACTTATCACTGCTTAGTGCATAACCCCCATAGTGCTAGAACCTGCAGAGTGGTCCTGCTGTCACGGGGCTGCAGGCTTGTAATGCTTTGGCCAAAGTGTTTAACTAAATGACCCATACTTACTGTATGAGAAGACAAACCAATAAGCATTTAACTACAGTATATACTTTGTCATTTGGATGTTGCATTGGGGCTTTTTGTTTTTTGTTGTTGTATACATGTAAACTTAGGCACATGGGGAGAAAAGACTACCGGTTAGTACACATCAGATAATATTATAGGAAATGTGACCTTATTCTCCAAATAGACCAATCATAAATCTGTGATAGTAATATACTGTACCAACAGTCCTGATGAGTTCTAATGTAGTTACATTGATAATTAGTAGGGAGCCCTTTTTAGACTACATAGGCCCAGATCCACAAAAGGGTGCTAAGCTATAGCAGACATACACACCTGATGTCACCCAAGCCTCCCTGCCACCTCTTCCCCTGTAAATGGTGTTAACCTTCTGATTTAATACTGACAAACCTTAAAACTCGCCCCACAAAAGCATCCCAATGACCTGCACTCATGGCTATTGTCCCACCCCCCCCCCCCAAAAAGTGATCACTGTAGAAATGTAAAAATGCTTTAAGCATTCCTATTTGGAACTGTAATATAGATATGGTAGAGCCCAAGGAACAATTCCACAGGAACAATGTTCCTTGGGCTCTACCATATCTATATTACAGTTCCAAATAGGAATGCTTAAAGCATTTTTACATTTCTACAGTGATCACTTTTTTGGGGGGGGATGGGACAATAGCCATGAGTGCAGGCTATTGGGATGCTTGATTTGTGGGACGAGTTTTAAGGTTTGTCAGTATTAAATCAGAAGGTTAACACCATTTACAGGGGAAGGGGTGGCAGGGAGGCTTGGGTGAGATCAGGTGTGTATGTCTGCTATAGCTTAACACCCTTTTGTGGATCTGGGCCTATGTAGTCTAAAAAGGGCTCCCTACTAATTATCAATGTAACTACATTAGAACTCATCAGGACTGTTGGTACAGTATATTACTATCACAGATTTATGAGTGGTCTATTTGGACAATAAGGTCACATTTCCTATAATATTAACTGATGTGTACTATATATATATACAGTTGTGTGAAAAAGAAAGTACACCCTCTTTGAATGCTATGGTTTTACATATCAGGACATAATAACAATCATCTGTTCCTTAGCAGGTCTTAAACTTAGGTAAATACAACTTCAGATGAACAACAACACTTGACATATTACACTGTGTCATGATTTATTTAACAAAAATAAAGCCAAAATGGAGAAGCCATGTGTGAAAAACTAAGTATACATTATGATTCAATAGCTTGTAGAACCACCTTTAGCAGTGGAAAAAGTAATCGTTTTCTGTATAACTTTATCAGTCTCTCACATTGTTGTGGAAGAATTTTGACCCACTCTTCTTTACAACGTTGCTTCAGTTCATTGAGGTTTGTGGGCATTTGTTTATGCACAGCTCTCTTAAGGTCGAGCTACAGCGTTTCAATCGGGTTGAGGTCTGGACCTTGACTGGGCCATTGCAACACCTTGATTCTTTTCTTTTTCAGCCATTCTGTTGTAGATTTGCTGGTGTGCTTGGGATCATTGTCCTGTTGCATGACCTAATTTCGGCCAAGCTTTAGCTGTCAGACAGATGGCCTCACATTTGACTGTAGAATACTTTGGTATACAGAGGAGTTCATGGTCGACTCAATGACAGCAAGGTTCCCAGGTCCTGTGGCTGCAAAACAAGCCCAAATCATCACCCCTCCACCACTTTGCTTGATAGTTGGTATGAGGTGTTTGTGCTGATATGCTGTGTTTGGTTTAGCCAAATGTGGCACTGTGCATTATGGCCAAACATCTCCACTTTGGTCTCGTCTGTCCAAAGGACATTGTTCCAGAAGTCTTGTGGTTTGTTCAGATGCAACTTTGCAAACCCAAGCCGTGCTGCCATGTTCTTTTTAGAGAGAAGAGGATTTCTCCTGGCAACCCTTCCAAACATATCATACCTATTCAGTCTTTTTCTAATTGTACTGTCATGAACTTTCTAATTGTACTGTCATGAACTTTAACATTTAACATGCTAACTGAGGCCTGTAGAGTCTGAGATGTAACTCTTGGGTTTTTTGCAATTTCTCTGAGCATTGCACGGTCTGAACCTGGGGTTGAATTTGCTGGGACGTCCACTCCTGGGAAGATTGGCAATTGTCTTGAATGTTTTCCACTTTTGAATAATCTTTCTCACTGTAGAATGAAGGACTTTAAAATTGTTTGGGAATTGCCGTATAACCCTTCTCAGATTGATGGGCAGCAACAATTGCTTCTCCAAGATCATTGTTGATGTCTTTCCTCCTTAGCATTGTGTTAACACACACCTGAATGCTCCAGACCAGCAAACTGCTAAAACTTCGACTTAGTAAGTTGGGTGTACTTCGTTTTTCACACATAGTTTCTCCATTTTGGCTTTATTTCTGTTAAATAAATCATGACACGGTGTAATATGTCATGTGCTGTTGTTCATCTGAGGTTGTATTTACCCAATTTTAAGACCTGCTAAGGAACAGATGATTGTTATTATGTCCTGATATGTAAAACCATAGAATTCAAAGAGGGTGTACTTTCTTTTTCACACAACTGTATATATATACATATATCTACTGTATATATATACACAAAATAAAAAGAAGTGCAAGCTCCATAGCACGTACTGCTGCGGCCCCTCCTATCCTCCTACTTACCCGTATAAATGCGGGGATGTTCTCCGTTTATTACAGAGTTTCCCGCGCGTCAGCCGCACTGACGCATAAGCGCTAATGACGCTTTACATTGAAAGCGCCCACAACGTCGAAACCGGATGAAAAAAACGCCTCATCTGCCCGCGTTTTTAAAAATCCCGCGGTGGCGGCCGCAGGAGGTTAAAGGCGGCCGCCACTGTAACTGTATAAAAATCAGGTATATTTATTAAAACAAACGGTCCCAAGGAAATGCACTTACAGGATGTTTAAAAAACACGTGTGGGAGAGAAATCTCTAAGAGGAGTCATCAACATGGACGGAGGTGTCCGAGATAGATACTGTGCACCTGGTCATCAGTTAATGCCACATACAGCTCCTGCCACGAGCTCACAGCATCTCAGCGTCTCACAATGTCTCACTGGGTTTTTCTCCGTGTGAAGTTAGATACCAACAGTGGGAGGATTACCTGGCTATTTGATTTTTTTTTTTAAAGACTTCTAGTAGGAGATCATTTAGTCTAACAAAATTACCAACCAAACTGGTTACATAAAGTATATCACAAACACACATTCTTATTAGGTAAAGTGGTGAAAAATATATACAGTACCATTTTATAAAATGGTATATACAGTATTTTTCACTACTTTTCAAAACAACAAAAACCATCTAGTACCTAATAAGAATGTGTGTTTGCGATATCCTTTATGTAACCAGTATGGTTGGTAATTTTATTAGACTAAATGAAAAAAAAAATCAAATAAAGTAGTGTAGCCATGCCATCGGTGGCTACTGGTCTGCTTCTCTCCTGGCAGAAAGCCCTGGTACAATCAGGCTGCCAGTAATTGATATGGGGTTTTCCCCCTCCTTGGTAATTAGCACCTGTCTTGCATTTGCATCCAACTTAGAATCATTTTAAAAGCTGTTGATTTATGAAGGCTTCTTAATTGTGCTCACACATGGACCAGGTGCAAATCAGACTACACTATGAGAACACATGAATTTATCTGCCGATTTTGAACCATACGGTAGCTGCTTTTCTTACTCTATGGATGTACAGATGCTGCTTGCCTGAGAATACTTTACAGAACAATAGAACAAGAGGCAGGAGAAGAAGGGGCATATTTTTCAGGACTATTGTAGTAGCAAAAAAAGATCACATCCAATACAAAGGTGTCTGATCTAAGACGTCATTAGCATCATTTTACACTAGATGCTTACGACTCTGTAGTGCCCAACTTTAAATCACATCATAAACACAAAAATGATGTTGGCGCAGTGGCAATATTGTTACACCAACACGGTTTTTGCATTTATGACAAAACTCTAAATCTGGCCCAATATGTTTATCAAGTCCCCTACATATAAAATCAGTAAAAAAACATTCATTGGGTCTGCAGTTCTTTAATACATGCTGTGCAATTTTATGCTTCAGTTTCATCCGAGTTTTATAGCCATGAGTCTTTAATAAATACCACGTTTACTTATCATATTGTAAGCTTAAAACCTTGAAATACACGTTTGCAAAGAAAACAGCAGTGTGGTTCTGTTCAATAGTCTAGCAGTAGCAAACTTTAATCTATTAGCCGCCTATGTTATTTAGCATACATTTGTAGCTAATGGGCTCTAAAAGGTCAATCCCTCTTAGGCCGCGCTTATAGTGCCGGCGACGCGACGTCGCCTGAAAACAAATACATTGCCGCCGGCGCGTGTGCTTATAGTGCGCGCGATGGCGACAAAGCGACGGAGTGACGCCAACAAAGCGGAAACTGGAAGCCGGCAAAATTTGAACAAATCAAATTGCCGGAATCCCGAGACCTCACCGCCCGGCAAAACATAACTTTCGCCGGTGGCGACAGCGACGTCACCCGCCGTGTCGCCGTCGACGGCACTATAGGCACGGCCTTAGGGCTAAAATAAATTAATGCCAGTGGAATTTTTAAGGGGTCTGTGTGATTGAAGCCTTTTTACCTAAACCTGTCCCTTATAAATATTGGTAAATATTTGTTTAAGTTAGTTTGCAACATGAACATGGTGAGCTGAGACTTGGGAGGAGGTGATTTTCTTTGGCTGCTCCCTTTTGTGTGACGCCACTGTGTGTTCAGCAAGTGCTTGTACAACTGGAGCCCCTTCTTTTCCCCACCCCTGATCTTCATTGGCTTTAGGATAAGAACAAGTTGGGCTAAAGGTACAGAAAACATATTGCCAAATAGTTTTCTATTCATTGGCTTTGAAGAAATGCAATTTATAACGGCTCTCCCATAAAATATGAAAGCAGCCACATCTTTGCTATTGGGTGGTTTAGGCTTGTTTAGGGAAGCCAATAAGACTGTAACATGTTTTACAAAAGCTTGTTTTGTTTTCCAGCTACGTGGGATTGCAACTCACATGCATGCATTCAGACTCAAAACTGAGAAAGAAAAGCAAGAATCCACATTTAAAAAGGATTAGAGAATGGAGAGACGCTGCCTTTTCAATTATGTTTATTTATTTATAAAATATTTTACCTGGAAGTAATACATTGAGAGTTACGTCTCGTTTTCAAGTCCTGGGCACAGAGTTAAGACAAATAATACATGGTTACAAATACAGTTACATAATGAGCAGGGTATACATTATATACAAGACATTGCATGCACAGTTAAAGAAAATATATATTATTTTCTGTAAAACAGTTACAGACCAGGTTAAAATGTGTGACTGCCTTAGATTTGAAAGAACTTAAACTGGTGGTGGATGTGAGAGTCTCTGGTAGGTTGTTCCAGTTTTGGGGTGCACGGTAAGAGAAGGAGGAGCGGCCGGATACTTTGTTGAGCCTTGGGACCGTGAACAGTCTTTTGGAGTCTGATCTCAGGTGATAAGTGCTGCAAGTGGTAGGGGTGAGGAGCTTTTCAATAATGTAGGCAGATGAAAACAGGCACTTTAGTGTATAGAAAGAAAGAAAATGGGTTATTTTGCCAAGAAATACAATTGCCGTATTTCCTGCCATTTAAAAAAAAAAATGTTCAGACATGCCTTGTGCCTTCACTTAAGACATGGCATTTTTGTACAGCTACCCATAAATAATGACTAAGGCTATAAAACCTTCAAGTGATGCAAACAGTATTTCAGATCTTCACAGTTGAGAGAACTGTAAAATATAGTCACAGATTTAATTTCTCTCTCAGGTTTCTTTGAAGTAGTTCTCTAGCAAACATATGCAGAACACAATCATACCAAGTACGAGTAGATTATTCACACATCTTTTCTACTGAATTAAGGGTAAAAAAAAACAGTTTTGTCCTTGCTCCATTAAACATACTGTCACTTTCACACATTAGGACTAAGAGTTCTGCTTTGAGTAGGTACTGTATAAAAGCCGTCAAGCTTCACAGTGCTGCTAACTTCTCGTAAACAATGCCCTTTAAATGTGCTCTGCAAATATTTTATGTCAGTCTATCAATCCTACTTTTTGGAGCTGTCATTTATATGCTGAGGTATTTATGGTACAATAAATATTGATATTTATTACAGTGTTTGATATATCTAATGATCTAATTAATAGCCAATTGCAACTAGAGATGGGCAAAGTTTTGTGGCAGAATTGGATCTGCCCCAGATCGTCCAGTTCCTTTCGTCCATGGATCAATCTCATAAAGGACGATTCGCCTTTTCAGGATTTTTTTTATTTATCATTGACAATCCAATCCGCGGGATTCTTAAAATCCACCAGTGGATTGCAGAATCCGCAGATTGGATTGGTAAAATCCACCAGTGGATTGCAGAATCCGCAGATTGGATTGGTAAAATCCACCAGTGGATTGCAGAATCCGCAAATTGGGTTGGTAAAATCCACCAGCGGATTGCATGCAATTGCGGTTTTTGATTAATCCGCACGGATTGAAACGGGCACAATCTGTCGACAGATTTTGCACCGCGGAACGGATTTTGAATGGAAAGCTCGGGAAATTCCGCAGAACGGATTTTGAATGAAAAGCTCGGGAAATTCCACGTAACGGATTTTGACAGTTTTGGCCAACTCTAATTACATGTGTTTATGCTTTGAATTCTACATGCTGAATCAAGGGAAATGTACATTTCCCCCTGTTAAATTAGTCGTAAAAAAGACACTAAAAACATACATCTCAGTTTAAATATATGAAATAATTCTGCACCAATTGTTTCAGCTTGCAATGTGTATAGTGAAGAGTCAAAAAATTCCCATGCAGATGTAGCAGTCTATGTTGCTCTCATTGGCGCTGTTACGCCGATGCTCGCCACAAACCGGGACCGGACCGCGGGGCTGAGGTGGGGTTATATAATCACCGACCTGAGTCCACGCAGACTGATCCGGAGTGCGCAGTTCGTAGTCGTACATCGCAGGGTCAGGATTGGAGAAGGCAGCATCGTCGTTATGGAAGCAGGAGTTCGGCAACAGGTAGTCAGGATTTCCCCGCTTCAGCTTAGGAGCGTGAGCGCGGGGGTGGCTTCTGCGCGAGGAGCGGCCTCGGCCCATGACGCCGATCTCAGCAGGAGGAGACAGCAGGCTGGCCGAAGTTCACCGCAGGGCAGCGTCGGGAAGAACCAACGCTTCAGCGCAGAAGTCCAAGGCAGGTCACTGCAAGAGGATCGCAGCAAGCCGCAGGAAAGGAAGGGTAGCCACTGCTAGGAGGGAATGCAGCAGGTACCGGTGCTGGCAACACGCTTCAGCACAGACGTCCCGGGTAGGCCACTGCAAGAGAATAGCAGCAGGCCAGTACTGGCATCAACGCTTCAGCACAGACGTCCAGGGCAGGCCACTGCAAGGAGATAGCAGCAGGCCGCAGGAAAGGAAGGGTAGCCACTGCTAGGAGGGAATGCAGCAGTACCAGTGCTGGCATCAACGCTTCAGCACAGACGTCCAGGATAGGCCACTACAGGAGAATAGCGGCAGGCCACAGGACAGGAAGGGTAGCTACTGCTAGGAGGGAATGCAGCAGTTACCAGTGCTGGCATCAACGCTTCAGCACAGACGTCCAGGGTAGGCCACTGCAAGGAGATAGCAGCAGGCCAGTGCTGGCAACAACGCTTCAGCACAGACGTCCAGGACCAGGCCTCTGGATACTCAGGAACTTGGAAGGTAAGAACGCTAGGAGAGAGGCCTGGGGTGGTTTGTGGCAGAGACAGTAACATAGAGGTAGGAATAATTATGCTCGGCGCTGGTTCAGTGCCAACGCCTAGAATATAAAGGGCGGAGATCCAATCACAGGAGGAGGGTGTGTGAGTATTCCTCCAATGATGTAGCACAGGACAGAAGCTGCAATTGAGAGGCAGCACATGTGCCTTTGATTGCCAGGGGAAGCTTGCAACTGCATGATTCTGTAAGGCTATAGTCAAAGCCAGTAGTGGATTCCTTACAGGCGCATTGCAGTGACACACACAAGACGCGCCAGCGGGTACAAATGACATTGTAATGGCATTAGACACGCGTGATAAAAAGGCATGTGTTATTGCACCCCCTGGATTGTACCAGCGGGTGCAATAACCTCTGCTACATCTGTATCATAATGGCAGAGGTGTTTTGTAGGGAAAACAACCCACATATATATGATTGGATGTCCAGGAGTTTTGGGGATAAGAAAGTTGGCTTGTTTATTTAGGGGACACGAAGACTTCAGAGAGATGTAGGGGACACGAAGACTTCAGAGAGATGCTAGATTAGTATCAGATGTCTAGATTTACCAAGCTCCACTAAATCAGGGCAAATAACATTCTTACATTAAACAGCAACCGTCATTATTAGTTACATCTTCTACAAGGCTGAAGGAGTGGCTCAGTGAGTAATGGCACTGAAACTGAAAACAATCACACTGACTTTGAAGCAGGGGAGTTCAAATCCCAGTGTCAGCTTCTTGTGACCTTGAGCAAGTCATTATCTCTCCCTGTGCCTCAGACATCCAAACGTTTCTGTTCGCGCCCCCCTGTTTGTTCTCTGGCTTCGGCGGTGTCATGTGACGTCGCGTTGCCATTTGACCGCCGTTAATCTATGGCTATCTCTATCTGTAAGAAACATCAGTTGCAAGTTTGCGCCATGGTTCTTAAATGTATTTACTCTTGTAATACATCATAGTTGGGACACTATACAGTACATTTGTCCTGCTGTAAGTTTGTGTTGTCGGGGCACTTTTCACTAAACTGCACTGCAGCTTGCAAATCAGAAAATACCTTGTGTACAGGGGTTGTACATGTAGCGCACTTTCCCCCACCCTATGGGAGCTACAGTGTGTTTGGTGCGTTACCTGTGGCTCACAGGAGGCCTGAACCTCTGCAGCTGGGAGCCTGTGGTGTACCTGATCCGTCTGGTGACAGCGCCTCCACCTGTGCGGGATCCTAACTATGTTGGATAACCCAGTCACAGGACCCAATGCAATAATACACACACTGATATAGATAACAGTTTACTGCATGCATATGAAAAAGGAATAACAATATAACACCTGCACCAAAGTGGCCTCCAACACAGCTGTAGCCCCAAAGTTCCCTTCAACACAGTCTCCACACCCTGATGGGATACACCCCAATGTACTGATGTGCCCCATGGCAGCCAACCACCCTGGTGTCCACAAGAGACAACCCACCCAATGTGTGCGACAGCGATGCCCACAACTAAAGTGTGATTTGTTGGTGCACTTGGAGATACCTGTCGACTGAAGACAAGGGCCTGTTCGGTCCCATGCCATCGTCGTCAGCGACGAGTCTGCCTCCACGTGGGGTGGTATCCAGCTGGAGGGTCCCAGCGCAATAGTCTCTCTCTGTATGGTGATCTGGTCCCAGACCACCGGATTGCCAGTTCGCTGCCGCGTCCTGGCTGTGTCCGTCATACTTGGCACTACAGGGGGAGTGTCCCTATCTAATGGGCCTGTCCCTGCATCAGCCACAAGCTTAGGGGAGTCGGGGCCTAGCTGAGGCCTAAGGGGGTCTTTGGCCTAGTGCAGGGGTCACAGACACCTTGAACACACACCCTACCCTCTCCTTGTCCCAGCTCCGACTGGCGTTGTCTCCTCAGCGCACCAAATATATCCACTAAGTTGCAGGGGGTTCCAGCCGCGCGATTGGCTACTGCAGCCCATGTGTCTAGCAGCCTGAGAGGCTGCTGCAGGTTGTAGTTCCCCTGCGGAGTACTTGTTGGAATGGTCGCTTCTGTGTGACTGCTCTGCGCATGCATGGGGTGTGCCAAGATGGCCGCCGCAATCTAAACATGCACTGCGCATGTGTGACTGTACTGCGCATGCGCATCCACATTGAAGATATATATATATAGTATATAGATGAGCAAACAATAAATATAAAAACCAACACTGCTCAAAAAAGAGTCAATCAAATGATACTTTCTGTAAATTCTATTATATTTCAGCATGTTGATGCATTCTATTATTGCTGCAATCTCCCTTGAGATTCTGTGTTGATAATGTACCAGAGAAGCGTAGACATACTGTACGTAGGTAATTAAATGTTGTAGCTCCTGGCAGAATCTGCAAGTGCAAACTAAACTTTATAAGTAAGTAAATCTGTGCCAAACGTATATCTGAAAAATGCAAATATTGCGTGATCTGTCAAGTATCATGATTTTCTTCCAAGCACAGCAAATCAGGAAGAAGTAAAGTCTTATTCTGGCAGGTGGTGAGTGGTGACTAAGGTGCAGAAAGAAAACATAGCCTGAACATTGGTTACCAATTTAAAATATATATATATATATATAATTATTATTCTTTTTATTATTATTATTATAAAAAAATTTAACCCAACAATTTATGAAGAAAATGGCACTCCAGTGGGGTTCAAATCCTTAAAAACCGTTTGTAGCACAGGTACCAGGGTGAAGTCATATTTTAAAGTCTAATGATCTGTTGCAGCTAAGAAAGACAGGAACTTTTCCTATGCTTGCCATGGTGATGTCTGATACTAACTTTCAAACACACACTATAAGAGCGAGTAAGATTTAACTGTTTAAAATATGTAACTGAAGAAGATGCACATTGCATTGCTACAATGCCAAATCACTACAAGTTTATACTCCCTAAATCATATCCTAAGTGAAAAGCGCAGATAAAAGTATTTTGTAAACCCCTTTGCTGAATTGTAGGGACTCCTGAGTCCTAATTAGAGATTAGAGATGAGTGATATTTTCTTTTGCTGATATAGAATCCGCCGGTTCCCTTGGAACCCTGATTTCAACGAATCATACTTAAATTTAATAAGTGTCGCCAGTTGTGTATATATATATTCCCTGAAACATCCCTTCAAATAAATTAGGGAGACGTGCCTGTGCTGAAAAAAGAACACACCTAAAGTACCAGGCTAGGAGATATGTTAATAGCTACGCAAAGTATATTTAAATGAGTCCCATCCCACACTTCCTAAAATGATTTCCAGTATAAAGAATCTTCGTGTAGCAGAACAGAGACAAATATTCACTGTGCCATCTGCCAGAGTGTCAGACACATACTGAATTGATACACTTTATTTTAATATAAATAACACTCTACAAACTTCAGTAAGTGATTCCACTTGCTTCAAACAGCACACAAAGTGTTATTGGGTTGACAAGGCCATGGCACCGTAGGAATGGGGTATGGTGTCAGACCCAACAGGATAAGAAGTTGAACCCACACAACCTCTTTTATTCAGGACAACAGCTCTAGCAGTGTGAGCTAAACCAGCTGACGGCTAGCACCACTGTCACCGTATACTTCGTTTTGAAATCTATTTCTCATTGCTAGTGCTAATACCTGTATAAAGCACTTTACACTCTTCAGGGATAGAGAAGCATATCTAATAAGCAGTCATCTGCTATGAAACGCCTTCTGCTATGAAAGGGAAGACACCTTACAATTCATTTATTTGAATAAGCTGAAATATATTCCAGCACAGAAGATGCCTTATTGCAGAACGCTGCTTAGTAAATATGGCCCATGTCTTTATCCTTTATAAGATACTAACTCAAGTTACCAGGTCACTTTTGTTTTATGACTTTCTCTCTGCATCTGCTTTATTTGCTATGCTGCACCTTGTTTTTGTGTGTGTCAGAAAACAAGTGTTTTATTTAATTTCTATTAGAATATGGAGAGAAAAGACACTCCTTTAGAGGAGGTGCACTCCTCAATACTCCAAGTGAGTAAAATACCACTTCAAAATGCATAATGACCGGGACAAAGTAGCTTTAAACACATATACAATTAAAAAGAAAAAGAAAGACCTTCCAACAGCTGAAAAATAGAGGATACATTAACGTAATACAATGTACCTGTGATGTATTAGCCTAACTTTCAGTTAAAAAATAGTGATGTACTGAGCACCGGGTAATTACCCGGTACCCGGCTTACCTGGCGCTTTTTCAGCTACCCGGAAATTACCCGGACTCGGGAGCAGGGGGCTGGGATTGGCACCGGGTCAGAACCGGCGCCGGGTAATTTCAGTGCAGCTGAAAATACTTTATAATTTACCTGCAGTCGGCGATGGAAGGTGAAGAAGACCAGTGAGGAAGACCGTGGTGACATCTGAGAGCAGCAGCAGGCGTCCTGGCGGTGGTGGCAGCAGCAGAAGTCAGTGTTCAGCCGGCAGGAGCAGCAGGAATACAGCACACTGCTGATGCTGGTGGGAGCCGGGGACCCATGTGACCAGAGCAGGAGTGTTCCTATTGGACAGCCGGCTCCTCCCCGGCATCAGCTGTGTGCTGTATCCCTGCTGCTCCCACCGGGTGAATACAGACTTCTGCTGCTGCCATCGCCACCAGGACGTCTGCTGCTGCTCCCACGATGTCGCTGCTGTCTTCCTCACCCTCCACAGCTGTCTTCCTCACCCTGCAGGTAAGTGCCATCCGGGTACCCGTTCATTTTGCCCGGGTTACCCGGTTCCCTGAAAATGTAGGACCCAGTACAACACTATTAAAAAGTTATACATTTATTAAGAGACAGAATGAAGTAAATAATAAAATAAAGCATAATTATAAAAAGTACAAAATCTAAGGGTGATCAAACCACAATGTGTACTGGTCTTCGTAGGGAGACCTAATACTTAGTGGTAATTTAAGCAAAATGATGAGCAATGAACGAAGCCTGTATATTTATATTTGCAGAACAAACAACTCCTGATTTAGAGCTTGTTTAATAATGCATATTGAAAATTCAAAATGCATTAAATTAATAGCACGTTGGATTAATCAGAGGCACAGTCACCCTAAAAAGACCCTATCCACTTACATAGTTGGGTACATAGAAGGGATTTAATTCCCCTTGAACAATCTATATAAACATGATTGCACAGATCTGGTCTAATAAGATTTAAATGTATAACATCGAAATAATACCAAGAATAGAAGAAAGAAAAGCACAAGAGTGCACCAAGGGTGAAGCGGTATGTATTAACAAATACACAAAAAAATGCAAGTAGTGACTTACATGTATAGAATTAGTAGTCCAGTGGATATCTAAAAGATCAGGTATCCATGCTGCCACACCAGATGGTCTAGAGTCTGGAGTGGGTGCTGTACTCGGACTGATCAATCCCGAGGACTGGGATCAACCAGTGTCTCTGCGTTACTGCGCTACTTCCGGGTTTATGTGTCACCGTGTAGCCCGTATGTAGCAAGCCACCGCGTCTCCTGAACTCGCTAGATTTCCCAATATAACTGGCTAAGTATAAATGATATGTACAGGGCAATATAAAATTGCACAGAAACTGATACAAATAATAATTCTACCACAATACCAAGAATATTAGTCAACAAATAAAAATAGTGCTTGCTTGTCGAACCGCAGTTATAACTGTGTAATCCCTAGCGCAGCGGAGGTGGCACCAATTTTCTTCTAACCCTATAGAGACAGGTAGCCTATGTTCTGCTCATCGTTTATGTAATCGCACCTGATCTCAGTAATAATATGTACTGAGGCTTATATTAGGTGCTTGAAAAGCTTTCAAGGTTACAATCAACAAAATCGATATCCTTTGGGGGTATTCTGTTAGTAGACAGTGTGTGCTGCTAGACTTCAGTTGGTTTAGCTCACACTGCTAGAGCTGCAACCTAGAAAAGCAGTGGTTGTGGGTTCTAGTTCTATTGGTTCCGACACCATTCCAGTCATTATGTGCCTTCGGCTTATTAACAACTCTACATATAGTTGGTATGAAATCTTTTAAGGAAATGAGTGATGGAACTCATTTAAATCCATTTGCATATCTCATTTGCATAACCATTAGCATATCTCCCAGCCGAGTACCTCAGGTGTGCTCCTTTGTCAGCACCGGCATGTCTCCCTAATTCATTTTGAGGGACCTTTGAGGGAATATTGTACACACAACTGGCAACATTTATTACATTGGGAAGTTGCTCTCTCTCTTGCTCATATCCGTGTTTGGATTTTGAAAAATCCGTCCAGATTGTATTCAATGATTAATCCGGCTGGATTTTCTTGTAGCCAATCCACAGACGGATTTTAGGAGGGGAGGGGAGGAGGGGTGGGGAACTTTGGTCAAAAGGATCTGCGGAATTTAGGGAAACAGATTTGGACTGTTCAGTGAGGACTAGGGATGGACAGAACTACTGCAGTAAAAGTTTGATAACATTTTGTAAACCCCAATGCTTGCAAATCCAATACAGCTGGGGAAATTGGCTGCCTATTCTTATCTAAACATTGGATACATGAGATGTTATATGTACCAATTTATGTTCCATAACATTAAAATGTTTACCTTATTGTGTGTTTCTCGCATCCCACAATTAGTTTTACAAACGAACATTACTGAATAAAGTCTGGGTAACAAAATGGATTATAGCAGACAGGATGGATTTTGAATTACATAAATCATATAGAGTTCATAAGGGACTCTGAATCATTGTCAGGGTTTTACTGATTTACGTACTGTATATGCCCCACAATAAAACACTGCACCGCTTCTCAGGACAGGGGCCAGAAATCATTTTCAGTTGGGGTATTTCTCCTCAGTGTAAGAGCTATCATATCCTGAGAGAGCCTATCATATCATAGTTATAATAATTGTTGTGTGCATGTCAGAATATATTAATAATCATTTACGTGAATTAAAGAGTACACATTAATGGTCATGAAAGCTTGCTATTTTCTTGTCTTTTTAGCTAGTATAAGAAATATATATATATTTTACATAAAAAGTATCACTTAAACTATAAAACAGGGAAATGTCCTAAACTTTCTGTTGAAGACAGTGGGTTCTACATGACGAAAGGTCATCTTTTTATTACTGTATCTTTATAGTTGTGTATGCGTAGACCATTGTCATACTACAGATATCTTAAAAAGCAAGAAATTGTCTGCAATAACAATAGAGGTGTTTCTCTATCTACAGCAGATTATTTTGATTTTGAGCAAGATCCATGATTTCTTTACATCCTATATCCGTTCTATAACTCAAGGGCTTATTTGAATATTCTCAGTCAGACGAGTTATGTCAAGCCCCTTGTGCGTAATAAAAATCTGTAACAAAAGAACAGAGGTGTTTGAAGCAGTTTCCACCCTCACTTAATGTGTAGTTTGAACTTGCTTCCCACATTCCGCAGAGAAACAGGATGAATACACCTTTCCTCTTTAAACAGCTGGAGCTCATCTCAAGATCACTGAGCGGCCACCGTGCAAAAGATGCCTGTGGTTAAAACAGTAAATCCCCATTTTGTTAACCCCAAACTACTTTTTCCATCCAAAGCTATTGTGTGTTGCAGCAAGTCGGAAGCATTCAGTAGCCGCTAATAGGACACTGAGATTTAGTATATATTGAAAAAGATCATATTAGGGACAGGTATAGTAACTGGATGCCACATCACATGAGCCTATAATAGCTTTGATCTCCATTGGAGATACTGATGCTGTAACTTTGTTGGTGTACTACCTATAATGCATTCTTATACATCATTGGAGACGAAAAAAGATATAGTTGATTACTGATCTGATTATGACTTTAAGAAAGATTTTGTTTAGCAGCACAATTAATTTTCACAGTGATCAAATGTAACATAAATATGGTGACTGGATGGAAGATATGAGCTAATTTGTACATATAACTTATATAGCACTAAGTAAACTTTCAATGATAATAATTTGCATTATTAATGTGTTATAAGTATGTAAAGAAAATCAAAATATGCACGGAGGAAAAAAAAAGCAAGAAATAATGTTGATAATAAACTATTCTGGTTTGAAAGGGCAATATGCAGGCTACCACTTCATACTACATGGACATGAAAACGCTTATCTTTTAAACTAAATACATTTTAGATCTCGCTCTGAATAATAATGCATTCTGTAAGTGAGAATGATATTAAAGCTTAGGTTGTCCGCATACAAAAGAATAAAACCCTGTCAATCTGGAAATATAAAACTTGAGTATGATGAATATTACCCTGAAAATTGAAACATGTTCAAGTTCTTGTTATACAGTACATATTTTTTTAATCTACGATGTTCTGAAAGCAGGCATGAATATTAGGGAAAGTTATACGGAGGTCTCATAACTCAGTGAAAATGAAAATATTTGCTTCCAAAGAAAAATGAAAACTTTTCTTTCTTCAACAACTGTAAGCCAAGTGCAAGAATCCACTGGGGTTCTGCTACTGTATGTAAAATGATATACAGACAGGGTCTCCACCACTTTGGGTTTGAACTAGAGACTACAGTTTTCGGTGACGTATCTCCGGGCTACCCCGTTAAATTTCTGGATGGCGGAAGCGTCCTCCGGCATCTGCCCGGCATCTCCCCCTGCAAATCAAGTCAAAACATGGCTGAGTAAAATGGTGCCGGGTTGCCATAACAATGGGATGTTCCGTGATGTCACATTATGGCACCAAAGCATCACGTAGTTTCAACTACTACAGGAGCATGACAGGACCTAGTTACTTATGTTGTAGCATCTATTTATGAATCACAGTGGTTATCTTTATTTCACCACTTTACGGGGCATATTTACTAGGTGGCACTACAGTAATTGACAAGATACTATAAGTCCTGCCAGGCCTGTTTTAATACACAGTGACATCACACAAAATAGAATAGAAGAAAACAGTGCAATTCCACCCACGTTTTATCTTTACCATATTTACAAACAAATTTTGAAAAATTATTTAAAATGTTTTGGTCTTTTAAAAAAAAAAAAAAGGACCATATTTACTAAGTCGTGCTATTCCATAAGACCCACTGCAACGCCAGAAATGAAGTGAATGTGCCACAACGTGTCTTCAGGCATCAAAAAATGCCTTGTAGGTGTAGCCTTGGTAAGAATTTGGGGTATATATCTATCCTCCTACTGATGTAAGTCCTGCTAAGGGCAGGCTGCCAGTAGTTATCATGGGTTTCCCCCGCTTCAAGCCCTGCCTTGATTGGTGGAGGTAGGCCCCCTGACTCTGTGTGGAAGGCAAGAGACACAGGGGAGGGGCCTGCTGACATCATGATGGGTGGGACTGTCTAAATTTAGTTGCTTGATCCTGTCAGTGGCAGTAGTGTTAGAGTGAGTTCTGTCTTGGGAGTGAGAGGAGTGAGTTCTGCCCTGGGATCAGGAGGAATGACTCACAGGAGAGACAAGTCTTACAGTTGGAGGAGAAGCTCAGACCAGACTGAGTAGAGCTTATAGAACTCTAGTGTGGTGGACTAATGCCCCTCACCCTGCTGAGGGGGTGAGGGGGAAAGCTAGCCTCACCTTGAGTGTCTGCACTTTGGGGTGGAGGCCGGGAGCAGTGTGAGCCCCGGACTGCCCATCCTGAAGGGGTACATTCTGGAGGAGAAGGAGGAGGAAAAGACCCTGTGTATGAACTGCAGCTGCTGTGAGCTGTTGCGAGAATAAAGAGACATTGCTGCTTTTAAGAGACTTGTGTGATACTGAAATCTCTCGCCTGAGACCAGGGCTCTCTGGGAGGATTTCACCCTACCCCTATAGGGCTCGCCAGAGATGGAGGCGCTGCACCGTTGCTAGAAGATGAAGGCACTAACCCCAGAAGCCTGTCCCTGTTGTCCCCCATACCATCGCGGGAGACTCAGGCCCTCCTGTTCCTCACAGGTATGCACCACCATAAGACATGTAGCCAGCCCTCACTACACCCTAGGGGTCCGATCTGTGACCGGGGGGGGGGGGCAAAGGGGGGGGGAAGATGGGTTACATAAGACACATCACTTAGCACATACAGGCTTCGATTTCTAGCCTCTGAAAATGTTGTAGGCTCTGAAACTGTTTGACAGATTCTGCAAATATACCTTTCTAATGGTAGCAGTAAAACAACCACAAGCTATTGAATCAGGTCACATTTACATTTGTTGAAGGAGTATAGATAACAGTTGTGGGAGTGCTCCTAGGCATTAATCATTTATTAAAATATGATTTAAGATGGACTAGAAAGAACTTATATACATGCACTCAAGTCAAAGCTTATTACAAATGCATTATCATTTCATATATCCCTTGCTCTACCTATGCATATTTATATGTGACACTTCTCTTTACAGCCACTATATATTTTTGCTTTTCTATGTTTTATTGTACTGAGTAGTGACTTATTGTTAGTGCTACTACTGACAGGTCTCCGGTGCCGCTGCCACATGCAGTCACGCGACCTCAGTGAGCACGGCACAAAGAATTAACACTGTGGGTTGTCCCATTCAGAAGCATGGACCCCCCCTGCAGCTCCATCGCGGCAGACACGGTAACCGGCGCCGCAGACTTTCGCTTGTTTGTCCATACCACTGAGGACAGTAAGTCTGGCTACATCAGTGTTTTGCTTTTATGTTTCTATGGACATCTGACCATGCATGCCAATTCATTTTTTTTTATCTCTGACAGTAACCTATTATATTATTTATATATTGATCATGCATGTACCACTTTGTTTACAGATTTACAGTAGTTCTAGTGCATTTAGAAATATAAAAGCGTTCATTTGATACTGCGTCTGTTTAAAGGCACTATTTTTGGGGACAGATGGGAGACCGTGTTTGAGCTCCAGGTGGCCCGGCTGCAAGTGCTCAAGAGCAGGGATAAATGAATGGACGGAGCTAATACCGGAAGGTAAGGGATTGATAATGGTGCAGCTATGAGATAAAGGGAATGTTAGGGAGCAGGAGGGGAACAGCGTGGAGACAGTACAAGCCGTGAAAGTGAATCACAGAGTCCCCATGACCCCGGCAAGCCCAGTGTGGAGTAGCTTTACTCACAATTATACACCATCCCGTATCCCTTCCCTGCTGCTTCCACTGACGCTGCCAGACACTGTGCGTCTTCCGTTTGGCTTCCGGTAGTGTAAGTTCGATCTTCGCAGACATGTCTCGTTAAGTGCTAATGGGTATATTCAAAGCTCATTAATGAGGCATTAAGTGCTGTCTTCAAGTAACGATGGCTTGACGTTAACTTTAATGGATGTTTGTGCTAATGTTATGCAAAAGAGGTGAAGAACACCTCAATACATATACTCAGTAGTCCATTAAAGTTAACATGTGCTCGCCACAAACAGGACTCGACCACAAGGCCGAGGTGGAGATATACTGCACCGACACACTTTATTCGAGCAAATACCCAGTATGTACCTGGCAGATACCTGGAATGCGCCGCTCCTCACCTCTGACAAGCCCCGTTGCGTTTGCCTTCCCAGCCTGGGTTCATGCCTGGCTGACGGGCGGCTGATCTGTTAAATGATAATGATTAGGATTTAATAGGCTGCAATGCTTTGCGTGTCTACCAGATGGCATAAATTCATGAATTGTAATGCAGTATATATATATATATACTGTGCAGTATTGCAGCCAGCAGGAATAAAATGCTTCAATCCCTGCTTGGAAAATACCTCAATGCACTCGGGCAGAAAACAGTCACAAACCTCAATACACCCGGGTATACCCGAATTCGTGGGACTAGCCGAGCTCGAATAAAGTGTGTCGCCAGTGTATAAACACCAACCTGAAGCCACGAAGCCACGTCCGGATGCAGTACTCGTTGTCATGGTTAGCCGGGTCGTGGTAGGAGACGGCAGAATAGTCGTAGGCAAGCCAAGGTCGAGGGATGGAGAGGTACGGATTGTAGAGGGTCTTTTGCTAGGTAGAGGATTGAAGAGAGCAGATTGAAGAGAGCAGAGTAGTCGAGGCTAAGCTGGGGTCAAGGACTGTAGAAAGCAGAGTAGTCGAGGATAAGCGAGACAAAGCAAGATGAGGCAAATTGAGGCAAGGCAGAGTGCTTGTGACCACCACACGTCACCCAGGTTTATACTCAGCCAACTTCCTGGTTGAAGAGGCCGAGCCTAAATAGCAGGACCGGCGAATCAAGCGCAGGATTGTTCAGCATGCAGGAATAGGCAGGAGCCAATCAGGCAACTGGCGGTTGACGGGGGCGGAGCCTGCATCTGATCCTCACATCAAGTTAACATGGGAATTAAGACTTTTTAAAACTTATGGTACATCAAGTGTTTCATGTATCATAGGACTGCTTCCTTTTTCGATGACATCTCAGCACAAAAAAAGGGAAGGAATCACATGGTACATCAACCAGTCAGGTTGGTTCATGTACATGCGATTCCCTCACTTTTGCCTGAGAAGTTATTTTCAGGTCAAAGTGAGTCGACCACATGGTACATAACCCAGTAGGATTGGCTATGTATCATGTGGCTGATCTTCTGTGACGTCACAGCCCTGGGACGTCTCAAAAGTCCACAAGAAGACCAAGAGGCAACATCCTTCCTGAAGAAAGGAGTAAAGAAAGAAGACATGTTTAAAGAAAGGAAGAGAGGAAGAAATACTCACCGGTGACTGCTCTTCAAGCAACAGAGGATCCAGGGCTTTGTGACAAATTGAGGATCCACCGATGGCCACCCAGGATGGCACCGGATTCAGAAAAGGCTATCGGGCCTGGATTAATTTTCCCTGATTTTCACTTTTTATTTATTTTCTTCTCCATCGTTCTGCGATAATTTTTTTACTGCTTTGTGGTCTTTGCCATTGGGCTTGGATTATTTTTCATGTTTTTTTAATTTTTATTGACCATTGGTCTTGGATTTTTTTTTATGGTTGTGTGCATCGGCCCTTTATTGGATTTATCTCCACGTGCTCCTGAGGATGAGAAGGATGGCCTTTATCCTGGATGGGGTAAGTAATATTTCTTTTATGTAGGCTCTACATTTGTGCCAATGTGACTATCTAGGCCCCCATTTAGGATATTTGTAGTTAGCCACAGAGACAGTCAATGGATTAAAATGATAGTTTTTGTATGATGTGATTGTGTATTTGTAATGCTTTTATTTGTAATGTATTTGCTGATAGGCTTTTCTAAGGCCAAAAGCTCTATTAGCCAAATTTGGCCAATAGGGCTAGTGCCAAATACTGTAGGAGGGGGGAGGGGGGCGGTGTTTTGTTTGGGGGGTGGAGGTAGGGGTGTTGAATTATAGGGGTAGGTGCCCCCAGGGAGGAAGGTTAGGCTAGTTTTGTTGTTTTTATAACCCCTTGGTTACCTTAGTGGCCATGAAGGCATGCACAATGTATGCCTACATTGCCACAATGGCTTCCTAGGGGTTCATTTATGTATTTTTTATTGGGAAGGAAGATGCTAGCTAAATATTACATTGAAATATATACCTGGCATCTTCCTTATCCTATGGCTAATGCGACACAGCGTTATAATCAGGTAGTGCCGGAAAAGAGCTTATCCCGAAGTTAGCTGGCTAACACTACATTAGACGGATAATGTCACGTTAGCCATAGGCAAATGAGCAGCCTAACGGACATTCATACCCGTTAAATCATGGGAAAATAACGGACATTACCTAATTAGTAGGCCAGAATTAACAAAGCTTTGATTATCTACCCCTTTATAGTCTTGGAGCAGACAAATACCAAAACTTTAACTGAAAACAGTATAGGTGATTTAGTGAACTTGTTGGTTTTTTTAACAGCAACCAGTACACCTTATTTTTCTATCATTTTGTACTCTTGTACTGTCTCTTGTACTTCCAATTCTTTTTACAACTCTGAGAGGTATTTTCTCAAAGAACTACAGAGAGAATGCATGGGAACTTTATTATGTTTAACAAAGTAAATATTTGCAGTTAGTGGAAGATCTGTCTTTTGGGTTTGCCTTGGCATAGGGGAAGGTTTTCTATTTTTTTTTTTTTTAACAAAATATTTATTTATAGATTCTCTTTTGAACTAAGAAAGATGAAAAGATTTATATATATATATATATATACGGTTAATATACTGCAGGATTATGAAGCGAGTTATAGATAATTTAACAACGAGAAAGATTTCCTAATGGATTGCAAGCTAAGAACGATGAGGGGAAAGATTAAGAGGCCTTATGATGGTGATTTGCTTTCCTGTTTCAAATCACATGCTGCCAACTGTTTTTAGTGTCTCTTTGTGCTTTGTCTGCCTGAGGTTAAATTGAATGTTAAGTTGTTGCTGCAGAAGGTACATTTAAATTAAGCAGGTGTTAACTGAAATCTCAATTGATAAAATGTTAACCTACAGTCTTTGACAAAACCTAGTACAGAAAATACAAATACCACTTGTTTTAGATTTTAAAATGAACTCTAGTAACTCAAAAGCTCAGACTCCCAGCTTCTATTCCTCAGAGAGAGTGGAATATTTTCCAATACAAAATAAATAAATGCATATGGGTTATGAAGAAATCAAGAACCTCTATGACTATTTTACAGGGACCAATAGTCAAAGGTGGTTTGGCCCTTCTTAAATTCAACTTTTATCTAGTAGCTGCAGAATTTTCAACTATTATTGATTGGTATGCCAAAACAAATCCCAAACGATGGGTGGAAATTGAACATAAATTATCCTCCATCCCACTGGAAAATGTACTTTGTATTCCCAAATCAAAATACCCCAGAGAAACTTATGACATTCCAGCAATTTTTTGCTCTCTCTTTTACTGGGACAAATGAGCAGGTCTAACCCAATGGCCATTCCCAATGCTCCCACTATTCCCCAATCCTAGAGTTCCAGATGGAAATGAATACAGAAAAATGACTATGTATGAGTTTACCACTAGAGGAATGGGAAGCCATATCTACAAACACCTCTAAAAGCACAATTTGTACTAATATTAAAGAAAATGGTTATAAAGTCCTACTCTGTTGGTACCTAGAGTGACGGTAGTCGCAATGTGGCTCATATATTAAAGGTTAAGCCCAGACATTGCTCCTATCCATCTAAATGGATAAATAAGATTTCCCCTGTATATCCATCTTATTTTATTTAAATGACCAAAATGAACTGTGGTAATGTGTATGTAAACCTTTATTCTGTGTCCAAATGGGATTTCTGTGTCTCTTTTGTGTGCTATGCTGGTTCAGCTTGCTTGCCACGAGGAACTGAGGGTGCAGTAGCTCGCATCCGGCACAAAGTCTCTGTGCTGATAGTCCTCAGTGCTGATAGTCTCTGTGGATTGGTTACAGTGTTCCCTCCCCCTGGTTGATTTAGGAGTTCGGGGCACAATGTGATAAAGTGTGGCCTCGGCTTTCGCGCCGAGCCACTCACATTAGGTGGGCACGGCTCCTTCTTTCTAGCCGAGCCACTCACTTCGCAGGGCGTGGCTTAGCTTCGAGCCAAGCCCTGCACAATTTTGCAAAGGAAAAGCTTGCAACTTTTGCAACTCCTCCACGTGTTCCTCCTGTTTTGATGGGAAAATTCTATTTTGGTGGGAAAACGTTCCGGTCACTCACTGCAGATGTTCTGAGGTGGAAAAGTACCTGTGGCTAGGCAAAAAACCTTCCAGTAAGCTGCACACATTGATAGTTCAAACACAGTACACTGTGGCTCCCTGTGCCTCAAGCTGCTAGTAGTATTGTGCTAGTTCCACAAACGGAGGTTCTGACGATCCTGACTTTCAAGACCCCCCTACCTCAGACACTACCCTTCAACAACGTAACGCCAAACCATTTGACCATGATACTGCAGTACCTTTCCAAAGGTTTCTGGGCCCAGGCAACAAAAACACCCCCATCAGGTATCCTACATATCAGTTCTCAGGGTGACTATGAACCAGAGCAATAGCATGTTGCTTAGCACAGATTACTTCATTAGGGCAGGCATACTGCAATTCCCTGGCAGGGAAGTTGGTCCCTGTTGCAGGGTACATGCAACCACACACGCGGGTTCTCTTGATGAGGCTTATTTATTGAGCCTTAAAAACATACAGCACACAAAAACAAAATAGCTTCTCTTCAGCAGACAAAAACAAAAGAGCTTCTCTTCAGCATAGAAAACAAGGCAGCTTCTCTTCAGCATGCAGGACACAGACAGTTATCACACATGTACTTTGAAAAACAGACCTTATAGCAGTAATCTCTTCAGTATCAGTCCTGTCTCCTGACCAGCTAGCTTCCATGTGTGTACAGCCTGGGGGTTTTAAAACACCTTCATTATGTAGCTGGGGTCAGACTAATTAAGCAGCCCTTCTCACCTGAAACTTAACCTTGTCACTGCTGCACTGCAAGCCTAAACATAGGTTTGCCAGGTATATGGCTGGTGACATTCATTCACCCTGTCACATTCCTCCCCTGTTAGTGTGTGGCTGGTGCCACGCACAGCTGAAGTCTGACCATCCACCCCTTCTCTAGAAAAGAAGTCAGCATTTGCGTTTTCTTTTCCAGACCTGTGCTGAATCTCAAATGAGAAGGGTTGGAGGGCCATATACCACCTGGTCAATCTAGCATTGGAGTCCTTTATACTATTTAACCACTTCAATGGAGCATGGTCCGTCACCAGAGTCAAATGGTCTCTTGCCAGGTAATGCCTCAAAGCCTCGATTTCCCACTTTACTGCGAGGCACTCCTTCTCAATCACTGAGTAGTTCTTTTCCCTCAGGAACAATTTCCTACTCAGAAAAGGGATCGGATGTTCCACTCCCTCAAACTGTTGTGACAACACTGCCCCTAGCCCTATCTCTGATGCATCGGTTTGCACTACAAAAGGCCTGTTGAAGTCTGGGCTTCTAAGGACGGGACCCTCTGATAGACACCTTTTTATGTTCTCGAAGACTCTCTGACACTCCCTTGACCATACCACGTGTGTAGGGGCACACTTTTTTGTGAGGTCCGTTAATGGGGCTGCAACTTCCGACTAGTTGGGGATGAACCGCCGATAGTACCATGCTAAACCCAGCAGAGAGCGTACCTGCGGTTTTGTTTGGAGGTCGGAACTTCTTTCACGGCAACTGCCTTGTCGGCTAGTGGCCTTACTTTTCCACCTCCCACTGCATACCTTAAGTATTTGGTTTCCGCCTTACCTAAGGCACATTTCTTAGGGTTGGCTGTGAGCCCTGCCTCTCTTAGAGATTTGAGGACCGCTTTCAGCCTATTTAGATGGGCCCGCCAGTGTTTACTATAAATGACAATGTCATCTAGGTAGGCTGCGGCATAAGCCCTATGGGGTCTCAGCACTTTATCCATGAGTCTCTGAAATGTGGCTGGGGCTCCATGCAGTCCAAATGGCATTTGTCACAAACTGGTATAAACCCATGGGAGTGGCAAAGGCTGTTTTGCACTTGGACTTTTCCTCTAAAGGTATTTGCCAGTATCCTTTTGTTAAGTCCAGCGTGGATATATATTCCGCGTTAATAAGGGCGTCAATTAACTCGTCCACCCTTGGCATCAGATATGCGTCAAACTTGGATACCGCATTGACCTTTCGGAGGTCCATACAAAATCTTACCTTCCCATCGGGTTTAGGGACCATAACTAGTGGACTACACCACTCACTGCATGATTCCTCAATCACTCCTAAGTGTAACATTTCTTGTACCTCCTTCTCTACCAGGGCCCTACGACTTTCAGGCAACCTATAAGGACGGGAACGTACTTTTACCCCAGGTGCTGTCTCGATCACATGTGAAATTAAATTAGTTTGCCCTGGCAAATCAGAAAAAACATCATGGAATTGTGTAATTATTTCTAACAAGTCCCCTTTTTGTTCAGAGGACAACTGTCTACCCATTTGGATCTTATCGTCACTCCTGATGTTTTCCCATGGGGGCTGAGGACCCAAGTCCGTTTCCTCCTCCACCGGGTGGATGAATAGAGACTGCTGCATCTTCCAGGGTTTCAGCAAGTTCACATGGTAAATTTGTTTACCCTTCCTGGACCCTGGTTGAGCGATCTCGTAATCCACATCACCCGTACGGCGGAGTACTTCGAATGGGCCCTGCCGTTTGGCTAGGAGTTTGCTCTCACAACTGGGTAACAACAACATCACCTGATCTCCTGGGTGAAACACTCTGATATGAGCATTTTGATTGTAATGTCTCTCCTGACTGTCCTGGGCTGATCTAAGATTCTCCCTAGCAAAATGCCCGACCACATCTAGGCGCTTCCTAAGGTCCAATACATATTGCAGGGAATTCTTAGAAGGGGACCGCTGTTCCTCCGAGGACTCCTTTAGGAGGTCTAGGATACCCCGGGGTTGGCGCCATACAGCAGTTCAAATGGAGAGAATCCCGTGGAGGCCTGGGGAACTTCCCGCACTGCAAACAGCAGAAAAGGGAGAAGTTCATCTCAGGCTGTCTTCTCTGAATCTACAAATTTTCTCAGCATCCCTTTTAGAGTTTGGTTAAATCTTTCCACCAATCCGTCAGTCTGTGGATGGTAGACCGATGTCCGAACAGACTTGACCTCTAGTAATTTTAAGACATCCTGCATCAGTTTAGCCATAAAATTTGTACCTTGGTCTGTCAACATAACATGGGGAAGTCCAACCCGTGAGAACAGCTCCAACAACTTGTTGGCTACTTGCTTCGCCATTGCTGTTCTCAGGGGGAACGCCTCAGGATATCTTGTTGCATAGTCAACTATTACAAGAATAAACCTGTGTCCTTTCGCAGAAGGTTCTAGAGGTCCTATCAAGTCTACCCCAATCCTCTCAAAGGAAACTGACACCAAGGGTGGAGGAACCAAAGGGGCTGGTTTTTGTCCCTTCGGACTAGTTAGCTGGCACTCCGGACATGCCACACATAGCTTAGCAATATCACTATGCATCCCTGGCCAATAGAATCTGGACGAAATACGGTCCAATGTTTTATCCCTGCCAAGGTGACCACCCCAAGGGACAGTATGGGCTAGAGTGAACACAGATTTACCAAACGCTTTGGGAACCAATATCTGTCGGTTGACCTCCCCTGTTTGTGTCTGCCTATTTACCCTATACAGGATATCATTTGATAATTCAAAATGGGGGAATACTATCACCCCCTGTGCATTCAATAGCTGCTCATCAATTTTGACCACTTTATCATACTGTCTAGCAAGGACTGGGTCTTCCCTTGGTCTCTGGCGAAAATCAGGGAGGTATAGGTCTGGTAAATCTCCAGGGCCCATATCCCCCTCCCTCTGGCCATCCCCAGCCATCACTTGTGACTTCTGGCTACTAGAATGGTCACCTTGAGACCCAGATTTCTGCAACCAGTCCTGTTTGTCAGAGCGTTTTTGCTTCTGAGTCTTTTGAACCCGGTGTCTACTGGGAAAAAGGTCTGCCGAGAAGGGGAATAGTTTACCAGGGTTCTCCTGAGCCATAGAATAAGGCTCCTCGGGGGAGACTGGAGCCATTAGCTTCTGAAAAGAAACGCCAGTCCCGGCCGAGCACAACGGGGGCAGGGAGCCAAGGAGCGACTCCTACTTCGAGGTAGGCCTCCTGACCTTTTACCTGTAGCCGGATTTTGGCTGTCGGATACCGTTTTACATCGCCGTGTATACATTCTATACTCCATGGGGAGTCAAAAGAACACACGTTAGGCGGTAACAGTTCCTGAAAGACCAGAGTTTTCCCAGAGCCCGAATCTACAAGGGCCTGGACGGTTTTTCCCCCAACCTGGGCTGGAAGTAGCCAGGGCTTGTAATTTTCTCCAGTGAAGGCCGATGCGACGGTCCTGCTGAAAGAACAATCCATTTGTGGACAGTCCACATGCCAGTGGCCTTGTTCTCCGCAGGCGGAACATGGAGAGGGTTCCCTTGCAGGAGGGTGCCGTGGATAGCGCTCCGCTGGACCGGATACTGGAGACCAGGCATCTGGTGGGTCCTGTGGGCGATGTCCTCGGAAGTTCCTCTCATTTGATGACAAGCCACCATCAGGAAGGGGATGAGGGTCTCGGCGGTGCCCGGCGTTTTGACTTCTTCCTTGTTGGAAGGACTGCTCCTTTCGGGGCACTTGGCGGTTGCGTATAGAGGGGCCGTAGTTTCCCCGTTGTTCCGATCTCCCTCTTTGGGTGTCCGCAAGTGCTGGTGAAGTTGGATCCGTCGGGTCAGGGCACTCGCCTAGTCCTCGGCCGCAAGGAAGTTCTCAACGAGTCGGACCGCCAAAGCTAGGGTTTCAGCAGCATGGCGTTTTACCCACGAGCGTGCGGAAGGGGGTATTATCTGTAGAAATTGTTCCAAAACAAATTGCGCAAGATTTGCCTCCTTAGTGCGCTCCTCGGGTTGTATACAGCGGTTACACAAGTCCAATAACCGCTGAGCGAGTACCGGGGGTCTCATCTTAGCGGTGTACTTCAGGTTCCGGAACTGCTGCCGGTAGGTCTCTGGGGTCAGACCTAAGCGATCCAGTATGGTGGTTTTTACTTGTTGGTAGTCCATTGCCTGATCTGCTGGGAGGCCCTGATATGAGACCTGGGCTTCTCCTATGAGGAGCGGGGCCAAAGCAGTTGCCCAGCGTTCTGCAGACCAGCCCTGAGCTTCGGCAACCCTTTCAAATGTAAGTAGAAAAGCCTCTGGATCCTCGTTCAGAGCCATTTTCCACAGGAGGACCGGGGGTTTGTTCGCAAGTTCTGGACTGGCATACCCCTGGAATTGGGTCAGCAGCCTGGCCATCCGATCCTTCTGTGCTGCCTGCTGCTGGGTTAGGAGCTGGGTTTGCTGCTGCAATAGTCTTTCATCTCTCTCAGCTTGTAGTTGGGCCTGTTCCTGCATTAACAGTCCCTGCTGTTTGGTCTGCTCGCAGACCAACTTTTTTTTAAATTCTTCCATTTTTCTCATTTTTGTGTGTGTGTGTGTGGCCCTTCAACTGCGGGCCTCTCAAAATCTCGACACTTCTGACACCATATGTTGCAGGGTACATGCAACCACACACACGGGTTCTCTTGATAAGGCTTATTTATTGAGCCTTAAAGACATACAGCACACAAAAACAAAATAGCTTGTCTTCAGCATACAAAAACAAAATAGCTTCTCTTCAGCCGACAAAAACAAAATAGCTTCTCTTCAGCATAGATAACAAGGCAGCTTCTCTTCAGCATGCAGGACACAGACAGTTATCACACATGTACTTTGAAAAACAGTCCTTATAGCAGTAATCTCTTCAGTATCAGTCATGTCTCCTGACCAGCTAGCTTCCATGTGTGTACAGCCTGGGGGTTTTAAAACACCTTCATTATGCAGCTGGGGTCAGACTAATTAAGCAGCCCTTCTCACCTGAAACTTAACCTCGTCACTGCTGCACTGCAAGCCTAAACATAGGTTTGCCAGGTATATGGCTGGTGACATTCATTCACCCTGTCACAGTCCCCTATTGTGGTAGACAGGAGTCCCCTGGAACTACACCTGGCCCCCCATCCTTCTTTGCACTCGGTTTGAAAGCGTACTTTCTGTCTCTTTCTGTCGCCTGCTTTCGCTGTAAAAGCCCAACCTGTTGAGCATCTCAGCAGCACCTCCAAATGTAACGGTGTTTCCCCCACTCTCTGGGAGATTCCCCTGTTACCAGATGTTTAGTGCTGAGTACCTGCTGGTTCACAGGAGCTCTGAGGTTCTGCCGATGGTATTGGGGAAGACAGGACAGGCTTTAGGGGTGATAGCTGTTTCTTTCTCACTCTTGGTTCAGTGCCTTCATCTCTCACAGGCTCCAGGAGTGCTGGAGGCAATCCCTGCAGGAGAACTCCCCGATACTCCCCCTGGTAGACTGCAGACTCAGGCACGAGTATATTTTATAACACAGGAACAGCTTTATTCTCTCAGCAAAGAAAAGAGCAAACAGTTAGCAACTGCATACACTAGCACTTGGTCTCCAGCCTTAGGAGGGTCCATGGACTCAACCCCCAGGCATGGGCCCAAAGGTCGGTCCTAGCTCTTCCCCTACTCCCTGATGGAGCAGGAGGCACAGTCCTCACTACCACTCCTCCAAGAGAGGGGATAGAAAGTGACAGAGCCCGCACATCTCCTCCGTGGGACACACACTGGCTAAATTTAGGAAGTGCAGCCCCTTAAGTACCCCCTAAGCAGGGTTAAAGGTCTGAGCCCAGGATTGGCAGAACACAGGCCTTGTCCCGCCCCGTCACTCACTTTTCTTAAATATCCAATAAGGTTTATACTAACCAAATCCATGTCTTTTGAAACAAAATGATGTGTGGCTTAAACAATGTGTGATTCAGAATCAGGGATTGTGCAAAAGTAAGTGAAACCCTGGTTATATCAGCTAAAGTAAATGGGATAGTTGGAATCAGGCATTTAAATAATTAGGAGGATCTTCAGGGTGAGTTGGGAGGCCTCGCTCTATAGAAAGATCGGAAACCTTGTGAGTTTGGTCTCCACCATACAGGTGTGTGGAAACACGTCATGCCACAGTCAAAAGAAATGTCTGAAGACCTCAGAAAGCAGTTATTGATGCTGATCAGTTTAGAAAGGGTTTCAAAATTATTTCTAAGGATTTCGAGCTCCACCAATTCACTGTCAGACAGATAGTCTACAAAGTTCTCAGTTACTCTGCCTAGGAGAGATCATTCTTCCAAATTCTCTCCAAGCACAAATCGTCCAGGAAGTCACAAAGAACTTCAGAGTAACATCCAAGGATCTGTAGGCCATTCTTACCTTGGCTAATGTGAGTGTTCATGACTCAACTAACAGAAAAAGATTGAACAAGAATGGTGTTCATGGAAGGCCAGGAGGAAACCATGGCTCTCTAAAAGAACATTGCTGCCCGTCTCAAGTTCGCCAAAGAGCACACAGACGATCCACAAGACTTCTGGAACAATGTTCTCTGGACAGACGAGTCAAAGGTAGAACTTTTTGGCCTCAATGAGAAACTTTATGTTTGGTGAAAAACAAACACTGCGTTCAAACCGAAGAACCTCATCCTAACCATCAAGTATGGTGGGGGGAGTGTGATGGTTTAGAGCTGCTTTTCTGTCTCAGGACCTGGGTGGCTTGTCATCATTGACACAACCATGAATTCTGCATTGTATCAGAAGATTCTAGAGGACAAGGTCAGGCCATCTGTCCATGAGCTTAAGCTGAAGTGAAAGTGGGTCATGCAGGAAGACAATGATCCTAAATGTAGCCAGGTCCCCCAGACTTACCCTCACCTCAGTTGTGGTGAGAGAGTTAGGGAAGGTTTCAGGGAACGCTCCGGTGCACCGGAGGTTCTGTGGCGGCCCGAGCATCCAGGGCGCTGCCATTTCTGTATTTGCGCATGCGCAGTAGTCCCGTAGGCGCCGGTGACACCAGAGAGGTCACGAGCGAGTGGTTGCGCGAGCGCGCAAAGCACTGACCAACCAGAGGAGGTTTAGAGCAGGGGACTACAAGTCCCATGAGCCTCACAGGACCAGGTGACGGCCGGGAGCCAATAGGGCAAAGAGACTGAGCAGGGAGAGGTTAGGAGGGTGCGCAGGGGAGCACATTGGTCAGAGAAGACCGGGAAGGGGAAGAGGTAGGAGTCAGTGTGTAGAGAGGCAAGTAGCCTCTACACTAGGCCCGCAAATCCCCAGGCCCAGATTGGCCCTGAGTCCCAGTCAAGTCTAGTTAATATAGGCACAGGCCCTAGAATAGGAACCTGTCACGTTAGTGTGTGGAGCTAGGGACACAGAGACTGTCACAGCTGCATCCCAGAGGTTTGGGACCAGACCTCTCCAGGAGTACCATCAGGTGGGATCGGCCTGGAGGACATCACAGACAGCCCCACGTCGTCGTATCCTTTGTGAAGACCGTTTGCAGGCCCGAGCGCAGGAGCATTCGGCAGGTAATATCCAATAAAGTGCACCAACTATAACATTGTCCATATTAGTGGCTGCGCAGTCACACACATACATTCACCTTGGGGGTTTATGGTGTGGGGTGTTGGACACGGTGTGGGAACACGGTGAAGGGTCGCATCCTGCGAGATGCGCTAGTTATTGTGTCTCATTGAAGAGTAACATTGATAGGAATGATATATGCATGTTATGGTCACCGCTAGTAAAGCTACTGTTTTTTTTACATGCTGTGTGAGTAGTACTGTATTATTGTCCTGTGAGGAACAACTCCCGCTCTGCTGGGAGCCATTGCAGGTGGAGGCGCTGCTCCTGGTAAGAGATTATCCCTACATATACATTGCCCCAAGCTCTCCGTGGCAGAGGCTTAGGCCCTGTGAGCCAACAGTTTAGACAGCATTGGTGGTATACTGTATTCAGAAGGAAACAGGGCTACATAAACATACAAGCATGAATATGATGCTCCTCCAGAGGGAGAAAAGATCGATGCACCGCCGGCATGACTTGTGCAGAGGCTGGAGAATGTGACTACAAAAAAAAACTTTATTGTGGCATAGTGGAGCTCTGGCGGATCCTCTGACGCGTTTCAGCCACGGGGGCCTTTGTCAAAGAGTGATCCGCCAGTGACAAAAGAGTCCTGATATAGTAAGCTAAATCAGCACACCTGTGGAACAACGAGGCACAGGTGTACTGAATGACTCATCCAGCACAGGAGACATACCAAATAACAATACAAATCAACATGAAAAGTTAAAACCGGTCTCAAACATATATAAATAAAAGTGCATTAAAACGTATATGTCAAAGAAATATAAATGAGACCAACATAAATACAATAAACATAATCAAAAATCTAGAGCTACCAAACCAATGCTGAACATAATATGATATATTATCTTGAATTAATGAAATACACTAAGGTGATCAAATCTCTATAATTAGATAAAAATACAAATATAGAACAAATAGTGAAGTGGAAATGTAAGAAAGAATAAGTCTAATGCTATTGATAAATATAATAGTGATGGTGATTGAATGTATAATATAATATGATACATAATGCTAATATGTCTACAACATGAATAAAAATTAATCATGCAGAAAATGTTTCAATTCCCATTCTATGTTAAGTCCCTTAGGACAAAGAGTATCTAATGAGAAGATCCAGAACATCTCCTGTTTGTTAAGGGAGTTTCTGGAGTGAGGTTTTTTATAAATGTTTGTTTGAATTTTCATATCAGGGCCAACATGGAGTGTCACGTCAAGAAAAGGAATAGAAATCGGATCTGTATCTAAGGTGAATGTGAGATTAACATCATTAGTATTTAAAGTCTGAAAAAACATGTTTAAAGTGTCCAAATCACCATCCCAAATGAAAATGAGGTCATAAGCGTCTGTAGAAAATAATATTGTGACGGAAAGTGTTGGTGCTCCCATAGATGTGAATAGACTCCCATAATCCCATAAAAAGATTGGCATAGGAGGGGGCAAAAGATGTCCCCATTGCCGTGCCCCGTTTCTGAAGAAAAAATTGTGAGTCAAATAAAAAGTAATTGTGAGAAAGTAAAAATAAAATTGAATCAGTGATAAAGGTAATTTGTGCTGTGGATAACGTGGATAATAATAAGTAGTGATAAATAGCTTGTAAACCGTGTTTGTGTTCAATTATTGTGTGACACTGCGTCAACACGGAAGTGCGCGATCTGGTCGGGTCGCGCAGGTTGTTTGCATAGACCTTCTGTTCCTCTGCACTAAGTGAGACATCCAGCCGAGCAGGAGAAAACCAACGGAAAGGCTACACCAGGTGGTTTACAAGTCTGACTGACTACAAGTACAGAATATCATCTTTCCGGTGGACACTATCCATGGACTGCGGTGATTATTCAACTTGGCGGTGATATTTATTCACAATTGTGCTTTTATATTTGAAATCTTGTGAGTGCGATTCTTATCCCTCTCCCTCTCCCATCCCCCCCAATAAATTGTTACTATTTTACGCTATGGAGCGTGCGCTCTCTCCTCTTTTCTTTTCTACAGGTTCCACTGGATGTGGTTCATCCATTTGAGAGCAGCCTGAAGTTCCCCTTCTATTGGATTTTATTCTATATATCCTTTGGACTATTTATTGGGACTGGTTTTATATTTTTCAATTATTATTAGTTATTTTTATTATATTAATGTGTTATATTTTAATTGTTTCTTTCATTGGTTGTTTGAATTAGTCATTTTGTGATCATTAAGTATATATTTGCACATTTATACATATTTTTGTGATTATCACTTTATTTTACACTATATATACATATACTTTACATGTTCACATTATAGGACAGTATCACTCATTTTTGGCGCTACTTTCTTGTTTGTTTTATATATATATATATATATATATATATATATATATATAATATACACACACACACCGGTATTTATTTCAAGAAAACCTAGTAGCAACTTTAAAGATAATTGATTTCCAACTTGCAAAAATTCCCACAGTGAGAAGCTGGCAATAGATCTTACACGTTTTCATTGCAGTTAAACTATTGGATTTTACCCTTCCTACTTCTTAGAAAGACACCACTAATAAATGATGTTTCAAGCAGGATTTTTGAGAGACGGTCTGTACAGTACATACTGTATGGTCTGAACAGAGATATCTCAAGCTGTGGTCAATACACACGTACTGTAATTTGTGGCGAAATTCCGCATTACTTGGATAACAGTTGGGTTTACAATATGCCAGGTACCAAATTACCGGATTCTGGTCAAAGCAGCAATCCCTGCTCCCACCCATGGTGTTCTATATACTGTATTACCTGAACCAGGGAGCCAAGCTGTCGTATTCAGAGATTAAGGGAATATATAAAAAAGCAACATGGCTAACATGGTTACCCAGTAGGAAGCTGCATCTTTCGATTACCTCATGATTTTCTATCAGCGTCCAGATACCTGACAATAATTCTTGTATAGTGGCATATTGGCAAATAGCTCGAGCGTAACAGGGATTGGAAAAACAATAGGCAACAGGGAATGCTACTTTGAGTAAAGATTTTTCTGGAGATCTGATGATGTGAAACATCTACCAGTAATTCTAATGAATACAAAACATCTTCAAATTGGAGCTGGTATAACAAACCTCATGCAAACGTTATTTCTATTAAATAAAGCCACTTTATTAGGGTCGCTGTGCCAACTTTCTTAACATCTCCATTCCCAAAAGATAAAGGGGCCGTGTAACGGGGGACACACAGAGGCAGACACAGGAGCACAGAGGAACATAAAATATTGGCTTTTATTCAGCAATATAAAGGATTTTTCTCATTAACAAATGTTCTTCAGTATAACAAAAGCAAAACAGCCCAACGCTTATAAAAAGCAGTACCTGTAGGTATAAGCACAGAGATATTTAGCCACTGGTAGTAGGGGTAAGACTGTATCAGGGCAATGTAGGCTGATGCACAGGCCTTGGTAGCAGGGCTCACAGCATGGTGCAGGCTTCTGGAAGTCTCAGCAGCTATTTGCAAAGTCTCTAGTCGGGAACCTGCAACAACTGGAGAGTTTGTCAGAGGCTGCATCTTAAAAACCTTTCAAACAGTAAGCTGCTTTCCACCTACAGTAAGCTCTGCTTCTCAGACAAAATCCAGCTCCCTGGAAAACCAGAATTGGACAACAAGTATGTACAGGCTTGCCATAGACTTTGCTGGGGCCAATGCGGCATTCTGGTAGCAGGGCCCCCCTGTAAAAAAAAAAGTGGACTTACTTTGACGAGCAGCTCTCCTATGGCAGCGTTGCAGCATCACTATGTCACGGCGTCATGTGATGTGACGTTGCCATGGTGACGCAAAGCTGCAGATGGTGGCCCGCTGTGGAGAAGTTAAGAAAACACACACCTCTCTTTCGGTCTGGGGGCCCCGCTCTCCCTCCTCCTGTTGGTGCCGGGATCCAACTTCCGACCGGAGGGGGTGGGGGAGAACTGGAGGGGGTTGGGCACTGCGCTCCCTCCTTCAGCTCCCGCGTCCAGTCGGGTGAAAGTTGGATCCCGGCACCAAAATGAGAGAGAGAAGGGAGAGTGGGGCCTCAGAAGGCACAGGGCCCAAGGCGGGTGCATTTTCCTAAAGCTGGCCCTGAAGTAGTCATAGTTGCTCTGCTGGCGGATTCTAGTGGGATACACACATCGTGCCAGCAGGAGCAGACACCATTCAAAATGAATTAGCTGCATGCAAAAAAGGGACGGGGCTAACATGTTATGTCACCCACTGGCACCCAGTTTAATAGTGGGTGAAGCAGAATTTCAAGGTATGTGTAATTCAATAAAATCTCAAGAGCTGCAGTCCTCCATCTGACAATTCCACCCTCCCCCACATAATCTAGTGTGGTAAAAAAAGGCCTGTTTGGTGATGTGAAGTGATAACTATTGTTACTTTGTGGTGTGCACTTAGAAACACAGATCTACTCTGTTTTATCTACGTATGCCTAAATAGCACAAAATAACAATATAATAAACAAATAAAACCAAGAGGTCATAGTTTGGGGGGCTGGGGGGAGTCACATGGAACCCCTCAGAAAAAATGTGTGGTTGTACCTGTGTACAAAAATATATTGGAATAACAGAAAAGGTAATGATTAGTTACAATAAATGTGTGAAGACCTATAAGTAGTGAACTGAATCATCCTAAATATAAATGCCCTAGGAGTTACCTACCAAATAAATAAATAAATATATATATATATATATATATATATATATATATATATATATATATATATATATATATATATATATATATATATATATATATATATATATATATACTAGCTGAGAGACCCGGCGTTGCCCGTGAGTTACATTTAGCGCTAGGAAAAGGGGGGGGAGAGGGGGGGAAAAGGAGGGGAGGGGGGGACGGGGGAAAAGGAGGGGATGGGGGGGGGCAGTGGACAGGAGGGGGGGACAGTGGACAGGAGGGGGGGCAGTGGCCGGGGGAGGGGGGGACAGTGGCCGGGGGGGAGGTTTTGGGAATAGAGGCCGGGGGGGGGGGACAGTGGCCGGGGGGGGGGACAGTGGAAAGGACAGTGGACAGGAGGGGATGGGAGGGGGGGAGAGTGGACAGGAGGGGGGGGAGAGTGGACAGGGGGGGGAGAGTGGACAGGAGGGGGGTGACAGTGGACAGGGGGGGGGGGACAGTGGACAGGAGGGGGGGTGACAGTGGACAGGAGGGGGGGTGAAAGTGGACAGGAGGGGGGGGACAGTGGACAGGAGGGGGGGAGAGTGGACAGGAGGGGGGGTGACAGTGGACAGGAGGGGGGGGGGGGCAGTGGACAGGAGGGGGGTTGGTTTGCTTTAAATTGACGGGTCCCTCCTCTCCACTCCCCCTGTATCTTTCTCCGCTCCTGACCCCCCCCGACCCCCCCCATGTGTAGCTCCGGTCCCCACTCTACAGTGTCTGAGACACAGTGTAACACACACACACACGCACACACTCACAGACACACACAGTGTCCCACACACACACTGTCATGCTGTCACACACACACACACACACACATACACACACACACACACACACACACACACACACTCACCTCTCCTTCTGGCCGCCGCCATCTTAGTTAGTCCGCGAGGGAGGAAGGGGGTCCTTCCGTCTGCCGCCATCTTAGGTGCCGCGTGGCAGCGGTAGGCTGCCCTGGCCAATGCCTGTCCCCGCGCCAGGGAGGTGAGCAGGAGGGAGGTGAGCGGGAGGTGAGTGGAGGGAGCGGGAGGTGAGTGGAGGCAGCGGCAGGCTGCCCTGCCCACTGCCTGTCCCCGCGCCGGGGAGGTGAGTAGAGCGGGAGGTGAGTGGAGGGAGCGGGAGGTGAGTGGAGGCAGCGGCAGGCTGCCCTGCCCACTGCCTGTCCCCACGCCGGGGAGGGAGTTGAGCGGGAGGGAGGTGAGTGGAGAGGGAGGTGAGTGGAGAGGGAGGTGAGTGGAGCGGTAGGTGGAGGGAGGTGAGTGGAGAGGGACTTGAGTGGAGAGGGAGGTGAGTGTGATGGGGGGGGAGAGGACAGAGAGAGAGAGAGGTGTGTGTGTGCGTGTGTGTGTGTGTGTGTGTGTGTCCCTGCGTGTCCTTTGGCCCGTCACTCCGCCTCAGGCCAATGAGAGGTGTGCGGGGGCGGCCCAAGGGACCAATGAGATTTCCCCTAGGGACACCGGACATCCAGACATCCAGACAGGCATACAGTGCTTTCAATTATATATAGTAAGATATATATATATATATATATATATATATATATATATATATAAAAATATATATACATATATATATATATATACACACACACATATAGGATAGCAATAGAAAGATATACACATATAAATCTAGAATTTTAACAGTATGACATTAGGCTTGTTTGAATCAAACCATTGCGCAGTGGTAGATCTCTAGAATGGATATAGGCTCAAATGGATAGCCTCCAACAGCAGGAGATAGATCATACTACCATAGCCGAGTGGCTAAAGTCGGTTCTGTGTAAATGCTGTCAGTCTCCGGTAAGTCAGACTTATGTGTCTGTATAGATGATAGATGTGAAATTAGTAAAGAACCTTCAAGTCGTTTAAGAGTAGAGTTGGGTGAATCTTTTGCTGACATTCACTGCGATTGTGGGAGTTCTTTTCAGCCACGAATATCCGCAGCCTAATCTAAAAAATGCAGGGCCTAGTTTATCAGGATAGGTCTTCTGGAGATCTTTTAGGAGGTGTGGGGTCTGTGGTCATTTAAATATACTTTGTATATCCTATTACCATATTTCCCAGGTGTACTCCTTTTTGTGCACAGGTATCTCTCAACATGTTCTTTAAAGGAGACTTTTAGTGGATATATACAGTACTTGGATACGGGGGGGAAAAAAGAAGGGATTGTTCACATTTCTATGTCGCAAAGTGCCCCTGGCTATAGCCTTCTACTGGCCTCTACACTATAAGTCCTGATAGGAACAGACAGTGTTGGGGTTAAACTCCTGTGCAGGGCCTAGCCTGCAGTTGCAGCCTGGATGGGTACTATGTTGCCTTATCAAGGGGCAGTCTTAAACCGGCATTTGGAGTGTCATACCTGGGGAGGGTACTGCCTGGGTCACATGTATATGGTGTGATGCCTATCAGTACCTGGACCTGGCCTGTTATGGGATGGGGTTACAAGCCCTTCCCCCGTGTATAAAAGCTGACACTCCACCAAATTAAGGTTGGTTGTATATGGTATGGGGTAATACCCTATTCCCTGCAAAAGGGTAAAGGAGATTGGGAGGGGCTCTTAGGGCCTCAAGCCCCTGGGGTCTGCTCCAGGGATGGAGATGTGCCATGCTGCTATACAATAAACCTGCCGTTGGACCAACTATGCTCTGTGGTATTGGGAAGGAGTATTGCCTGTGGGGACCATCCTGCATTCAGCAGGATCCTCATGGGATGGAGGCCCTGCACTGTGAGAGATGGAGAAAGCCTGCCCTGTTGCTGCTCCCAAACACCAACGTGGACCAACTCAGAACTCCTGAACCAAGCATATGAGCGACAGCACTGGGGAAACACCCATGTAGTGACCAGATCTTCCGTGGCAGGGGGAACAGGTGCTGCATCTATTTAAGAGGTGATGGTCAAAACCAACAGATTGTAGGACGTGGAACATGAAGGGCCAAGGATATCAGACAAAGGTGTTTCCTGCACCTAAAATTAAAATCAACATTGTAATTTTTTTTCTGTTTGATGTATGTATCAAGTTAACCACCTGTCTGATGTTATCAACCGCTTGGTGCTCTGACACAAAATCAACCTGATCTGTGTGTACTTAGATTAATAGATTGCAAATATACATTCAGCTTATTGTCAAGGACCTTAGCTAGTATATTTACATCACCATTAATTAGTGAGATGGGTTTATAGCTCAAGCATAGTAGGCGGTCCTTGCTCTTTCTCATAATAAATTACATTGTCATCAATAGTATTTCTGTGGGTGTAGGTGTGCCGTCTAATATGTTATTATACCATTTCATTAGGTGGAGTGCTAGTATACTGTATTTACACATTTTTGAAGTATTGATTGGTAAAACCATTAGTCCTGCAGGATTTGGAGATAGAGCGAAATAGGGGATTTTTTATTGTCCAAGGATTGCACCAATACCTTTTTTTTAAAAAGTATGTGTATTTTAATCTCAGAAACAAGAAAACAGCTTTTTAAATAATGAAGTTGAGGAGGGTAATAGACAAGTGTATGCTACTCATAAAAAATGCAAAAATCAGCAAGATCAGTTCTAAATCTCCATGTGCTAAAGCCTTTCAGTGTCATAAGTGTTATTACAATTCACAGATGTCAGGCTCCTTATACCAAACTAGGGATTCATCAGTTTTATTTGAGATTTATTTTGGCTAGCTCCACTAGTGTATATTGTGAACATTTTGAGCCTACATTTTAAAAAGGGTGTGTAGCCTGCCTTTAAATAGTCACCATATTTAAAATATCCACAATATCAATTTATTATAAAATAAACACTAAAGTACCGTACTTATATTTTTACATACGGCAATTCTTTGTTAACCTCAATAATAATTAAAGAAACACAGAAGTCGCTATTAAATATGTCGAGGTAATGCACAGTTAAGAATACAGTATCTTCCGTTCACTTGCATGAACTATAAAGCACGATTAACCTTTACAGGAAGCACCATGAAAATACTTGTCAAATTTCATTTTGGGTTCTTGTGGGAGACCTATATGGGGTAAGCAAAACTTTATGACTGTTTGTGACCCAATTATACAGTAGTAGTGAAAAATGATACGTTTAACATTATCTGAATGTCATGTTCAGTTACGGTCTCATGTTTTTTGGTAAACTTTATGGTGATTTTTAAAATCGAAATACATCCAAAATCATGCAGGGGATTATAGACATTATGGCAGCGTAATGACCAATAACTTGCAGGAATATAGTAGATAAACAAAGCGGTGAAAGGGCAAATGCTGTCCAATATAAATGTGTTGATACTGTGCTTTTAGCTTACAAAATTACAGGTGGAGCCACTGATATTGCAACCTGTGGCACGCTCCCGAGAGTGAAGTAGCACAATAGGCTTGCCTCCTTCCCACGTCCAGTTGTGTATGTGTAAATGCAGTGTGTCATGGGTGGCAATAACATAGGCACTATCTGTGTAACCCCGGAAAAGATGTACTGTATGCAGCTGACACACACATTCACTTCCCTCTGTCTGCAATAGGAAACTACAAATCCCAGCATGCTGTGCTGCATCAGGGAGCCACTTCCAGTGCAGGCAGATGTGACTTGTGATGGACAGGGCCTCAGCCAATGAGATTGGATTTTGGAGAGGCGGGACTGAGGGAGAAGATCTTTAAGAGTCCCTGGCAGAGCACGCCGGGGCAGAGCTGCTGGATTCTGAGGGATCTCAGGACTGACCGGTGCTGGTTTAGAGCAAGGCTGCTATCCACATGAGTTAGCTGATGCCAGCAAATGGGAGCCTTGCAGGTCGATCATGAGAGCAGAAGCTCAGCAGAGAGACATCTGCATTGCATCAGGAGACAAGCAGTACAAAAGAGGGGATCCTCACGGGAAGTCAATTAAAGGAGCATTTGCGAAGGCGTGCCACACTAATACAGTAAATAAGAGCTCCAATGGTTTTCTGGCACCATTACACAGCCCTTTGTACTCACGATTGGGTGGCCACAGGAAAGACAATGACACACATCTGTGCAGGCTTAGTGGGGAGTGGTATGTTCCTATGTAATGGGAATGCAATGAATGATCCTTCTGCTGGAGATCATATGGTACATGAGTATCTATTGCTGATTTCTTTATAAATACCAATGTACTATAAACATTACTGTAGTCTGCCTCCCTTTGTCTGACCTACGGCTACATAAGGGGTAACATACAGTATAGGGAAGGAGGACACAGGTCCCTGCCTCAGCAGTAAGTGTTTGTCTGTGGTAAATTAGAGGGGTTTGTCACGGGAGACCAGGCAGTTTACACCTTTTTACCAGAATCATTCATTGAGCAAAACAGGGTAATGAAATAAATTGTAATTTTTACGGCATAAATTCGCTTACATACTGTACACAAAATACAGACATAAAGACACTTACTGGGGGTCTGGGGTCGAAAAGTAGACTTTCGTACAGTGGCGGCCGCCTTTACCCTAGTGCGGCCGTATCAGCGAAACTCTGAAAAACGCGGGCAGATGCAGTATTTGATGCAGTATGTTCCGGTATTTTAGCCGCGGACGCCTTTATCCTATGCATTGTATTAGCGATGTCTCGCCATGAATGCAGCATGAACGCGGTGAAGTGCGTGGCATTTCAAGACAAGCCACCTTATGATTATATATATCATTTGTTTATATATATTTCATTATCATAGTCATTATAGACTTATATATGTATTTATCATTTATCATTTATTGCATAGTTATACACAGGTGACTGTATTAGATATTATATGTGGGTTTTTTTATTAGCACTTTTTAACATTATTTGTATAAATTGTTTATTTCACATTGAAGACTAGACTAATTTTGTTTACTAATCATAATATATGTTTTCCATACTTAACCATTTATGGTTTTTAATTATTTTATATTTATTTTGTTAATATCTTTCATATCATATATCTATGTCTATACATTAGGTATACACATAGTCTATATTGTCACTCATATATGTAGCCATACTCTATTAGTGTTCATCTAGCACATGCACATTATTTGATTATACATTTTTTATTGTTTATCATATATATATGTCCTTATGACATTGATACATCTACACATATTGTTGCTATGATGTTTAATATTGGTCTTTTTCTTCTTTTTGTTTTGTATTAATTGTTATCTGTTGTAATCTCTTAGGCTCTCACAGTCTCACACTATGACCAGTGTCAGGTTAACATCTTATATTATTGACTTTTGCTTCAGCTTTCAACTATAGCTGTTTTCATAATTAACCAATTAGACCATCACGCAATTCATTGGATTTAGATTAGGGCGTATACTTCAGGGACTACTATATAGTCTGACACTGTGAGAACCTCAGTACTCTTTGATAAAGCGCCTCCACGGCGGGAAACGCGTCAGAGTTTTAATCCTGTGTGTCTGTCTTTTTTTGGCCAAATATGCCCAATAAATAATCTTTATTAATTTATTTTTTGCCCCAGTCTTTTTTCCACTTTCTGGCAGTGCTCCGCTTTTTTTCCTTTTCTATTTTTGCTTCAGTGGTGTTGCAGCACGCCCCGGCTCCAATCGTTGCAGATCAGCTGTTGTCATCAGAGGATTTCCTCCAGGAGCTGCAGAGTGGATCCGGCGCTTTGAACCTGTGTGCGGTCTACACCCTTACCCCTCACCTGCCTCAGGACGGACGACAGCTGACGGGGACGAACGGCTACAGCCCTGGATCGCGCTCCGTTTCTCCTGCAGTGACCACCAGCCCCCAGACTCCATTGGATGTTATCGCAGCATCACCATCGTGCACCCGGTAAGGCGGCGGGAGACTCTGCTTGCAGGTCTCTACTACCAACAGCCAGTCCTGATACACCGGGGAGCCATTACCGCAGTCCTTAGTGAGGAGGTTGTTTCTACTCTAGCCAGGGGGCTGGTACCATCGGCTATGTTTCGCAGGTGAGGCGGGTGTTACTTAGACCCACACGATACATCGGGTTCATCACGGGACACTCCATGCTTTATTCACTATTAGTGATGCCGGTCTATGTGATTTTATGAACTTACAGCACTTGCCATATTTGCAGCTTCCACGTGGGGATCTTCCCCGTTTTTCTACTTGGACTCTACTTACCTGTTGGTAGCTCATATGAGCAAGTGATTGATTTGAATTGTTTATTATATACAATTCTTTTTTCTAAGACTGATGAGGCATTTTTTCTTATAGCCACACATAAATATATATATATATCTTTTCAAAGACAGTAATTCACACACTACAACCCTCTTTTTAACATATACCTTTCTACATACCATCATGGAGGACATTGACCATTCTGAAAATGAAGATGTACAGAGTAATCTTTTTGTTCAAACATGTGGTGACAATACCAAAAGAATTAAGAGAGCAGAACATGTTTTTGACACTTCCACTGAGTTTATATGTGAAGAAAATTCAGACTTAACAGCCCATTTTCTCAAACTAGAAAAATTACTGACAGATAACATCAGATTATGGTGGGACATAACCACGTTACAGAATTATACAAAAACCAAGAGAATCCCTCGAGGATTGAGAATTAAGAAAGCTCCCACTTTTGGTTTTAGTACCAAAGAATTTGAGCAAAAATGGAAAGACACACTTAATGAATGTTCATTTAAACTCATGGACTTGATCATGGAACATAAGAGGACAGAGAGAGTATCATTAGGCACTGAGATTAAAACATTACAAAATAAATTTAGATCTTTTGAAAACATGGACCATTTCTCAAATAATGACAAAATCCTATTAAGTAATATTGAAGACATGGAAGACACAATCATGCAAAAAAAACAGTCTAAATTTGATCGTGATAGGTTAGACTATGAGAGAAATCAGGTCTATACCTGGGAAAGACCAGGGAACACTAACCCCAATAGAGGAAGATCCAGAACACCCTCACAGCCACATACTCATAGAGACAAAACATCTAGTACCCCAAAAAAATCCATCTTAAAATCCAAATACACAGACACCTCCAGTTATGAGTCAGACACCTCAGAAAGTGAAAATAAATATCCATCTGTGTCTTTTGACATTACATCAGATACTTGGAGGGGAAAGAGCACTACAGGTATAGACACCAGAGAAGCTTCCACGTCTGGGTCCACAGGACATTTTTCCCAAATGAACAAATCTCAGGAGTCAAAAAACTATCAAGGACAAGGAGGTCAAAGAGGAAGAGGGGGTTCAAGAGGGGCGACAAAGAGGAAAAAGTACTCTTAACCACAGAGGATAATAACGTTATCAACATTTCAAATAAGACATTGACTACTGGACAATTATCACTATTAAACAGAGGGTTGAACTTTGCCCCCCAGTGCGACTTCGACCTCTTTAACACCTACATCGACCTGCAGCGATTCACTCGCAAGTTGTCTTTAAAAAAATTCTTTTTGAACAAACAAAATAATGTTGTACCTATTTTGGATGTGCCCATGTTATGTGATTCTGCGGAGTCAACGCCAGATCATTCTGGCGTTGACTCACCAGAACCAATTGTTTCTAGTCTCTCATTTAGAGACTATTGTGCTGTTTCTGACTTGGAAGATTTATATATGGAACAAGATATAGAGAATAATTCTGAGGAGATGTCCCTTTCCAACTTTCTTAGCTTTGAACACACCACTTTCAGAAAGAAATCCACCTTTTGTCCCTATGGCTCTAAGAGCCCTTTTATTACCACATTTGAAAGATTAGTGGAAAAGGATCTGAGGAATCTGGCGGAAAATTGTAAAAAGAATACACATCTGAGCAGCAATCTAACCACCCTTGAATTGCAAGAATTACAAACGTTAAAATCAGACAAAACTATTGTTATTAAAAATGCAGACAAGGGTGGTGCGATTGTTGTTCAATCTGCTGAGTCCTATAAACAGGAAGCATTAAGACAGCTTTCTGAGGACCAGGCCTATCGTAAATTATCCTCTGACCCTACCACGACTTACCTACATGAATTGAATGATCTGCTTGACCTTGGGAGAGAATTGTATGTACTAAGCAAAAAAGAATTTGAATTTTTATGCTCTCCTAATCCCATAGTCCCCATCTTTCCCCATCTCCCAAAGATCCACAAGTCACTCATAAGTCCTCCGGGACGGCCCATTGTGGCGAGTATTGGATCTTTGGGAGATGGACTCTCTCGGTTCATAGATGCATACCTTCAACCAATTGTACAAACATTGCCATCTTTTTTGAAAGACTCTAGCCAATTGATATTTGACCTTAACCATGTACAGTGGCGAGAGAGTTACAGATGGGTGACTATGGATGTGACCTCCCTCTACAATATTATCAAACATGAGCAAGGCATTTCCGCCATACAACATTATCTCTCATCATCTCACTTAGCACCAGCACTATGCACTTTTTTATTAGACTCTATCACATTTTTACTCACGCACAATTATTTTAGATTTGACTCACAATTTTATTTACAACTTCGGGGCACTGCTATGGGCACTTCTTTCGCACCCTCATATGCAAATCTTTTTATGGGGTTGTGGGAGTCTAATTTTATTTTTAGTGATAATAATTCTTTCAGGCACCAAATTAGATTCTATAAACGCTATATAGATGATCTTCTATTTATTTGGGATGGTGACCTCACTTCACTCCAAACATTCATTCACCAACTTAACATTAATGATCACAATTTACATCTCACTTTTCAAGAGAATACTCACTACATTTATTATCTAGACCTAATGTTGTATGTGGACATGCGGGGGTGCATCCAAACTGATATCTATAGGAAGCCGAATGCGCGCAATTCTTACCTTAGAGCAGACAGTAATCATTCAAAATACCTTAAAAAAGGTATACTTAAAGGACAATTCATTAGACTGAAACGGTTGTGTTCAACAGAAGAATCCTTTGATGTTCAATCAAAAGACCTCGTCTCTAGATTTAAATCTAGGGGTTACAATATATCACATATCACAGAGGCTTTGAATTCTGTTAAACAATTAGATAGAAGGGACCTTTTGAACTCCTCTAGAAAGAAACCAGTATCAGATCATATGGTTACACCATTGTTTATTACCCAACAAAGCACACAGTCAGACCGTATCCGACACATCATACACAAGCATTGGGATACTTTAAAACTAGATCATGATTTGTCATCAATTGTTGATATGAAACCAAAATTCGTTTTCAGGAAAGCGAAGTCACTAGGTACATCACTCTCCCCTAGTCTTTTTGACTCCGGTTTGAACTTCAAACGGATTAGCAATATCCCTAAAGGATTTTTCCCATGCGGGCATTGCAGTATTTGCAAGTATGCAAATAAAATTAAAAAAATTACAAGCATTAATCCAAAGGCTGAACATATTATACATACCTTCATAAACTGCAATTCCAGCTATACAGTATATCTTTTGAGATGCGGATGCAGTAGGGGTTATGTGGGTCGCACCATTAGACCCCTCAAAAAACGAATCATGGAACACGTTCGTGCCATCAATAAGAGGGATCAATCCCACCCGGTTTCCAGGCATTTTTCATCATGCCCACAGGGGACAATTAAGAACTTTTCCTTTTCAGGAATAGATCATATACATGCCCCAACCCGGGGAGGTGATAGGCTGGGTATACTAAACAGAAAAGAAATGTACTGGATGTACAGTTTAGGCACCATGCAACCCTCTGGCATCAACATTGACTGGGAATTGAAGCATTTCCTATAAATCTGTCTTCTATGCTCAAATATAGATCTGTATAGATAGTATAAGTCATGTTCTAGATTTATCTATATCTTCTACGGGATCTATACCCATTAGTTTCACATGATATATATGTATTCACATACATGTCCTCATTGTTTGGAATGTTTTAATCGTATGACATATATCTATTTTTCAAGACAAGCCACCTTATGATTATATATCATTTGTTTATATATATTTCATTATCATAGTCATTATAGACTTATATATGTATTTATCATTTATCATTTATTGCATAGTTATACACAGGTGACTGTATTAGATATTATATGTGGGTTTTTTTATTAGCACTTTTTAACATTATTTGTATAAATTGTTTATTTCACATTGAAGACTAGACTAATTTTGTTTACTAATCATAATATATGTTTTCCATACTTAACCATTTATGGTTTTTAATTATTTTATATTTATTTTGTTAATATCTTTCATATCATATATCTATGTCTATACATTAGGTATACACATCGTCTATATTGTCACTCATATATGTAGCCATACTCTATTAGTGTTCATCTAGCACATGCACATTATTTGATTATACATTTTTTATTGTTTATCATATATATATGTCCTTATGACATTGATACATCTACACATATTGTTGCTATGATGTTTAATATTGGTCTTTTTCTTCTTTTTGTTTTGTATTAATTGTTATCTGTTGTAATCTCTTAGGCTCTCACAGTCTCACACTATGACCAGTGTCAGGTTAACATCTTATATTATTGACTTTTGCTTCAGCTTTCAACTATAGCTGTTTGCATAATTAACCAATTAGACCATCACGCAATTCATTGGATTTAGATTAGGGCGTATACTTCAGGGACTACTATATAGTCTGACACTGTGAGAACCTCAGTACTCTTTGATAAAGCGCCTCCACGGCGGGAAACGCGTCAGAGTTTTAATCCTGTGTGTCTGTCTTTTTTTGGCCAAATATGCCCAATAAATAATCTTTATTAATTTATTTTTTGCCCCAGTCTTTTTTCCACTTTCTGGCAGTGCTCCGCTTTTTTTCCTTTTCTATTTCTGAGAATAAAAGGGGCCGCGACAGTAGGTGCGGAGAACTCTAAATAAGAGTTTTACCCTGACCGGGACTTAGCCCGAAATTTCCTGGTTCCCAAATTGGCGTGAAGTTCCACACGTCACCGCTCCTTTCTCTTCTGAAAACTTGGACTTTGACCGCGAGTTAGTACCAATTCCCTGGAACTAAAACCGGCATGAAATCCCAGCTCCGTCTGCTACGTTTTATATTGAGAACTTGACCACAAAAAGACAGGACTTAGACTCCAGCGGGCAGACTTTTCGGGCTTGAAATCGAAGCCGGTTGCTCTGCTATTCACGCAAGAGCAACTTTGGAAAGCTCGCCCGCGCTCTTACCACTGGATGACACGAATCTGATTGGCTCACAGATTCTTATAGTATTCTGAGTTTCATTCCCAAAACTCAGTAACCAATCAATTTGTGGGAAAATCACCAAGCAATCAAGCCGGGAAATCTGAAATAGCCAAGAGACATGCTCAAGTTTGACACCTCCGTCCCTTGGTTATCTTAATGCCACCCGCTGGGACATGCTCCACCAGGTCTGGCAGAGAAAGTGGCAGTCTGGACAACTGTAATTGTTCTCCGGACCTGGATACTCAGCCCTTCCCCTCTGACCAAATGCTTTTCACACCTTTGGCATCCTTTGACTACTTTGAACTCCGATATCCAGCAGACTTACTGGCGCCTATGGGTTAGCTCAGGCAGCCTGTTTGGACATTGGTTCTGAATGTAACAAGCACATTACATTACATACATGACATTATAGTATATTAAAGTATATTTTCCTACCCTAAGGTATATGTTTTAATATACTTCTAAGTCTCTGGGTATGGGGATAGAGTAAGAAAGATGCTGTACTTTATTCCTAGCTGCCTTATTCCCGATACACTATATGTCTGGACTCTGAGAGTCCTCCCCTCAACCTTATATATGGTTGGGGCACCCACAAACCCTACACTGGTTCTGGGTTACCTGGCCCTAGCTGGGGTACCCCCCTTAACCTAGGGATTCCCTCAGCTACAGGGATACCAATTCATCCCTATGCCTCATTCACCTTTCTGGGCTATGCTGAAGCAGGGTACCCTAGCGGTGAGTCGCGCTTACGTTTTCAAGGGGAAGTATTGCCGGGACAATGTGCCTAAATGTATCCGAGAACCAGGCATGATTCTCAGGTACATTTATAGGGGAACCGACAACTCTGGACCCCAACCTCCTAGGCACATTCTGACAACAATTCCTCGGCAAAACCCCCTTGAAACGCATGCACTAGCAATCCCTGCTTGCTGGCATGCCCGGAAAGGGGAAAACACAACAAATACTTCTATTGCAGGTAACACATTGGAAAGATACAATGTTACTGGGCCCAAGTGCTAACTCTCTTGAACCCTTATATACGGATCAGGAGTAACCAAAATGGGCTTAACCTTTATTTGAGAGCCTGGTTACCCTCTACCTTCACAGGGTTACATCTGTATATTGCATAAACAAATTATTGTGATACAATGTACCCAATGTAATTTGTATCAACAATGTAATCATCCATAAGTATTTTGTTTCTTTGAAAATTAATAAAGTTTTCAGAAACCCTGAAAAGCAGAAGATCTGTTTATACAGATTTGCATTCGAACACTTGACTTGCTCCCTCTGTGATAGATTTACAGAGGTCCTGGGCTAATGAGGTATACACTCAGGGCCGCTGACTGCTTTCCCAGGGCCTAGAGTTTCCACTGCCCCCTCTCCCCCACCCCCCAGTTTTGGCAGCCTTACGGGATCCCTCCTCAATCCCTCACATCCCCAACTCTTCCCCTCTCCCACATTGTCACCTCTCTACCTTCCTCTCACACCCCCACCTCTTGCTCATTCTCCCTCCCCCACCGCCACCTCTCAGAGTGGATATGTTCTTAAGTGTGTATATGTGTGTAACAGTTTGTTTTTGTATATTACATATTTATGCTATAATGTATAATAATTATGAATTATACATGTAACAGTGTTTCCCTCACCCGATGGGAGATTCTGCCATTACAGGGTGTGTGATGCGTGCTACCTGCTGGTAAGCAGCAGGGCTAAGTCATCCGCCGACGTTTGTGGGGACACAGGACAAAGCTTCTAGGGTACATACCCAACATAGATCGCTAGTGGTACAGCGCCTCCATCTGCCGCAGGCTCCAAATGTATGGAGGTGATCTCCTACGGTAGAACACAATCCCCTCTCCTTTCCCAGAAAGATCACACACCAGGCTAGAGGTATAATAACTGGAACGTTTTTTTTCTGTTCAGCTCAATGCAGTCACAGAAGGCCTCTGCCCTATGCAGTCTCTGGTGCTATATCCAGGATGGTCCCTGGACCTGCACTATGGGTCAAGAGCCCCCGCAGCAGTCCTTGCTCTTCCCAGATCCTCTATCAGGATCAGGGGAAAGGTGCACACTCACTCTCCACCAAGAGGAACAGGGAAGGCCAGTATTCAGGAAACCTGTGTGTGACCTGCCTCTCTCAAGTGGGGAGAGGCACTGACTAAATTTGGGCGGCAATCCCCTTAATTACAGCCAGGAGGAGGGCACCAGGTCTGACCAAGGATTGGGTGAACCCAGGCCTGGTTCCACCTCCTCTCCTGTCACTCAAGGGCATTGCTGAGAGTGGGGAAAACCCATGATAAGTACTGGCAGGCCTGCTCTTACCAGGGTTTATTTCCAGGGAGGGCAGGCTGGTAGCCAAGAACCAGTCCTGGCTACATACAAAAACCAGTGGGACCTTGTGACAAATAGTCACTGGACTAATGAACCATTTCACTAATTGTAGCCCTTACTGTTTGAAATCTCTGGTCCGATATTATTCCCTGAAACATTTATACTTGGATTGTTGTTTTAAAGAGCTCAATAGAGTGGGTACATATTTTCCAATGAATCCATGATATGGGTTAGGAACAGGTGAGAAACGCATATCAAGTTCAGCAAAAAGTAATCGCAGTATGAAGCTCTTTACCATGTACAGTACTGCAAAAATGGGACAGCGTGAAAAAGAACAATTTTTCCTGACAGAAAACTATAGGTCACATAGCACAAGAGTTACACAGCAGCGAAGCAACAATCAATATGTTAAAGGTCCAGTTGTAGATCAATGTTACTATGGAAGGAAAATAGGTAATAAGGTATATCTCAGACAAGCAGCACTGCAGTGAAATCTGCTGTCGGTGTATTGGAGCACAGCATATTTTCTGCCTTTTACTGCAAGCACTGCTTGTTTATATGATTTGTAAAACCTTGTTTAAAGAAATAAATGTTAAGCCACTGCATAGAGAGTTGTTAATAAGCAGTAACATGTGCCTACGTGATTTGAGTAATAATTGAGTAATGACTGGAAACACGAGTTGAGCCACATTAATTGCATTATAAAGCACAAGGTATTTCAATAGTGTTTCATGCAAAGCGAAGGAGAGCACAATGGGAGTAGTCTGGGAAAATATTAAGATGCTAATTCCAAGCAGAGAATTACCCTGGATTGCAAATGTATCTTATGTTTATCATACTTGACATGCCTAAGGAAAATATAGTCTAGACCAGTGTCCAGGTCAAGGAGACAGGCTCATCCATTTAGAAATGTTAGTGCTTATAAAAATAAAATTAAAAGGATTGCAAATCTAAAGAATGTTTTGGGAACAAAAGCAGTCATTAATTAACTCTGGCCTGAATCTATATGACCTCCTTTAAATACATAACCATTCAACCACTAAAAAAGGGAGTTGCTGCTCTATTGAAGGATATATCTGTGCTTATTATCTCTTTGTGACTGCCATATAAATGTATGGTATGTAAACAATATCAGTAATGTTAATTCACATGCGCATGTTCTGTCTAAGGCAGCTATGTTTAGCTTATTTCATTGGCAGGAGAAAGTGCAGGAACAGAGTGGACTACTTATATGTAGCCATGGTAGGTTTTAGCTATTCTACTGCCCCCTGTTATGTAAGGCCTCGTTCAGGGTGCAGGCTTCGGAGGGAGAGCTGCTTACGTGCGAGCTGCCGTGGGACACAATGTATTCAAATTGAATACTGGTTGTCAGGGTAGCAGCTGCCCTGTCTCCGAAGTACGGAGTTGACGCTGGCTACAGTTTCAATAAACAAGCCAGGTTGTTTTTTGAAGCTGCAGCAGCGTCACTGGGACCCCGGCAGCCAATGAAATCATTCTTGAGAATGATTTCAAGACTACAACTTCGATCCCTAACCTCAGGTCTGTCGCCCCGCCCCCTCCCCAACTCCTGAAAAAGTCAGCTGGGGAGGATGAACACACATCGCCCAGCAGACTGCCGCCCGCCCTCGCGAACGCCCGCCCTCCAACTCCTGCCTCTGGCACCCTGAACGAGGCCTTAGCCCTGATAGATGAAGGCTATAACACAGTGGTGCGCAAACTGGGGGGCGCAAGATTTTTTAAGGGGGCGCAGGGCCGCTGCAGCCTGGGGGCGGCTAAACATGCTGTGTGCAGGCGGCGGCAGAACATGATGGTGCGGCAGCAGCAGCAGCAGCAGCAGCAGCAAAATAACAATGTCAAAGTAGCTGAGGATCGGAAGCCAGGAGGACTGCAGGGGTGGAGCATGCCCCAGCCGTCTGAAGTGGAATTTCCCTGCTTCCTGTGTTTGCTCCGCAGCAGCAGCGCTGTGCAGACAGAGCAGGAGTAGGAGAGACCAGGGGCTGGTCAGGTGTGTAGCAGGACTGTGTGTACTGAGCTTTCTGCATACGGTAGGTCAGCATTTAGTGTACTTTGTGTGGAATTGGAAGAGTTATTTAGTCAGTTACAGAGCACAGACTGCTAATAAATAAACTCTTAACTCCTTCATCACCCCCTCTCCCCCCAGTTTACGGCATCCAGTTAAAGGTGCAGTCACAGTCCAGAGACCCACTGGCATTACAATAAAGTGAAATCACTCAGCCATTCAACATGCACAAAGTGCACAGATTGTTTGAGGATTAAAGAAACATCTATTAACTTTTCATATATCAGGGTATGTACCCTCTCTATACAGCTGTATGTTCTAGCTCATTGTTTTTTTGTAGTGTCCTGGTCTATAAGGGGGGATATATTAGTCTGGTTATGAGGGCAGGACAGCCGGCTGCAAAAGAACCCTGTTAGAGTAGCTGGTGGATCGGCAGAAGAGGGCAAGAATGCAGGAGGACTGCAGGGGAGGAGCAGGCATGTCTGATGTGGAATGTCCCTGCTTCTGGTGTCTGCCCTGCAGCAGCACTCTGCTCCTGCTAATGATCCTGACCTGGCACCCTGCTTTGCAATTCTCTTCAGTCACACAGGACAGAAGGCACAGCTGATATTGCAAGAACGGGTAGGCTATCTGAATTTTACTCAATGTACTCTAATATTACTGAAACACAAGAAAAAACACCCCATAACAGTGAAAAAAAGGTATACAAAATAATACTGCTAAGTAGGAGGGTGGATGACAAAAAGAGGCAAATAGGAGAAGGGAAAAAAAGGGGGGGGGGAGAGAGGGAAGGGAGGTAGATATGGGGTGGAATGAAAGCCCCCCCCCAAAGAATTGCCTGTGTGATATTGACAGTCCACCAAAAGAAACCAATATTACCAGATACCAGCCAAATAAACAGATAGTGATCCATCTCATAAACATGTTACAGTTCCAAATGTTATGATAAGTGCAATGCTCTTCAGCAAGGAATTTGAGAATAAGATGTTAGTGCATTCATGGTTCTCTCATCCCTGTCCTACTGTCTTCTGGTCGTTATAACCCTGCAGGAACTTTACAGTCTATGGGGGATAATAATTAATGTCCCTAACTAAGCATTGAGAATGTAAACAATATTAAAGAATGCATTTGCAGCAGGCGTCTATTGACGTCAATAGAAAGGCTGTGGCCCCGCTGGCGCTGACTACGCTCATGCTTAAGAGCGATGACGTCACCAACTCTCTAAGCAAGAGCGCTGGGTGTCCTGGCTATTTCGCAAGCGCGCTTGGGGGGCGTTGCGGGCAAGTTGAGTGCACTTGAAAGTTAATTTTTTGTTTACTCAATCGCCAAGCTTGAGTGAGCGTGCGTGCCCATGCACCGCGTGAGCGGGGACTTACACATATAGATTTATGTAAGTAAAAGTGGAAATCACAGCGCGCTCAGCGCCAGCGGGTCCGCAGCCAAAGGGGGTTGGGGAGAGCAGATGAGGAGAATCTACTTGAGATTTTCACTTGATATCGTACATGTCGATATAATGTTGAAATATGTAAGTATTTAAATGTATTTGTAGTCACATTTGTATTGTATACTGTTTAAACTTGTTTTTTTTTTCATGTGATTTTGATTACATCAGGCAGGGGGGGCCCGACAAATATCATAGATGAAAAGGGGGGCTCGGCATAAAAAGTTTGCTCACCCCTGCAAGTATAAGAGACTGTCATCTTGGGTTTTCCCCTCCTCCAGCAGCCTCTCTGAGTGGCAGGGTGTGGAGGTGGAACTGGGTCTGTGTACATCCGGTCATGGTGCAGACCTAGTTCCCTCCCTCTTCTGTGCCTTATGGAGGAAGTATGTAAAGTTAGTTAGTCCAGGTTCACCCTTCGGGGGTAGAGACCTATGCCTCCAACACCGTTATAGGCTGGGGAAGAGTTGAGGCACCTGGCCGCGCCTCCAGCCTACAAGTGTGGCCTAGGGCCATCCTAAGACCTGGATCCTGCTTGTAACATCATGCATCTGCTTTAACAAGAACCGCAGTGGCTGTCTCAATAAAGGATTCCATTTTATATACCCCTTCCTGAGTCTACACTCTATTGGGCAGGGGTATATTCAGAGGACTGTCACAGGAGGGACTGTCTCCAGAACTCTGGAGCCTACTGTGACTGGAGGCGCAGCACCATGAAAAGAACTACTGCCTGAAACCGCTTAAAGCCTGTCCTGATTCCCCACAACATTGCGGAAGCTCAGCCTCTCCTGAATCAAACAGCTATCTAGCACCACACTGACCTGTAGCCAGAGTAAATCTCCCGGGGGGAGTGGGTGGGGGGCTGCGCTACATATATAAATGTATGTATTTATATGTTTACTTATAGAACACCACCAATGTATGCAGCCTAGAAACTGTATAATACATACAGTACAGGGACATAATATACAATGTTTAACAAGTGAGTTAAGCAATAGGAACACATTTTTATGTTTGTGTGTGGTGGAAGGAATGCTCTCATCCCCTAGTATTATTAAATATGGAGGTACAATTGATTAAGACAAAACTGTATCTGTCATTTTAGCATGAGCCCATATCTGTGGATACCTATTGGGCCTCACTATAATAATCTCTTAAACCTCCCCAAATAAATATGACTTCAACATGTGAAATGAATGTGTGCAAGATCATGCACACAGAGCCTTAGGATGTAGTTTTTCAATGACCTCCCATTATCTGTTATTAGTAGAGATGTGCGCAGTTATAGCCAAAGTTCGCAAACTAGGCAAAATGTGCCTAGTTTCACCAAGTATTTTTAATCCATAAAAATATGAAGTGCACTAATATAGCAATAATATATATAAAAGTTGATATATAAAACTTAAATATAAATAAAGTGAATATAAGTATAACTACAAAAAACAAAAAACACAGCGCACCGGGGATTTGTTACCAAACAAATAACAGACACAAATATAAATGAGCCTCTAACAATATTAAAAAAGTACTTTTAATAAATCCAAGCAAAACCGTCTAATAGACCACACATACACACATCATGTGACACAAAATGAAAAAATAAAAGATAAATACTATATACTGCTGCCCTGTAATAGGAGCAAGCACTTACACAATTACCACATAAAAAGATTCCCTGAGGTAACACATAGACCCTTAGATGCAATGCTGAGCTGCACAGCTTGTAAAGACACAGACGCTGGGCCAATTACACTGGGAGGGGGAGGCAAGCACTCACCAGGGTAGCGTGAACTGAACCACAGGCAGGAGCAAAGGCGTCCGGACAGCTCCAGCCATGTAGATGTTACAAACAGCCTGCACTTCCTGGTGTGCAGCTACCGCCTCAGCCAAACAGCACTGCACGTGAGAGTTACCTCTCATGACCTCTACGCGTTTCGCACCCACGTGCTTCATCAGGAGATATAACTATTGCATAAATAAATTTGATATGCAAACATTATATAAAACGTGCTCAAGATAAATGAGAGCAATGGCAAAGTGAACAAATTAAAAATATGAATATATTAAGTGTTAACTCACATATAAAAATAAATCTACTAAGAGTGAAGGTGAAAAATGAGTGTTAAACACACACATAGACCTCTGGATTCATATGCTGATCTTAAAGACAGATAGACAGACAGACAAACAGACAGACCAGTCTGTAAATTGGAACAGACAAAAGCAAAACAAAGCGCCCAGAATCCAATTGTCAAAATGCAATCAATTTACTGATGACAGATCTAATGAAAAAAATAAAAAAACATATTAAAACACAAGAAAAAAGCACAATACGGGACAGTAGATCTGTTTTAACCATTCAGTTACCAATAGGTATTGGATTGAAACTGGGCAAGGTGGATGGTCACCCCGTTCCTACAAGTTTGTTGAATCAAAGATGGTAACGTGAGGAGATTGTAGGAGAAATTTGAGACGCCTTTTCTTTTTGCTTTTCTCATTTTTAATCCAGACCTTGAAAAGGGGGCTTTATCTGGAGAGGCAGAGATAGGCAGAGAGAGATTTGAATATATTTTGCATATTTAAAATGGCTTATTTAGCAGGTATTGCAGATGTGTCCAGGGTAGCACTCCAAGTGGAGAATAGATTATTTTAATTGGATGTATATAAATCAATGGGCCCTCTCTTTATTTCTCTCCCTCTATCTCCTTTTCTCTTTCTGTGCCAGATGCTCCACTAGGCTATGTAGCACCTGCCTCCCCCCCCCTCCCCCGTACAGGAGATGTGGCAGCAACCTGGTGTGCTCTGGTGCTATTACATGAGGTCTGAGGGCTCCGCTGGTGGTGTGTGGGAGCATCAGGATAGGGTTTTCCTTCTTAGGGTGGTGCATCGCCTCCATACCATGAGGATCCTGGCAGAGGCAGAATTGGTCCCCACAGGCACATACTATCTCTCCATCAACAGACACGGAGACCCTGGATGGTACAACTGGTCTTTATTCCTCCTCAATCTCCCTAGAGCAGACTCCAGGGGCTTGAGGCCCCAAGAGTCCCTTCTCAGCTCTTTCACCCCTTGACGGGGCAAAGGGAATCACTCCCACTCCACTGAGGGAGGGAAGACACACACAATTTGGTGGAGTGCCAGCTTGTATACCAGAGGAGGGGCTTGTAACCCTGCCCCATAACAGGGCAGGTCCAGGTACTGACAGGAATCACACATCTGGAAGTGACACAATCAGTACCCTCCCCAGGTATGACAATCCAATCTGCCGTTGATCTGCCCCTGGATATGGCAACATTGTAACCATCCAGACTGCAACTGCAGGCTAGGCCCTGTGCAGGAGTTTAACCCCAACACTGCCTGTTCCTATCAGGACTTATAGTGTTGAGGCCAGTAGAAAGGCTATAGCCAGGGGCACTATTTAACCTAATGTTAAGCTAAAATAATGTTAGGTAATCCTCTCTCTCCCCTGCCCTGCACTCTCCCTCTCCCCTCCAATCAATCATAATACAGATGTAATTAAGTAATAAACCCTGAAGGCCTGAGGCGAAGCAGAGGGACTTTAACCCAGCCAGGGCATTACTGGCCAGTAATGCCCTGTTCTGAAGGGATTATTACTATTATAGGCTAAATGTAGGCTTATTTAAATTGTTTCACATTTTTTAAAAAAAAGAGACATTTTTGTAGTCATATTGATTTTTATCAGCATAATCGTTTACATTCTTTTGCTTTTACAGCACATGTTTACTAAAATGAAATTGTACATACACACAGCCCCACTATATACACACACTGCTGCTCCCCTCTATACACACAAACACTCTGCAACCCCCCCTCTATATACACAAACACACTCTGGAGACCCCCCACACACACATTTTGCAATCCCTCCTCTGCACCCACAAAACACACACTGCAGCCATCCTCCACCCTCTACCCTCACAAAACACACACAAACACAACACACACATCAGCCCCCACCTCTACACTCACATACACACACTCCAGCCCCCCTGTAAACCCAAAAAACTGCAACACACACCAACAAAACACAATCTGCAGCCCTCTTCCACCCTCTACACCCACTGAAGACAAACACACTGCAGGCCCCCTCTACACCTACAAAACACACTGCAGACAGACACACACACGAACCAACAAAGCAGACTCTGCTGCCACCCTCTACACCCACAAAACACACACTGCAGACACATGTACTGCACCGACACACTTTATTCGAGCAAATACCCAGTATGTACCTGGCAGATACCTGGAATGCGCTGCTCCTCACCTCTGATAAGCCCCGTTGTGTTTGCCTTCCCAGCCTGGGTTCATGCCTGGCTGACGGGCGGCTGATCTGTTAAATGATAATGATTAGGATTTAATAGGCTGCAATGCTTCGCGTGTCTACCAGATGGCATAAATTCATGAATTGTAATGCAGTATATATATATATTCTGTGCAGTATTGCAGCCAGCGGGAATAAAATGCTTCAATCCCTGCCTGGAAAATACCTCAATGCACTCGGGCAGAAAACAGTCACAAACCTCAATACACCCGGGTATACCCGAATTCGTGGGACTAGCCAAGCTCGAATAAAGTGTGTCGCCAGTGTAACACCCCTATTTCCCCCTAAGGGAGATCAGTAGGTTACTAGTAGTGCTGCGATGCTCCTGCTGGTTCTCAGGAGGACTGAGTCTCCGCAATGGTGTGGGGAGTAGGACAACAGGACAGGTTTTCAGGATTTTTATTTATTTATAAAATGGTTTACCAGGAAGTGATACAGTACATTGAGATACCTCTCGTTTTCAAGTATGTCCTGGGCACAGAGTTATAAAAAATACATGGTTACAATAAAAGAACAGGGTTATACAGTCACTTAACAGACATTTCATGGACAGATAAAGTAGGAAAATTGGGTACAGGGGATAAAGGGCTTGTGAGTTTCTGATAGAAATAGAGCATCTTTAACATCAACTAACATCAGCGAACGCCAGCAAACGGCTCACGCCCTTTGGGGCAACGCAGTTGTACGCTGGAGTGGGTGAGGTTGAATCTGTTGCGTCTGTGAACAAAAAGATCTTTTCTTTGTGACCCGATGGCTCATTAACATTCCAGTGGGTGGGGTTGCCAATTCAACAAAGAACAAGCACATTAGCACGCTGGTCCTGTGCAGAGGGGAGCAGTTCTTGGGGGGGCCTGTGCGCCTTTGGGGCAACGCAGATGTACGCTGGAGTGGGTGAGGTTGAATCTGATGCGTCTGTGAACAGACGGCTCCATCCTGCAGGGCTCTGCCATGGGCAGGGATTCTTCCCCACAGGAACACATTAGTATAACTGAACAGTATAACATATTTTATTGGTGGACCAGCTCATACAACCCTTCTCATGCAAGAGAGGAGCACTCTCATAGATCTTCAAAGAGCAAACCCTTCGCAGCTTTCATTTCCTTCAATGGTCAGAGCCCTGCTCGCAGGACCATTTCCCTGGACAAGGCCTCCTAGTAGCTTGGGGCCCCTGAGCTAGTCTTTACCCTCTCACCCCCTGATGAGTGAGGTAGTACCATGCCTACTCCCTAAGGAGCATGCTACACTGGGGAACTCCAGAACAAAACTACATTTGATAGGGAGCCATCTTTTATACCAGGGGAGGGTGCCACTCTTAAGCTCCGGTAACTGGGCAGCACTACTGAAGTGAGCCCAACCCCCCTAGGTGTGGAATTTAACCCTAACACTGCCTGCTCCTTACCAGGACTTATAATGTTAGGTCCAGGAATATATAACCATGGGCACTGGGCCACACACACACACACACACACACACACACACACACACACACACACACACACACACACACACACACACACACACACACACACACACACACACACACACACACCAATAAAACACTCTACTGTCCCTCTTTACACCCACAAAACACATAGCAGACAGACACACAACTAACCTTTTCCCTCACTCTCCTGTGTGGAGCTCTATGCAGGCAGGTTGGGGGAGGAGTCAGTGCCTTGCTGGTGCCTCCTGTCCAATCACCTCCCCTCAGCTGATCTCACTCTGTGTGGATGAGAACTGAAAGCTGATTGGCTGACAAACTTGGCAGGGTGCCAAAAATTCCAGGCCATTACTGAACGAATAATCAAGCAATAATTACTGAATTTTAATCAATCAGAGTGCAGTGTTTTCAATAATGCCCGGAATTTTACAGTTTTAGCCTATAATAAGACTTAATGTCGGCACAGAAGTATTAGTGATGCAGGGGTCCCATTGAGAAGCATGGATCTCCCATAGTGCAATCGAGGCAGACACTGTCTCCAGCGCCGCAGACCTTTGCTTGTTCGGCAGTTGTGCTGGGGACAGTAAGTCTTGCTACATCTGATTTTACGATATATACATGTGTAGACATGGCTGGTTCCTGGCTACCATTCTGCCCTCACTGGCATGTAAGTCCTGGTAAGAGCAGATAGTGCCACTACCATTCATGGGTTTTCCCCACACGCAGTCCCTTGAGTGACAGGGGAGGAGGAGTGACTAGGTCTGTGTTCTACCCAATCCTGGATTCAGATCTGGTACCTTCCCCCTACTGTACTTAAGGGAAGTGCAACCCTAAATTCTTTAGCGTGTCTCTACCATGAGAGAGACAAGGTGTCACACCGGCCTGCTGAGCACTGGCAGGGCCTGGTCCTCTTCCCTAACGGGAGAGTGAGTGATCACCTATTTCCCTGGTCCTGCTAGAGGGCTGGGGAAGAGCAAGGACTGCTGCGGGGGCCCTTGGCCCATAGTGAAGGTCCAGGGACCATCCTGAGCTTGGGAGACCAGAATATAGACTGTGGTAGGCAGAGGACAGCCGTGTTACTGTGAAGTGTACAGGAATAAAGCTGCTTCCAGTTGAATATATCTCCTGCCGGGTGTGTGATCTTACTGGGGGGAGAGGTAACCATTTCTACCATAGGAGATCGCCTCCATACACCTGGAGCTTACGGCAAAAGGAGGCGCTGTGTGCCATGGAGTAAATCTCAGATATATACCCCAGAAGCCTGTCTTGCAGTCCTACAACCACAGGCTTCTTGTGAACCAACAGGTAGCATGCACCATACATCTGGTAACAGGGGAATCTGCCAAGGGGTGGGGGAAACACTGTTACACATGTATACAATTTTTTCAGCTCACACGCAATTGCACAGCCAGAACCGAATCACTTCCAAAAAAAGCCCTTATCGCATGGTTTGGACATGCATTAAGCGCTTACTGAATACAGTGAGATGTAAATCCGTGCAAAAACAGCACTTCTTGTATGGAAATGCACTTATTGGTGTTATTAAATAGGCCCCATAATCTTAAAGATATGAACCCATATGTATTAAGCAGAATAATGTCACAGGACCCCGTACAGCCTCACTACAGTAACTGGTCCTCCTCCATTATAGGACTGTGTCAAACTGTTATAGGGTTTGTTATTTACACAAGAACAAGGGAATACCGTTGTAGTTGATCATCCTTAACTTTGTTTAAATGGGTGTCATTTTATACCATTGAAATAAATAGACCTATCGTTGTTATTTATTGTTTGTCTTTGCTTTGATTGCATAAAGCCATTCTAAGTTTCATTTTAAAAATGTACTATAGAAAAAGTCATATTTTTCAAATGAAAATAATAATTTTCCATTAAGAGCTTTTTTTTTTTTTTTTTTCATTAAAAGGTTATGTCCTACCTGTTTATGTGTAGCAATCCAGTGGTTTAAAAGACTTCCTCCAATCAGGCATGGATTATGTTATTCAAACACTTTTATGTTCCAATGAGTTAAGAAGTTTTCAAAGCAGAGTTTATTGTTATTCTCTGTAAGTCGTAACACGATATGTATATTATTTGCTCTCCCGGTGTTCTAGCATTTGTTTTCACGCCACATACCATTAAAAAATGTAATGGCTTTGACAGGGGAATCAACCAACGTAGTTCTTTGCGTGTCCCTTTTTATTACTGTTGGATTAAACATTTGCCAGCTCAACAAAGATAAAATGTCAAATTCACTTGTGGTTTCGGTGATATTGTATTACTGGGTGATTGCATGTGAGACATTTAAGGAATGTAAACAAGTTAGATCTTAACCAGTGAGTTAAAGTTCATGAATTAATGTACTTCCACTGAAAGGGGAATCCTATGTAGTAAAAATGTTAGGCCCTGCAGGCAGACATGCCTTTGTATGTAGGAGTACATTTTGTAATACTTTTTCACCCACAGGTTGTACACAGATGGGATTTTTTAGAAATTGAGTTTTTAAAAGTTCACTTAACATACAATTGTGACACCAGTATATAAAAAAAACTAAAATTGTATACCAAAAGGCAACAGGCAAATAAACGTCTGGCAAATAAACGTCTGGCAAATAAACTTAGACGTTTTTCTATAGTTACAGTATTTAATTTCTTTCTATTAGAAACCAGAAAGATGAACTGGTCTATAACTTATGTATAATAAACCAAAAAAAATCACAATACTACTCCACGCTGTATAATTAACCCCCACGAAGGGTAACGACACTGCAAGACCAGATCTTATAGATACTTTTTTTTTTTTTTTAAACTAATATCCCTATCCCAAGGGTTAATGAGATACAGTAGCCCAACTTAAATTGAGTGCTCCGATATCACTGGAGGAGGTATCCTCCGCTATAAAAGACCGAAAACTTAAGTCTTTAACAAGTATTATAAGACTTTTGCAGATATATTAAGCTCTCCTCTCACTATTTAATAATTGTATCTCTTGTAAAACTCCCATCAGAAATGCAGTAGGCCACCATAGTCACTATTCCCAAAGAGGGAAATGAACATAATATTTGTTCCAATTACAGACCAATATCTTTACTTAACACTGTTACAAACCTATTCGCCAGGCTTTTGATAAGACTGAGGGAGGTTCTCCCTTCCCTAATACACCCTGACCAGGTGGGATTTGTGCCTAGGAGGCAAGCAGCAGACAGCACAAGGAGAAATATCAACCTTATATATTATGCAGGTTCCAAAAAGATTCCCATGGTCTTTCTCCCCCTAGGAAGACCTTCGACAGATTAAATTGGAAATATATGTTAAAAACTTTAAGGGCCTCTGGGTTCAAAGAAGTATTCTTAGGGGCGGTATCTGGTTTCTATGATGCCTCTACAGCCAGGGTTAATGCAGCGAGCATCCTTTCAGAGCCTTTCCTCCCTATTGAACGGTATTCCCACTATTCTCTAACCCTGGAGGGGCGCAAGATTTTTCAGGGGGGGGGCAGCGGTTGCAGAGGCCCCATGCTCTTCCCCCAAGGCATTTAAATTAATGCCAGGGGATCGTGTGAGGCCTCTGCAACGTCCCTTACCTTGTCTTCGGTGACACCATGGCAACGTGGCATCAAATGATGCTGTGGGGTCACGTGACCCTGCGGCATCATTGGACACTGAAGACAAGGTAAGGAGGGGGGGCGCGAGCAGAGAGGGAGAGCAGGCAGGAGGCACAGCGGGGAAATTTTGCGCTCCACTGCTCTAACCCACAATTTCCAGCTGGCTGTGAGTACAGTAACTACTCTTCCGGGCAGCAGGCTGGAATTAAGAAGCTTTTATACCTTTTTGAATGTGGAACACTGATCTTTTACTGAATTACACACAAATTATAACCTTCCCAAATCAGAGTTTTTTTTCGCTTTCTTCAATCATGACACTTCAAACTTTCTCTGAATTTACATGGCGCAACAGTGGGAGGAGTTCTTGTTTTGAAAGGCTATGCGTTGATTCTTCCTTTATGAGGGGCTGTATTTCTGTTGTACATAATCTTTTGCAGGACATGTACCCAGATACTAAGCTTTCATATATGCTTGATTGGGAAAGAGAACTGGGTATGTGTATTCCACTGGAGGCATGGGAAGCCGTTTCTAAAAGCTCAATCTGCACAAATATAAAGGAAAACGGGTATAAAGTCCTATTCCGTTGTTACTTAGTACCAGATAGGCTCCATAAAATATACTCACAGTCTTCCAAACAGATGCTGGAGAGGGAGTGACGAAGTTGGTACAATGACCCATATCTGGTGGTCTTCTCCCAACATTTCCCAAATCTTTGATTTGGGTGAAGAACTAACTAAAACATCCCCAAAAATTAGACATTTCAGGCCCACATGGCCTTTTATCAGGTAGATGTGGGCCTGACACGTTGTGCTTTAGGGGATGTTTCCCTGATTCCTGGTCAGTAAAGGCACTGATTTATCCCAATGTAAGATTTTTTTGGTGATTCTTTCTCCACATGAACCAAGAAGCAGACACAGTGAGTCTGTGAATTTCTAGTGTGTCCCTCCCGCTGTTTTCTACTTTGACTTGGAAATTTGGTCATGCTTCTTGGGGGACATGCACCTCATATAAAAGTGTGGTATACATATTTTTGCTCTTGCTTATGATATCTGGATTCATTTCCTACTGATTGCAGTATTAATAGATCCATTCACACCATTTTTTCATAATACAGCCAAGGATATGCCTAAATGGCCCCAAATACCTCACACGTATTACTGGCCACCAGATGCGCTCTTGTGAGCTCCTGGAAGCAGGAAGAACCTCCCTTTATGCCTATGATTTTACAAGAATTTAAAAAGTGGTTAATCTCATGGAACGTTTTATAAGTTTGCTGAGTGGATCTTTGGATAAATTTAAAGCAGCAGTCTAAGATAAGTTTTTTTTCTTCCCTTTAGTATGTGCATCAATACAATCCACACAATGATAAGTAATTAGCTATGTTTGGATCTCATGATTGTGATTAGTGCTCCCTTAGTTTTTAAGAAGTGAAGTCTTACTATCACATCCCGGGTCTTTCATTAATTGCTGGTTTTCCTCTGTGGCAGTGATCAAATGTGATTTTTTCCTCAGGCATCTCTGGTAGTAAGGATTGGAAACAGCATAGTGTAACGATGCTCATCTCTAAACAGGTAGTGACCCGCATGGCTGAGGTAGGATAGTGATCACTGACCTGAACCGAGAGATAGAGTCCTAAATCGAGAATAGAATAGTTGGGGTCACAGGTTGGGGTCGAGACAGGCGGCAAAGGAGCAAAGTCAGGGTCAGAGGTAATGGTCAAGGCAGGAAGCAGAGGAGCAAGGTCGGGGTAACAGACTGGAAACAAAGCAGGGTTAAGATCAACAGGAACACAGGATCCAGACAGCAACAAACAGGAACTATGCTCTGGCAACATACTGGAGGAACTCCTGACTCTATAGGCAAGACGCCAGTGACCAAGATGGCCCCTGCAGCCTCATTGTGGGTGAAAGTGGGTAAAGCACTGCAAGGGAACAAGATGGACAGCGCTGAAGCCTCATACGCAGTAAATATGACTCAAGATCTGTAATGGCTTCAGGTAAACTTCTTATTCGAATGTTATTTTGTCTATCCCTATTTTCAGTATCTACTAATCTCTCTGAGATTGATTCCATCTTCTTGGAGCTGTGTTTTTTTTTTTTAGTATTTTCGTTTAAGGCTTTTATTGAGTAGTCCAGCTTGGATTCTGTAGCATCAACTCTACCGCCCAAGAAGGACATATGTTGCTTAACTTCTGCCAGTACTATTTGGAGTTCTGCGTGGAAGAGGTTTTCGATGTTGCTAAAAAGATCTATTATATCCTTTTCAGTAGGGGCTTGGGAGAATATTTCATTCTCTGATTCTGATTCAGATTGAGCACATGGTGATGGCGTCTCCGTCTCGAACTCTATTTTCCTGAAGTAATCTGGGACTCCTTGTTTGGTGAGGTTTTTTGTCTTAGAAGAAGGCATTACTGAACCTAGCTTTATTTTCTACTTGTTTGGGAAAGATTCCAGTATTTTAAAGCTGTGAGGCATCGTTATTTGAGAGCTCAACTCAGGAGCGCCACTTCAATGTTACCATCTTCACAAGCATCGCACATGCACCCCTAAGCATCTGCACCTTTTAAGGGACAACAGGACCACCCTGACTGGACTAACATCTCACATAGATACCCAGCCTCCTTTTTTGGATCATTAAACAATTGTAAATGTTGATTGAATGTATTATTCTTTGTTGCTTGAAGAACCTACAACAAAAGAAAAAGAAGCCCTAATGCTACATCTAATATGACAAATTATTAAGGTAAAAACTATGGGGGTCATGCACTAAGCTCCGATAAGTCGTTTATAGAACGCTAAGTGCTCTTAGAACGTGATGTTGCGCTGAACACGATTCACTAAGCCACGCAAAGAGGCACTTTGCGCTCTAAAAGTGACTTTTTTCTGGAAATTTTTCTAAGTTCAACTTTGCTCGTTCGTTACCCTGTTTGCGTGAAATTTTGCCCTTATGCGGGATGCACTAAGCTACGCAACCTTAGCGTACGCGAAAGTTGCGTTCAAGAAAACACGTCAGCTTAAGGTAGCCGCAGAAAAGCTGGACTTAGAAAAATTTCTTACTTAACATTTTTTGAGACGCAACACCCATACAACAGGCTGGCGGGTGTCCCCGGCTGACCCCACGGGCGTCCCCGAGGGAGGCCGGGGGTCGCGCGGGTGCCCGGGGGTCCCCGCAGCCGTCCCGGGGTCCCGGCGGGAGTCCCGGGGTAACCACGGGCCTACGGTACCAATGTTGTGCCTCCAAAAATAATAAACAATATTTATAACTAAATACACCCCCCTAACACATACAATACAGTAATGGGCAAAATTACTATTATCCACATATGGATAATAATGCATTTGCCCATTTTAAATCCATATAAATTATAATAAATACAGTCAATACATTTTACACTTACCTTTTCCAGGCACCCACGATGAAGGCCGTCTTCTTCCTCATCTTCATCCTGCCCATGTCCCTCCGGTGCTGCAAAACATACTGTACACAAGAATAAAAATAGCCCCTGACCCCTTAATCACCGTAGCGGTCATTAACCGCTACAGTCATTAAGGGGTTAACCCACCCTCACCCACTAACCCAGGCGGGAGTCCTACCCACATACCCTTGGGGCCAATACCCCCTTCCCCCACCCCCAGTACCCACAAGAAAAACAATACACAGCTCCACAATAAACATCATTACATGTATTCTATACATAACCCACCCCCTGTGCCACCCCATAAATACATGATTTATTATTTTACAAACAGGGTTAATACCCCAGGCCCACGGGAGTCCCCATGGTTCAAACAGGGTCTGGAGGCCTACGGGTAGTCCCCGCCAGGCGCCTTGGTCCACCAGGTGGTCTCAGCGGGTCACTGTGAGCCACAATGGGGTCTCCACGGGTAGGCCCGTGGCTGTCTGGGGGGCCCCGGGTCAGACCCACAGGTGTCTGAGGGGCCTTGGGTAGTTTCCACGGGGGTCTGTGTGCCCACGGGTCTTTCCTACGGGTCCGCGGTGCCCCCAGGTGGGGCCACCGGTTCTTCCCCGCAGGTTTCCCCCGTGGACACCTCCAGCCTGCTACCCGTGGAAAGCCCGAGGAGACCTCAGGTGGTCTCCAGAGGTCTCCCACAGACCAAAAGTAACCAACCCTGTATGTAAAAAAAATAAACCTGACCTATACATTAAATACATCAATCCCCCCCCCCAAACACATACAGTACAATAAAGTGCAAAATAACTATTATCCAGATATGGATAATATATTATTTGCCCATTATGAAACACATAAAACATGCATAAATGAAAACATGAATTCTTAATCTTAAAATCACCACATTGCATGTTACAATTAATCCAGCAGCACTTTTAAAAATAAACCAACAAACCAGCAGCTACACAAATGTATATCAAATGTCACACAATTGCATTGAGTGTGTACATGATGCAATTAATCTGTGCCTCATGTAACACTATGCAAAATATATGTAAAAATAAAAAATACTATGAACAATGTCCCCTAATAATGTCCACAATAAGCATGGAACTGGTGGTTAACCCCTTCATTGCCTTAGCGGTTAGCCGCTAAGGTAATGAAGTTGCCTGTAAATGCATTTTTCGTGCATTTGATTCATGCCGGGGGTCTCCGGTGGTGATATTAATTGATATCAGCTCCGGAGACCCCCGGCACTAATCCGATGCAGGAAAAAATAATTTTTTCTAAGTCCCGTCGCCGCTCATCGACGCTTCTCACCACCTTCTTGACAACTTTTTCTGGCGTTTTGATTTGTGGAGAATATCGCTATTCTAGAGCTGCGATAGGCGTCGATAACCTACTCGCGGATACTAGAATTACATGAGTTTATGTACATTCCGAAAAGTATCTACTCTGCATACTATTGCATTATACTGTACTTTATTACAGTAAGATACTTACTTGACGCGTCCATATGTCCACCCCAATTGGCATCTCATCACCCTAATCCTGGTCTCAGATGCTGTGATATTGTGACTGTTCCCTCGAACAGTCTTGATGTTTTCTGCACAGAGATCATCATTAGCCTCGCTGATTTAGTCCTCCAGACGCTTTGCCATCCTACAGTTTAAAGGAAAAGAGAAGAATATGTTAGGCCCAAAAATAATTCAAAACAAATACATGACATATATTTAAAATTATACTTCTAAAATTAGTATAGTAATTTTTTGTGGTGTAAAAGAATTTCAAAGAAAACAAGTAAACAAAAAAATGCATTTTGATAGGCAAGAAGCTTTTAGAGTAATAAAAGCAGCAAGAGAATTTTTCCCCCTCATATTTTCTTCTAAAATTAGTACACTACAAAAACAAGTAAACACAAAAATACATTTTGATATGAAAGAAGCTTTTAGAGTAATACAGTAATTGCAGAAAGAAAACACATATACTTACTCTGTTGTGACTGGGGAACTCCGCATTACACTTTTTGTCTGACCATGGGCATGATAGCTGACAGTGCTTTGTGTTAAATCGAGGCCTGAAGTAAGTAACCAGCATTTGATCTGTAAAATTCTGTGTCCTCTCTTGTGCATACAGTATCCTGTATTTTCTGAGATCCTTTGAAATAACTTTCCTCGGCATTGCTGCTTTAGAAAATAAATCAAGTACAGGGGGAATGTGTATTCGATGTGTATTCAATGTATATTCAATGTGTATTAAATCAACAGAAGTGATGGTGTATTTATAATGTAATTTACCTCGCTCGACAGGTTACAGTAAGTATACGCCCACTTTTAATACCTGCAGCTCGTGACCACGACCGCCAAAAAATTCTAACACAAACAAATTGCCTAAAAGGTGACACAAAGGGCATAGCCTCCCACACGCTGATCTCTATCTGAATGAGCTCTTGTCCAGATACTGTACATTATTGTGCATTCTTCCATCTGCTTCCATGGATCAACCCCGATTCTATGGACGCAGGAACCTGCTTTCTTCTGTCATGCCAACCACGAGAAAGCGAAAGTTGGAAGCTGTTTCCAAGCCAAAGCCAAAGGTGCCTAAATAAAAGGTTCAGAAGGCTCCCAAGGCAAAGAACCCTGGCCCTTTGTATGTGAAGATGAAAATGGCCAAAATCTGTGAGGATCAAGTTGTTTGGACGAGCCCCAGAAATGCCCCTGCACCATCTAAAGCCGAATCGGACGTCCCAGACTTTTCACTGCCCACCGACACCAATTCCCAAACATCTGCCCACTCTGACCCTTTGTCCACCGATGCTCACCCGGAAACCCCCAGCTCACCTCCTCCAGCACCCAGCCACGCCGATGTTCGTCCAAAAAAACCCAGCCCACATCCTCCAGCACACAGCCACACCAATGTTCGTCCAGAAGCCAACAGCCTACACCCTCCAGCACACAGCCACGTTGATGTTCATTCCGAAGCCCCCAGCTCACCTCCTCCAGTATCCAGCCACACCAATGTTCATCCGGATGACACCAGCACTCCTCGCACCAGATCCAGCTCGGTCGTTCGCATGCTGGATGTTTTAGTGGTATCGAAATCACTGACAACTCAACAGAGCAAAACAGAGACAGAATGGAGGCCAAGATGGATCGTCTTTTGGAAACCATGGAGAATATGGATAGGTGCATGGCTATTTGTCTGGATAAGATTGAGAGGAACATCGCAGGGCTCTATTCTTTGCTTGGAATCCCTGCCCCTGTATGTCCGACCGACGCAGGAGGGTGATCTGGAGGCACCTTATTCTCCATGGAGGAACAGCATACACCCCTCCCTGTGCACCATCTCAATCCCTGGATTTGACCTTCACAGTGCCAACATCAAGCACACCACAGGAACCCCCCCACGCTTACCCCTCCATCTCCAGGATACACGTATACCCTTCTGTTGGAGGCGATGACAACGCTGGTAAGAGCTAGGCCACGACAGGAGGAAAGCATCTCACTGACTGCCCCACACCTCTGGAATGCACTTCCCCTCAATACCTGACTAGCACCTCTCTATTCACCTTTAAGATCCACCTTAAGACACACTTCCTTAAAGAAGCATACACTGGCGACACACTTTATTCGAGCTTGGCTAGTCCCACGAATTCGGGTATACCCGGGTGTATTGAGGTTTGTGACTGTTTTCTGCCTGAGTGCATTGAGTTATTTTCCAAGCAGGGATTGAAGCATTTTATTCCCGCTGGCTGCAATACTGCACAGTATATATATATATATACTGCATTACAATTCATGAATTTATGCCATCTGGTAGACACGCGAAGCATTGCAGCCTATTAAATCCTAATCATTATCATTTAACAGATCAGCCGCCCATCAGCCAGGCATGAACCCAGGCTGGGAAGGCAAATGCAACGGGGCTTGTCAGAGGTGAGGAGTGGCGCATTCCAGGTATCTGCCAGGTACATACCGGGTATTTGCTCGAATAAAGTGTGTCGGTGCAGTATGAGTAGCACCGTGGATAATACAAGACACATGATACATAAAGTTGGCCCCCTGAAGACGCATTTACCAGAACACCCTCCTACTATCTCTGCATGTTCTTCCTACATACCAATTAGATTGTAAGCACTTCGGAGCAGGGACTCCTCTTCCGAAATGTTACTTTTATGTCTGAAGCACTTATTCCCATGACCAGTTATTTGTATTATTTGTTATTTATATGATTGTCATGTGTATTACTACTGTGAAGCGCTATGTACACTAATGGCGCTATATAAATAAAGACATATATACATACATACATACATCCTCCCAGATGATCTACACCTGCCCGCTGCCAGAAGCACCCCAGCACCCAGGATTGTATAGCTCCCAATCATCATGCTCAACGACCTGCCCCAGAGCGTCCGGGAGAAATACAAGATCAGATGTGGTTGTCTACCTCAGAAATATGCCCAGTTAATCTTTAAACACCACGTCAGTTTTGAGATGTACAGTGAGTGGATCCAACATGTCAATTATGAAGGCAATAAATACAAGAAGGGTCTTCCTGCAAATTTAAGGAGAACAATTATGGACAAAGTGAAGCGCTATTTTAATGTTACCACTCTTCATGCGAGAACCGTGAGAGACAGCATCAATGGCCTTTTGAGGCATACAAGGGCTCTTCCTTGGAGGTCCATTGACTTGTTTGACGACTACACATTATACATTTATTTACAAAGAAAGATGCACTGCCAATGTTTTTAATAAAAAAAAAAAACAAGTTGATTGTTTTAAATTATTTCATTGTCTAATGCTTATTTTCTATTTTTCATGTCTGGAGCTGGGTGAAGACAACATGCAGGAAATATCCCTCCTTGGCGCAAGAAACTCTCCCAGCAATACTGCCAGATAAGACACAGTGCTCAAATGCATGCATGCCATGTTCCTTCCCCCCCAAACCCCCCAAAACCTAATGTAAACCTTTAGTCCTAATGTAAAGTGCTGTACCCCATGCCATGCATGCTTTGTCTCCCCCGAAACCCCAAAAAAGCAGAAGATACAGTATAATAATGGACTGTACTTGTGTCATGGTTTAATAGTTTTTTTCATGTGTAGGCACAATGTAGTCATAATGTACTGTTCCCCATGTCATGGCCTTTCTCCCCAAAAACCCAATAATCAGGATTGATAATATAGTATATTGTCTCTTTCTTTACAGACCCAGATGTCCAAGAAGCACCAGCCATTGCGAAGAAGAAAGAGATAAGATTGTACATTTTGAAGAAGAGGCGACATTGTATTTTTGTTTTATTATTTTTTACTTTATTATCCTGTACAAATAACATTTTTCATTCTTTAAATATACTTTTTGGTGTGGTCATGTTTGTACTGTTTAGACACTTACATTAGTACTATACATAAAGTACTAAAGGCATTTATATATATTGTATATAAATATCGTTGACATACAGTACTGTATACAGGCATACCCCGGTTTAAGTACACTCACTTTAAGTACACTCGCGAGTAAGTACATCTCGCTCAATAGGCAAACGGCAGCTCACGCATGCGCCAGTCAGCACGTCCTGAACAGCAATACCGGCTCCCTACCTGTACCGAATGTGTGCGCAAGCGGGGAGACTATAGAGCCTCTTACAAATGCGTTATTTACATCAGTTATGCACTTATATGACGATTGCAGTACAGTACATGCATCGATAAGTGGGAAAAAGGTAGTGCTTCACTTTAAGTACATTTTCGCTTTACATACATGCTCCGGTCCCATTGCGTACGTTAATGCGGGGTATGCCTGTACAGTATAAACATCTTACAAATAAGGTGCATTTACTGTTTAGATACACATGCAGTAGCACTGTACGTACTGTAATATAAAGTTGAAAAGCATTTAAATATATATAAATATGTGGCCTACCGTATATATATAAATCTTGAAATTACATTTCTTTTAGTGCTGCAATAAACTTACAGTAGTATGTACAGTATACTGTATAAATCTAGAAAATAAAAGTTGTTTTTTCCATTTAGATACAGTAACAGCAGTACTGTACTACTGTACCGCAGATATCTAGCGACTCCGTGAGGAAATGCACTGTATCTTACTGTATAGTAATTTAATTCTGAACAAGGTTACAGTACATAATGACACGCATGCGTAGAAATGTGATGACACGCATATGCGTATCAACAAGGTTCCAATTTGACATACACTCATGCGCAGAAATGTGATGACACGCATATGCGTTTCAACAAGGTTCCAATTTGACATACACGCATGCGCGGAATATACATTTCACATTCGGAAGAAGAGGCGACGTATTTTTGTATTATTCATTTTAACTTTATTATCCAGAATAGTTTCATCAGACCTAGAGATCTGGAGGGTAATAACTGCATTAAATCATTTGAACAAATCAGATATGATAAAAACATCCCTCATTCTGAATTCTTTAGATACCACCAGATCAGAGCATTTTACAATAAACACAGTCCCCGCCCTCCATTGACTACATTTGAAAAGCTGTCTCATAGAAACAGACACGAGTGGACTCACATCGCAAATGTATAGAGAAGTAACCTGTTCCGGTGCTGATTTCCCACAAAAGCTAAGTTATACAGTATGTCACAATGGGAAGCGGACCCAGGAGAGTTCTGGAAGATGAAGATTGGGTTGAGATCTTTACTGCAACATTCAAAAGTTCAATATTCACAACATTAAAGGAGAACGCATATAAAGGTCTTAATGACATGGTATCTCACCTCACTAAAATCGAGATTTGTACCAGGATACTCCCCATTGTGCCGAGAAAATGTGGAGAGTCCACCGATTTGTTGCATATGCTGTGGTCCTGTCCTCAGATCGCCCCTCTATGGGAGAAAATTATAGATTTGCTTCAGAGGATCTTTGACCTCACAATCCAATGCACCCGTGGCTGTTTCTACTGAATAGGCCAACACCGGGCTTAGCCATGGTCAAGAACAAATTGGTTGCTCATTTTGCAACAGCGGTGAGATGCGAGATCGCAGCATTATGGAAACAAAAAGAAATTCCAACAATTACTAAGATCCGGAACAGAATTTGGTATGTGTGCCAGATGGAAAAGTTAACAAGTTTGTTTTATGACACTGGCATCAAATTTCTAAAAGTCTGGCTACCACAGACAGATATTCCAGGGTTGGAGATTGTCACAAATTTGCTTTCATAGGTATAGGTGCGTTATCGTTTCATTATTGGGAGATGAGACGGTTCTCAGAGAGGGCTGACGGACCCGTGACCCGGGGAGGAATGGGACCACACGGAGAGTAGACACCCAAGTTCCACCCTAAACGAGATAGGATAAAATAAAAAAGATGATAAGGGAAAAGAACCCCCCCTCCCCTCTACCCCCCCCTTATTTTGTTCTGATTTAATTTTGATTTCAATTTCTGTTGGTTGGGAAATGAAACAATGAATGTATTGTGTATTGATGCTTTGTCTTAAAACCAATAAAAATGTAAGTTACAAGAAAAAAAACTCTGATACCCATGCTCCACTACGCAGAATAAGAGTACGGGAACCCACCTTCCGTGGTTAATAACCAACCTTATATCGCTCTACCATCTTAGGGATGGGTTGTGGAAAAACTACAAAGTAACTGGCACTACCAAGAATCTTAATAACTACAGATGCCTGCGGAATATGAGCACAAGGCAAACAAGACACGCAAAAACACAATATTGCTCTGACAATCTTAATCAGAATATATCAACTCCAGCCAACTTCTGGAAGGTTATCAACAATATATTCCAGCCTTCTAGCAGTCAACAACCATGTAATATCATTAAGGAGGATATTACTTTGGCAAATCCCACTGACATTGAAAATGCATTCAATGAATACTGTGGTTGGGGTGCTACTAATTTATCAGTGAAACGCAACCCAAATTACATACATGAACCTCATTCTGGAGTACCCCTATAGCCCCACCATCTACCAACACTGCCCACAGTTTTCAATTTTTCCCAGTACCTGAAGAGGAGATTATCCAAGCGCTCCTCAAATTAAAACTAAGCAGCCAATGTGAACCAGATCTACTGCAATCTAAGTTCCTACGACATGGTGCCCCAGCCATTGCCAAACTGCTTGCTTCCCTAATCAACTCTATTTTGTCTTCAGGCCATATCACAAAGACCTGGAAAAGACCACTTTTAATCTGGTCTGTAATGGTTACATACGCCTATAATATATATTATCTTTAACTGTGCATGCAATGTCATGTAACTATGTATTTGTAACCATGTATTTGTCAACTCTGTGGCCAGGACATACAGTACATAAAAACGAGAGGTAACTCTCAATGTATTACTTCCTGGTAAAACATTTTATAAATAAAGATGGCTTGGAATCTGTGCTGTCTGAGCATATTTTGGCCTAGATTCTTTGGGCCAAGTCTGAGAAGTTCTGTAATTTCATAGCTTCTAATTCAATATGAATTATGGGCTTGGTAGTGGGAAGATCTGAGATCTTACTTGTGGTAATGTTTCATATAGACAATGTTCTTAGGTTTTCCAGAGGTTTGGGCCTCTGTCAACATCATGTCTTTTTGTAAGCTCTTTATCTAGTGGGGAAAAGAGACAGGTGAAGTAAGGTCTGCACTTTGGTTACTCTTTCGTAACTTCTTCAGGGTTCCTTCTGATTCAGATTCTATTACAGCAGGAGCATTTTTTAGCATCCTCTAACATGTACAGTAAATAGTTTTGCTGTTCTCTTGTAAGTCTTGTTTTTCTTGTGCAGTGGAGACCTGTGATTGAGACGTCACCTCCATGCGCTCCTCAATGTCGACTATGCTGTCGCCGAGGTAGCAGAGTCCTACGTTTTTATCAATTTTATTAATCTACATCTGAATGGTGAGTTTAATGTCTTTAATGAAGACATTTAGCCATATCTTTCTGGGATAGTGGATGTGAGTCGTCCTCCTCTGAGTCCAATACTCAAAGGTTCTGGCGACCGAGAAGGCTTCTTTTTAAGAAAGTGAGATACCTCTTGCTAGGGCGTCTTTTTAATGTTTGGTTAAAAGGGTTAGGGACACTTGTAGGTATAGCAAGGGACTTGGTTTATTCTTAGAGCCCCCTTGTGCACAGAGCTGAAGGAGTGGTTCAGTGAGTGAGTAAAGAAGCCGACTCTGAGAACAATGACGCTGAGTTTGAAGCAGGGGAGCCTGGCTCAAATCCTAGTTTCAGCTGCTTGTGATGATGGGAGAGTCACTTTATCTCCCAGCGCCTCAGGCACCAAAACGTAGATTGCAAGCTCTATGGGTCAGTGATTCATGTCTGCAAAAATGATGTGATGTGCAGCGCTGTGTTCACGGTCAGTGCTATAGAAAAAAAAAATCCCAATAGGCTTCTCCAATGTTCCCCTTATATTTAGTTTGTATCTTTGTAAGTAGGCATAGGGTCTTATTTATTTAGCTGGTGTATGGCATTCCTGATGACATAAGTCTCAAAGTTCTTGCCAAAAGATTTTCAGTGTTATGATGCAATTCATTGGTAACAGATTTGTAAAGGGAATTTCATATAAGTAGCATACACAGGAGTTGTAATAAAGTAAACAATCTTATCTATTATCTGAACACATTTTATAGTATGACATCCTTATCAGCAGTGTAAATATATTTTTATTATTACTATTCATGTATAACACGCCAACACATTCCGTAGCACAGTGCAATGGGATTGGAGGATTAATGGCAATAAAATATGAAATATTAATATACTGTACATTGTTACACTAGGTAACCCCAATGAGTTTACAATCTATAAGGAAGGGCAAGTGGAAGCATAGGGTACAGGGGGGTGAGAAGGTTGGTGTGTTTTGGAATTAGAACAGAGCAGCTGTAAGCTCAGCGAATGGCAGCACATGTCTGACACCCTTTGGATGCCGCTTTTAGGGCAAAGCAGATATAGACTGAAGAGGTTCTGAATGAATTCAGCTGTGCTATGCAAATTCTGTAGTCCAGGGCAAAAACATAACTGCAGAGGGAAGGACTGATGAAAAACACTGAAAGCAATCTCAGATGTTAACCTTTAGCACACTGTTTATGTGCAGAGGGGAACAGCTCTTGGGAAACCCTTTCAGTAAAAACTACAGGAACAAATGCATCAATATATGCAATGAATATTGATTTTTATTACACACTGTAATGAATGCATCAGCAATTCCAAACTTATTGATGATCAAAACAAACCAAATGTATAAAGCCATTTTAAGCAGCCATTGTATAAGTCCATGTACAGTAAGAGCAATCAACCAGGTGGAACAATGCCTTTAAGAAATATATTAATATACAGAAATCAATAAAAGGATAATAGTTTAAAAAAAACTGTGGATCAGGTTGTCAGATTTCTATTACAAAACATAATTTTAATCTACATATCAACATATCTCCTATTAAATATGATGAGACATTGGGTAACACAGTGAACAATGCATGCACTTTTTTTCAGGTGAATAGAAGTTGAAATGTTAGCCATGTGAGACTTTTAAAACAAACACCGGCCTAGTTGTTCCATTAACTAAAAATGTGTGCCCTTTTTACTTCACAAGGAGTTGGACTACAGTATGTCCATGTTTTCTATTTCAATGTAAGTGTTGTGTTGTTTTATTTTTACACCAATACATATTTTTTTTAAATAGGATCTTTTCTTTTACCATTTTGTCTTTTGGATGAATGTGGTTGTACCTGGGGAAAATGCCCTTTCCAGCATTTTGATCCTTTCTGATGCTCTGTTCTTGGAGTGTTTCTCTAATCTGTTTACTCCATCTGAAACTTCGTATCACTACCGGAGTAATTGCCTTAGAGTCTCATTGATATAACTAGGATGCTTCCACATTTTGAGGGGCATGGTGCGTATGGTCACCCTATATAAGTACTGGGTCGGTTATGATGTGTACTAATCTGTTAACTGATAAAGTGTCCTTTCTTTCTTGTGCCCCCTATTTTTAGTTTTCATTTTTTGTAAGCAGGTGTGAGGTCTTATTTATTTAGCTGGTGTATGGCATTCCTCATGACATAAGTCTCAAAGTTCTTGCCAAACGATTTCCAGTGTTATGATGCAATTCATTGGTAACTGATTTTAAATGTGTGTGTAAAGGGGAATTTCATATGTAGCATGCATATGAGTTGCAATAAAGTAAAAAAAAACTGATCTATTTGTAGCCCTGTGTGGTTTGGGCTATAGGTGTGCCCTCCTCCTGACAGTAATCCCTGCGTAGGGGCAGGTTTGCCAGGAGTCATCATGGGTTTTCCCCACTTCAGGCAGTACACTGAGGCAGTGAAGGCAGGTCATCAGGCTCTGTGTCCAATCAAGAGACACGGGCGGTGCCTGTTGGAGCAACTTCGGGTATTGCCACTTTCTATTTAGGTGTCTTTGAGAGTCTGTCCTTGAAGTGGAAGGGACAAGGGTGGCACAGACCAAGCTGCCAGGAATGGCAGGCTTGAGGCCACCCTCTGGGGAGGGAGAGTGCGCACCCCATACCATCCTACCCATCTTAGGGGGTAGGGGAAGAGCTAGACCCACTCTTTGTGCCCTAGGCCTGGAGTGGTGTCAGGGACATCCCAAAGGAAGACAGCCTGCTGTGTAACTGTCTGCTGTGAATAAGAAGAGACAATAAAGAGCTTACACTTTTATACAAACTCCTGCCTGAGAGTGAAGTGTTTCAGGAGGAAGGGAAGAGAACTCTCTTGTTGTTACTTCACCCCATGCTGCTGGGGGCTGCAGGAGATGGAGGCACTGCACCAGTAGAGAAGACAGAGGCACAACCACAGAAGCCTGTCCTGTTCTCCCCCATGTCATCGCGGGGGAATCAGGGCCCACTGTTGCCAGAAGGTGCACACCACACAGAGACATGTAGCCTGAGCCTTAAACTCCCTAGGAGACCCTATCTGAGATTGGGTGGGGGTAGGAGGGTTACATATTATTATCTGAACACATTTTATAGTCTGATGTTCTTATCAGCTTTGTAAATATGTTATTATTAGAATCCTTTATTTACTGACAATACTAAGGCCCCTTGTGATGAAGGGGGTACTAATATCCATTCAAACAGGATCAGAACTCACTATGGGCTCTATGCAATAAGCGGTGAAAAAGTGCTTTCGGCATGATTTTGACGATTTGCCCTCGGAGTATTCAGTTAGGGCCGAAATCCATGCCGATCCCTGCTGAATCACTGCGAAAGCAAAACTGCCGATGAGCCTGTGCCGAAACAGCCTGGCTCCCGATAACCTGCCAATAGGCCGTTTCTGCCGATATGTGTTTGCAGCAGAGAGAGATCAGCCACTCTCTCTGCGCAAACATCGGCAAAATATAAATTATTTATAAACAACTTTGACTCCTAGTGTACATGTGCAGAGGGTCTCCGGAGCTGAACCGCATTGGTTTCAGGTCCGGGGACCCCCTGCTTCCCGAGATACAGGCCCTTTTATGAGGTGCCGGTATCCCTCTGCATTTAAAGGTCCCGATCACGTGACCGCGGAATGTAAACAAAGCAGAGGGATACCGGCACCCCCTAAAGGGGCCTGTATCTCGGGAAGCAGGGGTCCCCGGACCTAAAACCAAAACGGTTCAGCTCCGGAGACCCTCTGCACATCTACACTATGAGTAAAACACATATATAAATAAACACTCATTCCTTACCTTTGCGGCTATGTGCTACGGTAACGAAGCAGCATGAATGTATTTTTAATAATAGTGTACTGTGAGCAGGGGGTCCCCTGAGCTGAACCACGTTGCTTTGTGGACCAGGGACCCCTGCTTCCCGAGTTACAGGCCCCGGTATGTGTCATCGGGTGGCAGTGTCGCCGCCATGTTTATAGCGTCCCATTCGCGCCATCTCCGCTATAAATTTGGCGGCGACACTGTAACCGGTGCCCCAAACCGGGGCCTGTAACTCGGGAAGCAGGGGGTCTCTGAGCCACAAATCAACGCGGTTCAGCTCAGGGGACCCCCTGCTTCCGCACAATATTATTAAAATACATAAATGCTGCTTCATTACCATAGCGTATAGCCGCTAAGGTAATGAAGTGGGCTTTACATGCATTTTTCCTGCCTCGGATGCATGCCGGGAGGCTCCGGTGCGGGTATCAGCTCCGGAGACCCCCGGCATCAATCACAGACAGGAAAAAGGCCTGATTTTTTCTAAGTGTCGCCCTTGCCGATGCTTCTCCTCCACCAACTTGCCAACTTTAGTTGGCGGGACGAATTTCCGAAAAACTCCATTCTGGAGTGCCGATCAGCAGCGAAAAGCTGATCGGGGCTACTTAAATTCAGCCGAGTTCAAAAAACCCGGCTGCCGATAAGTTTTTATCGGCAACAAAAATTGTCGATTTTTCCCACTTATCGGTGCTTACTGAACCGGGAGGGCAAATTTGGCGAAAAAATGGCGATAAACGGCTTATCGGCGCTTACTGCATGAGGCCCTATGTCTGCTATCCAGATCAGCAGCTCTAGCATTGAACCATCTCCCCTGTCAAAGAATACTGTCAAGCTCTACTGCTCACACCTGCAAGTGGTCTGCTTTTAAAGGAATTCAGGAGAGTGTCCATGAGTATGATTAGCTACAGGTATGAGCAGGGCCACCGGCAGCTTTCCTGGGGCCCAAGACTAGTTTCCACTAATGTCCCAGTCGGAGGCCTTTTGAGCCCCCCCTCTTTTTCTTATACTCCCTCCCTATTTCACACACCTCCTCATTCTCTCCCCTTATCTATTTCCCTCCACCTTCTCACACTCCCTCCTCTATTTCTCTCCCACTTCTCTCACTCCCACTCTCACTCAATTCCCCCCTCCTATGCACACTAATTTCCCCCTCCCCACACTGAATTCCCCCTATACATACACACAAATTATACTTTGGGGGGAGGTCGCTGGTGCTGTTTTGATCCAGTGAGCAGATGTGGAGGTTGGGCCTGACTTCCGAGCTTGCAAATCTTCTGGTGCTGAGCGGCATGTGTTTTTGCGTGTTGGGGGGGGGGGGGGGGGGGTTGGAGAGGTCTGGATGCAGCCAACCCCCCCACAGCTGCCCAGAAAGCTGTCCCAGTTATCTCCCTCCCCCTGTTGGTGACCCTGGTTGTGAGCAGTAGAGCTCTGAGCTCTAAAGTATGCATCTGAAATAGTTAAATGCTAGAGCTTCTGCCCTGAATAGCAGAGGTTGTGGGTTCTGATCCTTCATGTATGACCTAAATAATCTCTGGTTAAATCCCTGCGTTAACATGAACAGCTTTTAATGGTTATGCAATGTTAGGGGGAACGCCTCTGCTGCAAATCATTAGCACTAACGTCCGGAAACAAAATAACCATACAGTATGTTATTTAAAGAATAGCACTGGGTTAGCATTATGTTATTTGTTCTATTGCATACGTGCTATAATTAAGCTGCCATTAATTTAGTTTAACATTAGGTTAAACAGGCTAACGGAGCTTTGTGGAATTGCCACTAACAGAGCGATGATATGTTTATACTAACAGCTCATTTGCATATGTTTGGCATATCATTTTACCTACTGTCCATTCTTTTAAATACTAGACCTTTATGTGACGTTAACATAAGATAATGTTATGTTACTTTCTTGGTTGAGTACAGTATTATTATTAATCTTAAATTAACTGAGGTTAGCATAACGTTAAATGGCCTAACAAAGTTTAGTGAGTCTGGGCCAGAGGATATACTGTAGGATGTATTGGAGAAAACAAAGGTCAGCGAAGGACACACAGAGATGTACAAATAATACAGTGGGATGTAGGATGAAACAATGCAGGATTAGTTACAAAGCAAATAGATTTTTAAATGGAAGCAATTTTTTAATATGTAACGCAGCCTCCCCCCCCCCCCGTCTCTGGAAGATGTACTACTGGTTACTGCTGTTTATGGTGCGGTCATACCTGTGAGAGTCCAGGAGAGCTGAGTGGTCTGCGATGGTGTGGGGATCAAGACAGGCTTTTGGTAGATCTTCAATGTTCACTCAGGGTGTCAGCACCTCCAGCTCCAGTGGGCTCCAGGATTTCCAAAGTCAGTCCCCACTAGGGGCTGACTGCATGTCTCACTCCCAGCCTGGAGCTCACATTCTTGCTTCCTCACCCAAGGAGGGAGGGAGCTGAACCCTTCTGCCTTTCTCTCTCACTTTGAATCCTGGCTCTCTTTCTTTCTCCTTGGGGACTTCAACTGCCACATTGATGACCCCTCTCTCCCTTGGGCTTCCCGCTTTCTCTCTCTAACCTCTTCTTTTGGCCTTCAACAGTGGACTGCAGTCAGCACCCACAAAGATGGCCACAACGTAGACCTGGTTTTCACTAAAAACTTTTCTCTCTCCGATTTCTCCATTTCCCCCTTTCCTCTCTCTGACCATCATCTCATTTTCTCTCTCTCACTTCTCCCCTTCTCCATCTCTTGCCTTAACCTACCAGCTTGTGATTCCACTTTATGCTCATCCCTCTCCTCTCTCAGTTCTACTCCAGACCCTGACAACCTGGTCAGGAACTATAACTCTGCCTTATCCTCCTCTCTTGATCTACATGCCCGCTTTCTTTCTGCTGTCCTCGCCCTTCTAACCCAAGACCCTGGCTTAATTCCCACATATGCATGCAGTGTTCCGGAACTCGTTCCTCTGAACGCCTCTGGAGGAAATCTCACACTCTCGCAGACTTCCTTCACTACAAATTTATGCTATTTTGTTTCAACTCTGCCCTCTCTCAGGCTAAACAAACCTAGTTTTCTTCACTAATCAACACGCACAAGTCTAACCCACACTGACTCTTCTCTGTCTTTGACTCTCTACTCAAACCGCCCTCAGCTGCCTCTTCTTCCTCAATCTCACCTCAGAATTTGCTGACTATTTTAAGGAAAAGGTGGAATGCATACATCAGAACATCCCTTCTGTTTCCTCCTCCCATCCTACACCACTTCCTAACTCTCCTCCTGCCGTCCTTGACTCTTTTTCTGCTGTCTCAGAGGAGCATGTGTCACTGCTGATCTCCTCTTCTCCCTCTACCACTTGCCCTCTTGACCCTATTCCCTCCCATCTCCTAAAACTCCTTGCTCCTACTATAATCCCTACGCTCACACACATTTTTAACTCCTCCCTCTACTCTGGTACCTTTCCTCCTTCAAACATGCAACAGTTATACCATTACTCAAAAACAGCAAGCTTGACCCTACCTGTCTTTCTAACTATCGACCTGTATCCCTCCTGCCTTTTGCCTCTAAACTCCTTGAACATCTTGTATTCTCACGCTTGCTCTACTTTCTCAACACCTATTCTCTCCTAGACCTTCTACAATCTGGGTTCCGCACTGCTTACTCGACTGACAGCCCTCACTAAAATAACTAATGACCTCCATGCTGCCAAAGACAGAGGTCATTACACTCTGCTCAAATTACTCGACCTCTCTGCAGCATTTGACACTTTGAACCACCCTCTTCCCCTTCACATTCTCCATACTCTTGGTATTTGTAACAAAGCTCTATCCTGGATCTCCTCTTACCTCTCCCATCGTACTTTCAGTGTCTCTTCTGCTAGCACCTCCTCCTCTATCGATCTCTCTGTGGGGGTACCCCAGTGCTCTGTCCCGGGACCTCTTCTCTTTTCTCGGTACACACTTTTTCTAGGTGACCTAATCACATCTCTTGGGTTTAAATATCACCTCTATGCTGACGACATACAAATGTACTTTTCAACCCCTGACCTTACTCCTGCTGTACAGACCTACGTTTCTGAATGTCTCTCTGCGATATCATCCTGGATGGCCCACCGCTGACTTAAACTTAACATGGCAAAAACAGAGCTCCTCATACTTCCTCCCAAACCTGGCCCTACTACCTCCTTCAACATTACTGTTGGAAGTACTATCATTCACCCAGTAGCCCAACCACGCTGCCTAGGGGTCACACTCGACTCCTCTCTCACATTCTCCTCTCACATTCAAAACGTATCTAAAACCTGTCGTTTTTTCTTCTGCAATATTACAAAGATCCGCCCTTTCCTCTGTTGCTCGACTGTTAAAACTCTGACTCAGGCCCTCATTATCTCCCGCCTCGATTACTGTAACCTCCTGCTGTCTTGCCTTTCTGCCTCTCACCTGTCTCCCCTACAATCTATCCTAAACGCTGCTGCCAGATTCACTCTACTTTTTCCTAAATCTGTCTCAGCGTCTCCCCTGCTGAAATCCCTCTCCTGGCTTACTATGAAATCCTGCATCTCACACTCAATTCTCCTCCTGAATTTTAAAGCTTTACACAATTCTGCCCCTCCTTACAGCTCAGCCCTAATTTCTCGTTATGCACCATCGCGACTCTTGCATTTTGCTCAAGGATGCCTTCTCTCTAGCCCCTTTGTATCTAATGCCCTCTCCCGCCTTAAACCTTTCTCACTGACTGCCCCACACCTCTGGAATGACCTTCCCCTCAATACCCAACTAGCACCCTCTCTATCCACCTTTAAGACCCACCTTAAGACACACTTGCTTAAAGAAGCATATGAGTAGCACATTGGCTAATAATATACACATGATACAGAAAGCTTGGTCCCCTGCAGACGCACTTACCAGAATGCCCTCCTACTGTCTCTGTACGTTCTTCCTACCTACCAATTAGATTGTAAGCTCTTCGGAGCAGGGACTCCTCTTCCGAAATGTTACTTTTATGTCTGAAGTACTTATTTCCATGATCTGTTATTTGTATTATTTGTATTTATATGATTGTCACGTGTATTACTACTGTGAAGCGCTATGTAAATTAATGGCGCTATATAAATAAAGACATACAATACAATACAACTCCTATAATTTAGCACTTCCTCTCAGATCCCCAGAAGGGGAGGGCACAAGCTCTGTACCACTATTGGCAGTACACAGACCCTTGTGGCACAACCTTCTCTGTCACTCAGAGGGTCAGCATGAGGGGGCTCATAGCCCTAGGATAGCCTGCCACAGCCTGTAGCTACAAAGGACTTATGTGACAGGAGGCAGAGAGGCAGTCTGGACCAGCTATGGCTACACCCTCCCCGGGTGGAAAATTCCATGTCCTCACTGGAACGAATTTGGTGCACCATCCATCACTCTGGAGCCTGCAATGCAATAACAGGTTACACATATGAAGGTACAACATAACCAGAATACATACACAGACAGCAGGGACCAAAATCTGGGGGTCTCTACTTGTAATATTTGGGATCAGGCTTTTGGATCGCCCGTCCCTCAAAATCCTTCACCCACACAGAATATACCTTAGAGGCACCAGCTCGTTTTCGAACTTCTACCCTATCCATGAATATACATGTCCCTATAAGCCACTCCCTCATGATGGAACAGATATGGGAATCCTTAATTAATTCCTTAACACTCGTTTTAGATTGGAGGTAATCAGTGACGGCTAACTTGAGCCAATCATGCCGGTTGTCATCTATTTCTTGCATGATCGGTTCTGGGACATAAGGGAAATCATAGCCGTGAGACTGACGGTACTGGTTTCTTATTGCCCTGTCAGCTCGACTAAACCTTAGAATTTTGCGACCAGCTACCTGCCAGGTAAGACCCAAAACTTAGGTTCATTAGGGTCCACCTCCTGGTATAAAATGGAGGGGCCCTTGGGTGTCCTAACACCTACATTAATTTCTCCCAGCCATTGACGTATAGCTTCAGCTGTATCCCCTGGGGAGTAGCGGCCTTCCCCCCACCAATGATCCACTATGGGACCATCTACCAACAAGAACCTGGTTCTATCCATGCTGGTGACATAGCCATGGATCATAGGGTCCCACCACTTAAGGTGTTCCCCAGACAAAGTTTCAGGCCTGGGGCTACCTGGCCTGGTACATACCTGGTAAGATACTCCAGAGGTATTAGATTGCTGAGATTGTGACCTGGACGATTCCCTGAAAGATCCCCGAGACGTAGACCTTTTAATACAGTGGGACACACGTATCTCTCCTTCTGAATCGTCAGATTTGCTATCCCCCCTCCAAAAAGACCAATCCCTCAAATCAGGGGATAACCTAGGGGACACATTATCACATGGGAACCTGAATAGTACAAAGGTTGAAGTGGTAGGATCAATGGCAGTGGCCTGGGCAGGGGTAGGAGTGGGAAGGTCCGGTGACTGGGGCCTAGCAATGTCCATGACCTGTCCATAGAGTGCGGGCTTACCACGGCCCATGGGAGTGGTAGGGAAATGACCTCAGGGGCCCGGTGACCCCTTCCCTTACAGTGAGGTACCTAGCAGTGGGGAAGCCGTCCCAGGCTCACCACTGATGGAGCTAGTGATGGCTCAGTAGACTCAGTAGGCTCCACAGATGCCATCTCGGTGACATCAGTCTGCTGTGACAGTCTCGCGAGACCACCGGGCAGGCTCGAGTTCGGCGGTGGTGATGACGTCACATCCAGTTGCACCGGAAGTTTGTCACCCCATGGCACACCGAACAAGGCCCCACCCGGCTCCTCATTCAGGTAGGCCGCAAATGGATTCTGTTGGGGGTAAGCGGTAGGAGTCTCACCCATCCGAAGGTAAGGGATAGCTTCTGGCTCCACAGGTTCCGCTACCGACAGGTCCTTCACAGCGCCGTCGTCCTCATCAGGCGCGGGGCTCCAGCATCACCACGGCTTTCTGGATGGATTACTCAGAACTGGAACACTGCCAAAAAAAAACATGTGGGCGAAGATCTTTTCTCCACAGGTCGGACACAGCTGGCCACTTCTTCATCTGGGGCAGGAGAGGACACCTCAACCAGGCCACGATGTCGGGGCACCTTCACTGGAAACTATCGGCACAGGGCTTGCTGGCCCCAGCACCCAACACCACCCGGTCGTCAGATAGTTTTGATACCGGTTCCAGTCCGGTCTGTACCACTATTGGCTGTACACAGACCCTTGTGGCACAACCTCCTCTGTCACTCAGAGAGAGCATGTGGGTGTCAAAGCCCTAGGATAGCCTGCCACAGCCTGTAGCTACAAAGGACTTACGTGACAGGGGGCAGAGAGGCAGTCTGGACCAGCCATGGCTACATATATATAATACGTTGATTTAAGTTGTCTGAAACGTGAGGGATTTAGTTTATTATTAAACTTGTTACTTTGTTTCACAGTGAGTGAAATGATTAAGGTTATATACTGTATTTGTAGTGCCACAAACTGTACGTACTCCTATTTTTACTCAGCAGTAGACGTAGTTATATTTTAGTTAGTCTTTACATTTCAATTACGTCTTTAAGAAACGTAATTACTTGAAAATATTTCTGGCATTATACCTGTACAAGTGATATATAATAGAAATTCACAATAACAAAAACATGATAATTTTAGCTGGTGTCATTTGTCTTGTTTGCTCTAAAGATCATGCTACTTTTCTTTTAGTCTAAAATAGCAGCATTAACATTTCAAATGACTTTGCAGTTCTTATCATGCATCAGTGGCAATACACAATGTACTCATGACATTACTTTCATGAGCCTTGACAAAGATCAGATCTCGTGCAATATCACCCGCACAGTGTTTAGAAATCCAGGTGGGTACTTCAGTTCTATTTTCTCTGCATATTTACAATACACAAGCTATGAAGTCCCATGAAGCTGCTCATTGTCATATAAGCTCACGCAGGGTAAGTATGTGGTCAAGCAGCTGTAAAGCAGCATACAATATGTTTTTGATCACCAACTAATCAATACTCTTTCTCTTATTTTTAAAATAGTACATTTTCCAAGAGAAGACTATGGGTCTACGTAAATTGGTCTCTAAGTGCCCGCATTGTGTTGCCTTGTTTAGAATATAGAATGAGTCGAAGGCAGAAACATCTTCTGTAGTTGCCAGAGAAACAACAGACAAATGTTTATTCTTGACTTACAAATAGGAAGGATCTAAAGGACCCTGACATTATGCTGTCAACAGAGAAAACTATAATTATCTGCTAAAAAAAAAGAAAAACGCTTGCTGTGACCTACAGAGTTTGATTACATATTTGCTTTTATTGAAAAAACCTATCCAATGTCATCTTCTATTACCGTGCGTCACACACTACTTCCTCAGTGAACTAAAATATGCATATTGTCTTTCCAGATGAAAAGTTAAGTTAGATAGTTTAGCATTTTGCTCTCTTGATCATATCTATATATATATATATATAAACAGAAAAGGAAAATTAGGTGCGCAATTTATATCATGTAGGTGTGTATATTATAACTAAAAATGCTGCCACAGTGTACTAACTATACACAATAGTTAAGGGAAATAGGTAAGGAGAAAAACACACGGGCGCAGAGACCGTTAAATTAACCATATCAAGTTAATATATGAATATCAATGAAAGTTCAAAGGGTGGAATTGATGGTTGGAATCTGTGAAATAAAATAGAAAGGCAGATATGGTGAAGTACGTTTGTAATAGTCTATCATGCACAACAAAGACAGCTACTTACAAAGTAGCAAATTTTAACAGGCATGTAGGAATCAAGTCCTCTCCAAGCTGCAGTGTTGAGTCTCTGCTTCCTCTGGAATCCACGTGGAACGCCCAGATGCCGAGTTGCTTCCAAACACCTATGCTGCTGTCTCTGCGCCCGTGTGTTTTTCTCCATATGTATATATAAGACTGAAAAAATGTTTGGATGTGTTTGTACCCTCACCTCATTGGCCTGCGGGGTGGGCTGACGTCACGGCCATGCCTACGCAGGGCGTGACAGTCACACCACCCTCACACCGCGTGCCCCTCTTGGTCTCACTGTCCATTTTGTGACTGCCACACCGCACAGTTACTCCTACTCCTGCCAGGAACACACACTCACTGCTACTCCACAGCCTCCCTCACGGTCTCCCCCTTCCCCCCGTGCCTCCATCCTCCCGCTCACACCACAACCCACGCGCCTCACCGCCCCCACACCGCCGTCCTCCCCCTTCCCTTCAGCTGTGCCTGCCACGGCCGCCGCCACTTGTCTCACCCTCCTGTGGCTGACTGCCAGGGGTGCCACCCTCCTCCCCCCTCCCTTCAGCTGCGCCTGCCACGGCCGCCGCCGCTCGCCTCACCGCATCTCACAGCCCCGGCTCCTACCTTCAGCCTCCGCTTCAGGTATACGGGACAGCGGGGGGGAGAGATGCAGGGGGGGGGAGAACACACCCAGTCACTCACCCACCCATTCACACACCCACCCACTCACTCACCCAATCTCACTCACTCACTCACTCACCCAACTCACTCACTCACTCATCCACCCAGTCACACCCACCCAGTCACTCACTCACCCAATCACTCACTCATCCACCCAGTCACACCCACCCAGTCACTCACTCACCCAGTCACTCACTCACCCACCCAGTCATCCACCCAGTCACTCACCCAATCACTCACTCATCCACCCAGTCACTCACCCACCCAGTCACTCACTCACCCAGTCACTCACTCACCCACCCAGTCATCCACCCAGTCACTCACCCACCCAGTCACTCACCCATCCAGTCACTCACTCATCCACCCAGTCACCCACCCACTAAAGTCAATAACCCACCCACCCACTAAAGTCACTAAACTAAAGTCACTAACCCACCCAGTCACTAACCCACCCACCCAGTCACTAACCCACTAACCCACCCAACCACTAAAGTCACTTCACTAACCCACCCACCCAGTAACTAACCCACCCAGTCACTAACCCACCCAGTCACTAACCCACCCACTGAACTCTGAAGGTGGGGGGGGGGGGAATTGGACGTGCGAAGGGGGGGGGAACAGCTGTGAAGAGGGGGGCGGAGGTGTGAAGGGGGGGCCGGAGCTGCAAACACGGGGGGCCGTATTCATATTGCTGTCAACGGGCCAGAAACAGACAGAGGGGGAGAAAGGGAAAAAGGGGGGGCGAGAAAGGGGAAGGGGGGGAGAGAGGGCAATGGGGAGAGAGGGCAATGGGGAGAGAGAGAGAGGGCAATGGGGAGAGAAAGAGGGAGGGCAATGGGGAGAGAGAGAGGGCAATGGGGAGAGAGAGAGGGCAATGGGGAGAGAGAGAGATAGAGAGAGAGGGGGGAGCGGAGAGAGATGGGAAGCGGAGATAGGGGGTGAGCCAAGAGAGGGGGGGAGCGGGAAAATTCAATGCCGGGCAACGCTGGGTATATCAGCTAGTACTGTACAGTATATGTGTACTGGGTTATGTACAAATTTCCCTGTTAACCAATACTCATTCTGTATAAATATACATTGTAATTTCATGTTCTAAAGTGAAAAAACATGGCAGTTCCTTAGAATGATATATTTAGACCCCAATTTAATTATGCCCCTGTACTTCTTGTAACTCTAGTGTGGGATCTTTTTATTAATTGGTGTTTCAAACTAAAGGGGATGGGGATGGGGGAACGAACCCTCGCTCGGCTGTAGTAAAGGTGCAAAACTGGGGGCGGCGCACAGCTGGGATAATAATATCGCAAATACAAAAAAGAGAAGGATCTCGAACTATGCGGCACTCAAGCCCCAATTTTTATTAATGCAAGCTTAATACAATGCAGTGAGTAAGTCATCAAATATTTGGGGCCATACTTATGAAGCATTTCTACTCCTTAAAACACTAACATGTGAGCTTAGTAAATATGGTCTTTATGGCCCATTCATGTTAACTAAAGTGTATTGTGACATAGAAGGTCTCTTATGAAGTAACACTACTTGTAATTATTGCCCTTTATGGCCCATTCAAATTAATAGGGCCGTAGAGAGTATTCCAGCACAGAGGGTATTTTACGGAATTGCACTTTTTTTGTAAATATGGCCCTTTGTCCTTCGACCAAATCTTAATTAATAATGAATAAATATTCACAATACATACATTATATCATACCTACAGTAGTATATAGAATAGTGTACAGTGCTACATTTCCTTATTTGTGCTACCCATGACGGTCATCAACCCCACATACAGTTGAATATTATAAATGAAATCTTTGTGCCCATGACAAATGAAAGGAGGATAATAAGATGCTATTGGAAGGAGGGAAGAATAAGAAGCTATTGGGGAGGAGGAATAATAAGCTATTAGTGGGGAGGAGCTATTGGGGGAGGAGAATGGACAATGAGCTATTGCAGGGGAGGAGGGAGATTGAGCTGTTTGGTGGGAGGAGGGAGACAGAGCTTTGGGGGGAGGAGGGAGAAGGAGGTATTGGGGGGAAGGAGGGAGAGGGAGCTGTTGTGGGGAAGGATGGAGAAAGAGCTATTGGGGAGTGAGAAGTAGCTACTGGGGGAGATGGGAGAAGGAGCTATGGGGGAGAGGAGACAGAGGGAGCTATAGGGGGAAGGGAGAAAAGGGTACTAGGGAGGGCGAAAGAAGGTACTGTGGGGGAGGGAGGAAAGATAAAGTTTTGGGGGTTTGGGAGGAAGAAGGAGCTATTGGGGGAGGAAGAATGCGATATTGGGGGGGATGGAGAAAGAGCTTTTGGGATGGAGGAAGAAGGAGCTATGGGGGTGCATCAAAGTGGCGATATTTTGGAGGGGAGAGAAGCAGCTATGGGGGGGAAGGGAAAAGGAGCTTTTGGAGGAGATGAGGTAGGGAGAGCTATCTCGGGAAAAGGAGCTTGGGGGGGGGAGAAGAAACTATGCGGGGAAGGAGAAGGAGCTACAGTATGATGGGGAGAAGAAGCTTTGAGGGAGGGGAGCAGTAGGGGGGAAGGAGCTATGGGGAGGGGGGAAGGAGTATGAATTTAGAGGGAGGAAAGTTTGAGGATGTCATATCTTCTAATGAAACATCTGTCGCCCTAAAGCTGTCTCACATTTAAATCTGGTCTGTAACTGTTACATACGCCTATAATATATATTATCTTTAACTGTGTATGCAATGTCTTGTATATAATGTATAGCCCTTTTCACTTAATATAACTATGTCTTTGTAACCATGTATTTGTCATCATAACTCTATGCCCAGGACATACTTGAAAACGAGAGGTAACTCTCAATGTATTACTTCCTGGTAAAACATTTTTTAAATAAATAGAATAAATAAATTCAAATCTCCCTTAAATCCTTCATCAAAGATTGACTTAATTTTGCTGCATTTAGTATGTATGCAGCATGATGATTCTCGTTTCCCAAAGGCCTAACCTTAAATTTTTCTGTATTAAACCTCATCTGCCATTTACCTGCTACCGGTTTATTAAAGTTCTTCTGTAGAGAAATGACACCCTGCTCTGATTTTTCTACCTTAATACATAATTTAGTCATCAGCAAAAATTGAGATTTTGCTTTCTATGCCTACTTCAAGGTCATTAAGCTTTGGATAGTAGGGGTGTAAGTCATTTATCTGAATAGGGGTTGGTAGGTGTGTTAGGTTGGGTGGGTTATGGGGGTAGGTGCCCAGATAAGGGTAGTTGCGATCCCCAAGGGGATTGAGGTAGACCATCGCGCCAGCCCTATGTGTATTATACCTTTTTGCAAAACAGAACAAGGTGAGGTAAGATCTACCCCTAAAACACATTTATTCATTTAGTATACTGTAGGTGTCTACTTAGGGATACCAGCACTCCTGATAGGTCTAAATAATAACAATAAATAGTGGGAGTGAACGGTGCAGTAGGGAAATAGAACATATAGATGCAAAACAACTAAATAACAAGGTCCAAAAGGGCCAGTGATCCAGAAAAGAATCCCTACTTACAAGCACTCAATATCACTCATTGTGGAGAACAGGTTTTAGAATATATAGATGGGTAGTACAGTAAGTAGTGTGTTGAATGTGTAGTAATATGGAATGATGTTAAAAAAGTTTAATAGTATCAACATATAAAATATAGGGATTTAAAAGATATGTCCCATAGGTGACAACAGTGCTGCTCTAAATATGGCAGTGAGGGGGTACTTGAAAAGTACCGACCACAGGAGGTCTATATGGATATTTTGACCTGTAAGTAAGGATAGTGTCGCTCAACAAAAAATGGAGCCTTAATTAAGACAGTGGACCAAAATGAGCCTACAAGGAGGAAAGGAGTTTCTAAACCAACTCACCCCCCCCTCCCACGACCACGCTACAATAGAAACTATATTAATTTTGTATTCCGTGGTAGGAATGGTCCCAATGTGCATATACCGTGGTGATAACGGGTTACAGATCTACAACGTTGACCTGTTCACAGTATAGATCAGAGTCTGGAGTTTGAAGAAACCCCCTCCTGTGAGAACCGTGGTAAGAACGGTTCTCTTGGACCGGATCAGCACAGAACGTGGTAATAACGGTTACTATGGACCAGGGTCGATAGGTCAGGGTACAAGCTGGATTAAAATAACCGTTGCGGTAGTTATATTGCTGTTAAAGCTGATTTGTAGATGAGAACAATGCAGGGTGCCCGAGTCAATATATATATATATATATATATATATATATATACCTGGCACTGTCCTTGGTATTTCTCCTATGTAGGTCAATAGTAAAAGAGACCTGCATAGAAACTGTGGTATCTATAAAAAGTTTATCTTGCGCCGCTCCTGTAAATATTAAGTGAACATAAATGGTTAATGGGGCTCCTGGTCAACAGAAAGGAGCCTGTGAAGCTGCAATACAGTGCACAGCCCCTGTTAACAGGGAAGTATTCACACAACAACAGCAGCTACCAGGAGCATTGATTCCCCATGGTAATTTTCAACATAATAAAGTCTACTGGACAGACTATATAAAGCAATAATATTCACAGAAATCAGCGTGATGTACCTGGATGTATCTTCCCAGTACCCTGGTCCATGTGTTGAGATAATAATCTATCACTGAGTTTCTCGAGCGTGTCTGTGAAGTGGTAGTCTGCCAGAGCAGCAATGAAGTGCCTCTGGAAGCAGGCATACGTCCCGGCGGACATTTCGCTGAGGCGCTTTGTCAAGGAATCCCAGCGCTAGATAAACTGCTTACAGTATAAAAAATATTTAAGGCGACACTATCCTTACTTACAGGTCATAATATCCATATAGACCTGCTGTGGTCGGTACTCTTCAAGAACCCCCTCACTGCCATATTTAGAGCAGCACTTTTGTCACCTATGGGACATATCTTTTAAATCCCTATATTTTAAATTTTTTGATACTATTAAAAGTTTTTTTTTTTTTTTACTTATATTTTTTATTGAGCATTTTTTAACATACAAAATAATAATTAACAAAACATATAACAGATAAAAGGGGGGGGGGGTCGGGAAGGTGGGGGAGGGGTAGCATTTAAAAAAAATATATAGCATTGTACACAACAATTTAATTACCACGTGTATCACTCTGTTCCAAATATTCTAATCTATATATGGGGATATACCTGCATGGCGAAACCAAGGGGCCCAAATCTCCAAAAATTGTGAGGTAGAGCCGTTCAGATAGGCTGAGAGTTTTTCCATATAAACTATATGCCAAATTTTGTTATTTATTTGGTTTAAGGATGGGGGGGCAGGTTGTGTTCAATTTTTGGCAATTGTACAGCTATTTTGAATTCTTCCTGACCAACAGAAATACCCTAATGGTTCTATGGCTAAGGCAAACAACAAAGGTGAGAGCGGACAACCCTGCCTAGTTACATTTAATATTGAAAAGGGGTCAGACAAAGAGCTGTTCGTTCTCACAGTGGCCGTTGGTGTGGAGTATAGTGTGTTTATACTATTTAAAATTTTGGCTGTGAATCCCATCTGCGAAAGCGTAGCTGACATAAACTGCCAATCTAATCGATCGAACGCTTTTTCTGCGTCTAAGGAGAGAAATAGAGATGGGCACTTTGTAAGATTTGCTACGTGTATTAGATTCACTGTCCTCCTTGTGTTGTCAAGGGCTTATCTGCCCAGGACAAACCCCACCTGGTCCGGATGAACCAATTTAGGGAGGATACTATTTAATCTGCTGGCCAAGATCTATGCGTATAGTTTTAGGTCTGTATTTAACAGCGAAATAGGTCTGTAGCTCGAACACAACAGAGGATCTTTCCCCTCTTTGGGGATTACAACTATGGTAGCGTGAAGCATATCCCTAGGGGGGGGGGGGGAGGGAAGGCCTAGTTGCATCTCATTGAATACTTTGGTAAGAAATGGGAGGAGAGTTGTGGAATATTTCTTTTAATAAAGATTAGAAAATCCATCTGGACCAGGAGCCTTCTCAATTTTCAGGGATTTTATTGCTTCCATAATTTCCAGGGGCTCTATATTTTTTTCAAGGTTTGTGATGTCATTTGGGTCTAGAGTGGGGAGTCGGCATTCTGCTAGATAATTCCGAATCTTTATTGCTCTTTTCTCTTTAGCCGAGTCTCCCACTGGGCCTGGTAGAATGTAAAGGGATGTGTAGTAGTCCTTAAATGCGTCACTTATAATTTTGGGGTTGTGGGATACTGAGCCATTTTTAGTGTAGATGTTATGAATTTTAGCTTTAGCTTGTTTTTGCTTTAATTTACGTGCCAACATTCTATCTGCTTTATTACTTTTTTCATAGTATTTCTGTTGAGTCCATCTTATAGCTCTTTCTGCGTTTGACACTAACAAGAGGTTTAGTTCGCCCCTCACTGAGATTATTTGCCTGTAATTTTTCCGGGAGGGGTTTGACTTGTGAATAAATTCTAGCTCTGATAATTTTTGTGTTAGTATTTCAATTTGTTTTGTTTTTTCTTTTTTTTTTCCGAGAAGCCAGGGCAATCAGTTTGCCTCTTATCACTGATTTGTGGGCTTCCCAAAGGGTAAAAGAGGAAACCTCTGGGGTATTGTTTATTTCAAAATATTGGGCCAGATCTTTTTCTATTAGTTGGAGATTTTGTGGGTTCAATAGTAGGGATTCATTCAAAGACCACGACCTTGTTGTATTTTTGGGAGTGAGGCCTACTAGTCTGGTTATAAGTGTAGAGTGGTCTGACCAAACAGAGGGGGCGATTACTGCTGAGGAGATATTATCACTAATTTGTTGGTCTATTAGGATATAGTCAATTCGAGAATAGCTATTATGGGGGTGAGAAAAAAAGGAAAAATCCTTTACTTTGTTATTTACTAATCTCCAGGAGTCTACCAACAGCAGCTCCTTGGTCATAGATATGAGACCCCGAGTAGAGGGAGCTATTTTTTGTGGCGGTGGGAGACTGGGGGATTTATCTAGATTTGGGTCCATAATTGCGTTTAGGTCTCCTGCTAAAATTAATAGACCTTTCTGGACGGAAAGGATTAAACATTTTAGTTCTTGGAAGAAAGATTCTTGATTGTCGTTAGGGGCGTAAGTGTTGACTATTGTTATATCGGTGGAGTCCAATGACCCAGTAATAATTAAAATTCTTCCAGCGAGGTCACTTTTAATTTTGTCTACTTTGAAATTTAAATTTTTATGGAGGAGTGTAGCTACACCATTCTTTTTCGTGGGAGCTGATGAGTGGTAGACTAGAGGGTAGTCACTGCTAAACAGCAGCGTTTGGTCCTCTTTTTTCAGATGGGTCTCTTGTAACAAAATTATATCTCCTGCCAGTCTTTTGGCTTCCGAAAGAGCAATGCGTCTCTTTCAGGGGGTATTTAAGCCCTTGGTGTTTTGGGATATTATATTAATCGGCATGGTGATGGTTCAGAGTTCTGTGATACAAATGAACAGAGTGATAACTTACATATAGTTGAAGGGTCGGTACCTCCGTCCTCCGAAACAATCTGGTATGGGAACATATACAACAAGAGATATACATATTATTCCATAAAAGTGGCAAATGCTTACAAAACTTGGAGGAGGGGAAGGGGGGATGGAGGGGTAAACCGAGGACCCCGGCTTCCAAACATTGTTTGGGGGGACCAGCCAGAGTGGTTAAGTGAACGTGAGGGGGGCGGGCAGTGGCCCAGCGGCTCGACAGCGCAGTGCTCCTTTGTTTAGGAGCTAAGCTTACGAAAAGGGAAAACAAAATCACCCCAAAGAGTACGGGGTGGGTTGTGTGTGTGATCTTACACATCAGGGGAATAAAAACAAGAATGGGGGGTATTTGAACGTTATAACTGTTTACAGCAACATGTCCTTACTCAATTTTAAAAAAACCATTAAGTAGGATTGGTTGGCAGCTATAAATTGGCAGGCTCTGCACTCGAAGTCTAAGGGGGTGGAGAGGGACAAGAAACATGGAAAAAATCGCCTAGGACGTAGCCTCTGATATTTCAGTCTAATAAAAATTTAGTAGTTGAACTTTGGGAGACCAAATCAATTATAGGCAACATATCGGTCTAAAACTTGTATTGTAAAAACATTTCTATCTAGAAAGCAGTACCAAACAAACATTGTATATCAGTCCCTCTGAATGTTCAGATTAGTACAAACTAACTGTCAAACTTTAAATGTCTCAACTTTGTGGGTAACTTGGGAGAACAGATCCACAGTGAAAAAAGACTAAGGGGGCTATGCACTAAGCTCCGAGCTTTCGCACTGGCCTGAAAAAAATTAGCACGTCCGATAAAAAATGAAGCCGGCGGCGCGATTCACTAAGGCCCTCAGCCCATTTTTTATCGGACGTGCCCAAAACTGGCTTATCGTGCGTGCAATGTATTTCCCCCCTGCTGTCGCACTTAAAGTTCCCGTACGCTAGCTGATTGAAAAAAAAAAGCCGCTTGTAACATTTGCATGGAGATTTGCCATCTCCATGCAAGGCTGTTACAGGCGATCATACAATAAATAAATACATTTGAATTATAGTGTACATGAGCAGGGGGTCTCCCGAGCTGAACCGCATTGGTTTCAGGTCCGAGGACCCCCTACTTCAGGAGATACAGGCCCCGTTATGGGGTGCCGGTATCCCCTGCAGAATTTCAATGTCCCGGTCACGTGACGCGGACGCTTGAAAGTGCAGGGGATACCGGCACCCCATAAAGGGGCCTGTATCTCCTGAAGTAGGGGGTCCTCGGACCTGAAACCAACGCGGGTCAGCTCTGGAGACCCCCTGCACATCTACACTATAATTAAAATGTATATTTAAAAAAGAATTAACAAACATCAATACACGACCCCCTCCCGCCCTCCTCCCTAACACCTACAGTACAATAATGTGCAAAATAACTATTATCCAGATATGGATAATAGATTATTTGCCCATTATTAAACACTGCATTAGCATACCTAAATAAAGTCAATAAAAACAGCAGCCAGCTAATCCAATGAATACAAGCAGTAACAACATCAACAATGAATTAATGAAACCATTAACCAATGAAACCAATTAATTCCTAAACCAACTCAAAATGAATAGTAACACAAACCAATCAAACCAATTAATTACAACAACATTAATGAATGTAACATTAAAAGACAAATAAATACATTCAAACAATCTCTGAAGGAACCATAAAACGCATTAGCCAACATAATACAACATAAACTACAAACGAACACCTATCGCAAACATTTTATTACATTAAGCAGGAAAAATACAAACAATTACATCACATAAGAAACTGACATTAAAAAAACCAACAGCAATACCAAGCCAGAAATGCCCCCCAAATATTGTAATAATAATGTATTAATCTGTACCCTAAAGTGGTACAGATTAATATATTATCAGTCAGTGTGCCTCACCCAAAAAATCAACAATCACATTGAATGAAAAAATCTGTAAAAAAAGACATTTACAAACATTCAATATATTACTTACCATTAGAAGCAGTGGCCCTCCGACTCCCGGGGTAACAGGAAGCTCACGTTCCTTGAAGGCCTCCAACAGCATCCGATGCCATCTGCCATGAAGATTCGGATCAGGTACCCCAATCTTCTTTTTTCTTTCTTTATCACCTTCTTCTATCTTCATCTGTAACCATTTCTTGTTCTTCTTTATCTTCTTTCTTCATCTGTCAATCGAAAATACCCCATGTTAAATCCCAGCCGATGCTGTCTCGTCGGCTTCTTGGGCTCAAATGAGGCGTCACGGCCTTAAATAGGGCTTGTGACATCACATTTAGCCTCAAAATGGTTAACAGCCACCTGATTAGCTGTTCAAACCATGCTTTAATTGGAGGGGGGGGTAGAGGAGTATTTCTTTATTTGTTTTTTTTTTTTTTTATAAAGTTTTTGTTTGCAGCTTGCAGCACAGCTACAGTGAACAGGAGGGGTGTACCAAAATGGCCACCAGCCTCCCCGCAGCAGGGCCACTCTGGATAGCAGCCTCCTCTCCAGGTGGGTCTCCCCCTCTCCTTCGGGGGCCCACGGGTCCCCGTGCCACCAGGGGGGTCACCTGCCCTGGTTCCACCGCGGCTGCACGGTTGTGTGCACCTCACACACCGGCCGGCGCCATCTTGGGACTCCGGCTCAGTGCGGGTGCTCTGAAGTTGTCGGGAGGAGGGGGGGGCGGGCGGCTACCGCTCTGTCCCTTATTGAGTGCCTCTGCACTGCGCCTCAATGTGGGGTTCGCCCTTACCTCCGTTTGCCTCGGGGGGCTCGGGGAATGGCCACTACCACTGCCGCGCGGTCCCGGCGGCCATCTTAGAGATCCTGAGAGGCGAAGGGGGGTAGTCCTCGGGCGGGTACGAATCCCCCGCTCTCCGGTTTCACCGCGGCCAGAATCCCACAAATTCCTCTCCCCCTGTGTCCCAACACCCTAGGTGGCTGTTTATTGTGTGTTTTCGCCGGTTTTAGGGGCTTTATACCGGCGTTGCAGGGGATTGTTTGGGGAGCTAAGAATTTTGCGGCTTGTCCGCTCGGCTTCCTGGCCACGCCCCCTTAAAAGTTTTTTTTAACATCATTGCATATTACTACACATTCAACTCAGAACTCACTACCATCAATATATTCTAAAACCTTTTCTCCACAATGAGTGATATTGAGTGCTTGTACAGCTGCAGCGGCATGTATTTAAAAAAATCACAGCGCCGATTTTGTGTGCTCTGCTATACTCCACGCAGCATGTATGCGGCCAATCGCCCCAGGCACCCGCGCTTATCGCGATTGCTTTGTTGAATTTCATGGATTCTGTTTCTTTGGGTGCAATGAAATGAATGAATTGCAATGTGTACAGTACTGTGCTACTGTGCTACTGTGTCAATTTAAGGTGTTTAAAAACCAGAACTCTAAAATGCAATTTCTGTACTCGCCGCACTCGCTTTCTAAAGGCGGAAAGGTTGGAAGACATCCCGCGTCATGACATCGGTATTCCAATGTACACAACGCGTGATATGTTAGAAAAACGGCCGCTGCAGCTGTAAGTAGTGATTCTTTTCTGGATCACTGGCCCTTTTGGACCTTGTTATTCAGTTTTTTTGCATCTATAGGTTTCTACTTCATTGGATTTTACCTGCATGGGGATGAGCAGGCTTGAATATTTTTTTGATCAAGAGGCAACTAGATGGCTCCTTTGTAATTACACTCAGGATCAAATGCAGGAACGAGGCCCTGCGAAAGCCCCATAGCACCAAGCCCCATATAATACCAAGCCAGCCCTGTTTGGAGCACAGCTGTGCATTAGCCATTGTTTTTAGATTTAATACACACCACGGTTAATTTCCTTTCTCTGCAGGGTAAGGGACGTGATGAGTGACACTGTTTTTTCAGCCAGAATGATCTTTACTCCTTTTCTTTCTGTAGATAGCTTGATAAGCACTCAGTATGTGTGTGAGAGGATGGGAAGCAGGAATTCCTTTCGGAAGGGCGACAATCAACCTCATCCAGCTTAGAACTAGTCTAAGGCAGATGTTCCTGGCACACATCTATTAAAGTACATTTTAAAACATGAGCTGGTGACAAAAACATAATTTACATTTTTTTTTTGCTTGTGTAACTTATGTTGATATATATTTAAAAAAAAGACATGGTGTGATCTTAACACCATTTCCAAAGGTGTACCACCATAATGTGATTAATGAACACTGTTAACGTCAGTACTCCAGATGTGCAGCTTTCTCTTTTGTTAGGTTGACTCCCTTCTTGTGTTATTACTCATACATAAGAGAAACATGGTTATATTTGTAAACTGCATAGCAAGTTACTAGGTGTGAAAGAATATACGCCTTCAAGGTGGCTGACCCCATATGCGATACATAGAAAATGCAGATAACATCACTGAGACATGGGGAAATATATTTATATATTGGATGGATAGAGATCGCTCCTTTAATTCATGAAGTGGACTCATGATAAATTATATTATGCATGTTTTGGTAAAATTGTCAGCATCGTTATTTTTGAGCGTTCTCTTCATTGTCTGAGCTATAAGGTATTTATTAAGATGCAGTTATGCCAGCAAAGTAGAATTTGTCATATTTTGTACAGTATGTAATTATTATTATTATTATTATTATTATTATTTCTGCAGAAGAGTTATCCTCTTCAGTTGGATCAAGAAATACTGGATCTGAAGGGGCATTAAACATACTGTACAGTATGTCAAATTATTTTGGACGTCCACATTATTCCCATCTTACTGTATTTCTATTATTGTTCTGTCTCCAATTAAATGTCTAAATATAAATCTTGCAGCTCTGACATGCAATGCTCATAGGCCCAGTTACTAAGTAGTGCTATGTCTTAAAACCCTTTCTGGCCCACTCCCTTGAATGAGCCTTAAGGTTTCCTTACGTAGCAGAAGTTGTCTGAGGCATAGTATGCCTTAGTAAATATGGGTGACTGTCCCACAAATTATTAACAAATTACAATTAACATCACATCTCTGTGGTTGTGGTATATATAGCCATTAATTGTAATCTGAATGAATACTACATAAAGCAGAGACTTTATGAAAGTTATGATTCACTTTATGCTCCCTTCTCTCCTTCTTTATCTCCACCTCAGTCCCCAGCATGTTACAGTAGTTGAGTTTTCACTGCCATGCAGATTTCTTTACAAAGTAACACTCTGAAATTAAGATGTTGAAAAAAAAAATTTAATTATCAAAAAGAATATACTGTACAGATGTAAAATGTGTTACTATTACCATCTGCAGTTTTGAGAGGAAGCCCAGTAGGGCAAAAATGCAAGATGCCGTTAAAAGCACATAAAATCATTAAAAAAAACACGTTTGTTCGCATTAAAAACTTTACATTCTAGCACCAACCCGTATAATGAAACACAAAGACAATGTAATGTAATTATGGGACCTATTTATTAAGCTGTAACATTGTAATTTTTGTTTAAATTGGCCATGTTTTCTCTAAAATTCATCTTGCTATGTTCATTAATCAGGTATTGCATGTCCAAACCATGTCCAAAATGCAATTTTGTTTACATGATTTGGTTCTGGTTACAAAAAAACATGGGGTATGCAAACTCCATATGCAAATTAGCATACTAATGATTTGGGGCCTTATTCTATATCTGTCAAAGCGGCATTTAGGGCCATTTTCGGATGAAATTACCCATACAGTCCAATAGGGATTTTCCACCAAAAATGGCCTGAATTGCCACTTCGGCAGATACAGTGAGTGCCTAACCGGTATCTGTATATTCTGTCTGTACCCTAGAATTTCTGATGATTTTATCTCTGAGAGTCCTTCAATGCTTTGAAATTGTGTACATTCTCCTCATTAACATTCATAGGCAGTGTTCGACAAACCTATACATTTGCTCGCCCTGGGCGAGTGGATTTAACATCGTGGCAAGCTCCTATTGGCCCAAGCAGCACACGTTTGGTACTAGGTGGCGAGTAGATTTTTTTGTTGGGCGAGTAGATTTTTTGGTGATTTGTCAACCACTGTTCATAGGGGTAAGCCTAAATAGTACCTTGTGGCCATTATGGCCATAGTTGGCTGAAAACTGCTTGAACAGCTGCATCACACTAGTTGTATATAGAACAAAGCCCATAGTTTGCAATATATAGCACAAATAATAATAATAATTTGTACTAAACAAAATTGAATGAAACACGTGGAACTACACTTTAAGTAGACATGCAAAACAATTATTAATTTGAGTCTGTGAAAAGCAGTTGCAAAATTGTAATGCACCTTGCTGTGTTCAGAAAGGCACTGTAGACTTGAAATAGATTGATTGATTTTCAGATAAAATGAACTCTTGAATTCTAAAAACTTGGAATCCTCCCTCAGTCATTCTTCAAACACAGGGTAAGGATATGACAGTGTGTCAGGAAGAGAAAATGTTCCTGTATAACTCTACATAAGGTTTGCCTTTGTATGTTTACATAAGAGGATGTGAAAGGAAGCTGCTATGGGACATATGCATCCAACTGAAGAAGAGTTTTGCCAAGTGCTGTGCTGCAGTTCAGCAAAGGTCACAAAGAGCAGGAAACAGGTATCTGGAGTGACGTAAATGAATCTTGGTGGAGTTGCAATATTTTACAAGAGCACTCAGCAAAAAATTTCAAAACTGTGGGCACACACAACCTCTTGAATTTTTCTTAAATTCTATAATTTCCACACATTTTTATTTTCATCACACAATTATTGCACCTGAATTACTGTAAGTAATCAGAATATGAGCCATAGGTTATCTTGGCACATTGTTTAGTCACCACATCCCATATAATGCACCAGACTTAGCTGAGGCCACAGTGTCAGTTTTGTAAACGCAAATTAAACAAGAGCCACAATAGTACTTTACCATATAAACCGCAATAAATTTGTAAAGCAATTTCATCTTTGTTTAACTGTTTATGACTAACATTCTTGCCTCCCATCGAAGAGGTGAAATGATCAATAACACACATTCCAGATTGATTAGCGACAGTTTCTCATACCGTAACAACACCGAACAAAACAACCACTCTGTATGCACAAATAATCGGGTTGAAAATATGACAAAAAAATATTTTTATAAATAAAAACAAATATTCATACAGTATATATAAAATCTTGAAACATGCATGTGGGCAGGGCTTTCAAATCTGTGTCACCTCCAACATTAGTGAACCCGCATTTTATACCCTTTTTTTCTGCCAGAAACCTTAAGTTGCTGTCGTCCTCAATCCCCACAGCCAGCCAATCAAAAGCTGCCAGCAGGACATACCTCCAGCAACAGCTGGCCCCCAACCAGCTGAGTCCACTTCACAAACTGTACAAAAATAGGCAGAAAAGGTGTGCACTGCTGCCTGGTAGTAATAGCTGGCCAAATAAGCCGTTAAAATGATTTATTGAAGTAAAAAAAATCCCATCACTCCAGATAACTGACGCGTTTCGTGCAACCATGGCACTTTATCACAGCCAGAGTTATCTGGAGTGATGTGATTTTTTTTTACTTCATTAAATGGTTTTAACGGCTAATTTGTCCAGCTATTACTACAGGGCAACAGGGCACGTATGTTTTGGGAGTCTATTAATCGGCTGTAGCACGCGTCAAAACAGGACTGGATTTTGCTACCCATGGACAAGGACATCTCTATCTGTGAATAACTTTATCTACTTTTGCAGGACTATTGTGTGACAGCAGGATATTTTGGGGTAGAGGAGGGTTGGGTCGATCGGTACCATGCGGCTTACCTCACAGCGGGCTCTATGGCACTGGTGGTTTATCTCCTCTCCCTCTGTCTCTCTCCCCTTACATGTGCTCTTTTCCACATCATTCTAAGGTCCTGCATTTCAAATCTTCAGTGTGCAGCGTGGAAGCAGTTCCTGGACTGTCTATATGATATCATTCCACAAAGTGATTATTCGCAGCACACGTCGCTTTTCTAATCCTGATACTAGAGCACCGGCTGAGGGATCACCTCCAACATTCTGCCACTTCACAAACTGTGCAGAAGCTTGTTGGACCAGGCAGCAACACACGTCGAGCTTTTGATGCTGGCATGTGGTGGTCCTCTCTCTCATGCCGATGTGCGCCGGGAGCCGAGCCCAGAACCTCGGTGTGGGACAGTCAGTGAGGGAGGACCGCAGCTGGGGGAGAGCTGGGCCTGGCGGCAATGAAAGGACTTGCAGCTAGGCCTGGCTAGAGGTCGGGCCCAACTTGCAACGCCGTCGGACAGGACCACCGCAGTCACCGGATCATTGTTTCCCCATTTCTAACTGATCCTTCAACAACTTGAGTAATTTAATTGTGTTTTAGGATACCCACTAAACAGTTACAATACTTTAGCTGTAGTGCTACTCTCATTATTCCAGTCAATGCCTGAATAAAATTAGTCACCTTTAATTAAAACTTGGTCAGGTTTTACTGTCTTTTCCAATTTTATAAGTAGTTTGACTTCCTTAGTCTCACACATATGTGACAGTTTATTGTAGAATACTACAAAATTTGAATCCATATAATTTATACATTATCACCAATCTCTTCATAACTATCCCATAAATTAGGTTTTAAAAGTCTCACAACATATAAACACACTCCACCACCTTTTTTATTTTCCCTATCACACAGAGTAGAAATAATAAATAGTCATTTTAATTAACTGCTCAGTGACGTCTTTTATTCCTCCACGATCCAAGGAGGCATATCACTTCAAATTAATATTTTATTATTTTGTTTCAAGTTCCCCCATATTATCTGCCAGACCACCTGCATTTGTAAGCAGTTTCTATCACTTTAAAGGCTCCTGACATTTTTACTGTTTATTTTAGACTTGACAGTATTGTTGGAATTTCTTGTATTTACTATGGATGCCTCCCTACTTGGGCCTAGATCCACAGATTGTTGTTGTTTATCTGTTGCTGCCACCACATCTATCCCCACACCTACCACTTCCACACCACCATCATTATCTTATTGGCTAAACAAAAACTTGCAAATATGGCATCAAATTAGCCATATTTTATTTTGACCATCTAGTGGGGGATCCAACAAGCCAGCACACAAACAGCTGTGGTATGCCAGGCAGGCAGTGCTACACCCTAACATCTCTCTCCGAATTTCCATTTGGCAAATTGGCACCTGACAATACAGGATGGCCAGCCACCAATTACATAACTTTCAGGATGGCATTGGCACAGTGCTTGGCTTCTTGTGTTTATGTATGTACTACAGTACCTAAATCACAGTTACTGTTCCATCTCTCAGTAATGCATAAGTGGAAGGAAGAGCCCTAGGACATACTCCTTTTATTTTGATAATATTTTGCTCACAGTAATGATTAACCGTTGAACAGTCAAGTCAGCACTTTTTTGAGTGTTATTTCTATGTGAATTAGTGCATTGTCTGCTGCTGTCTTACAGTAGTAGCAACGAGTGACTGACTGAATTAGTTGAGTAATCAGTAACAACAATGTTATTAACACAACTGGTCAGAGAGGCTGACTGTCTGAGATAAACTAAAATTACTGTAGCTAAGCTTTGTGGCTGCATAATTAGTCACAAACTGACTTGCTACTGAATCTGTCAGTGTCGCTGCATGCTGTCAGTGACTGGTGTGTTGTTGTTTATCCACCCACACAATTTCTACCACCATCAGTGTCACCACACCAGCACCATCATTATCATCACCACCATCATCATTTTCTTATCGTCAAAAGCAAAAGTGTAAATATGGCATCATGAATGATATTAGTGTAACACCTTTTGCCCCCCCCACCCCCCTATCGCAGATGGGGACCATGTGGGGAAATACACTTGTGTTACCGGGTGTGGTGCGTTACCTGATAGGCTCACAGAAGGCCTGAACCTCCGCCACTGGGAGCCTGGGGTTACCTGATCATTCGTTGAACACAGCGCCTCCACCTGTAAGGGCTCCCCCCTTAGTGGGATGGTCCTCTTACAGCAACCACAATAATAAGACACGCACACAGTGTATGCTAATAACTGTTTACTATTGCTAATACTAATAACTTCGGTACCTGTACCACACAGAATAATGCATATAGCCATACACATAGAAGTGCACCGGGTGCACACATCACCATAAATATTCCCTCCTCCAAAGTACTTGGGTGCTGGGCACCAATCCCCTGATGTCCCTTTATGTCCACACCCACTCAATGTGTTGGAGATAGCGCTATCCCTTGAAGTGTTAGTGCACTACTAAAGGTACCTGCCCGGGGCTCCAGCCCACGGGTGCCGCTATACAACTCGGTTTGGATCCTCCTGATCCGATGTGATGTCCTCCTACGCGTGGGGTGAATTCCGGCGTGGATAATATCACCGTGGCTCCTTATAGTCTGTACCTTGGTGGGGATCCATCTGTAGCCGGCAGGCCGCAGTCACTGCTTGGTGTGGCCTCCGTGAAGATAGTCTATATATATATATGAGTCTCTGATAAGATAATCTTTATATATAGAGGGGTCTGAGCCCAGACCCAGAAATCAGGCTGCGCACCACAGAGTGTATCTTTACTTAACCAAATAGCTAAAGGGGCAGATCTCCTTCTCTAAGGCCTGTCCCTGAAGCAACCAACAAACTGGGGCAAGGGTAACCGTTATCTGGGGCCTTTGGGGGTTATCTGGCCTAGTGCGAGGGGCTACTGCTCCCCTGCACCCTCACTCACCAGCTCCCTGCTCCAACTGACACACCGCAAGCCCGCAAAATGTATCTAAATGCAACTGCCGAGAATCCTTGAGCCCTATTGGCTGTTTGGGAGCACCTGGTGTATGTCTCCCTTGGCCTCATGGGAATTGTAGTCCCGTGGAGGCTTCTGTAACATTGGGGCCGCGTGCGCGATTCCACTCTGCATGCGCGACCTCCTAATGGCCGCCGCAACTCCCGCACTTCACTGCGCATGCGCGACCACTGCACATGCGCGCGCAAACCATCATGGCGGCCCCCGCTAGCCGGGTGCGCCGCGGAACGCTCCCTGCTCCGGCTCCCACCTTTGGAAACAGACGGTGGGTCCATCGCTGGCTCCGGCGGCACCCGCGACCGCGCTGAGGCAAAGGAGGGGGGTCTCTGGGAGCCGGAGGGGACCGGGGCTACATTAGTTATACATATTTTTGGGACCGACCATCTAGAGGGGCTCAATCTGCCATGCTATGCCAAGCAGTTCCAAATCATAATATCTAGTGTGGAATTGACACCTGGCACTCAATGAAGGCTGGCCAGCAGCCACCATTACGTAACATCTAGGTTGTCAGTTATCACAGAGATTGGCTCATTTAATAGTATGTCCTAAACTCCAGTTTCTACCATCTCTCAGTAACAGTAGGGCTCAAGAACATACTCCTTTTATTTTGTTAACATTTTACTCACAATAATTAATAACCCGTGAACAGTACAGTAAGTCACCACTCTTTTGAGTGTTAGAGCTGTGTGAATCAATGCATCGTCCACCACTGCCACTAGTCTTAGTAACAACGATTGACTGACTGAATGATTATATTATAATAGTAAATTAAATTCCATAACAACAATAAGTAAATAAGATGTAAATTGTTTGTGATTCCTTTTCTTATTTTTTTGTGTATTTTTTTAAAAACATTTATTTAACCAACATTTAAAAAAGGAAGAGAACTGATGAGGAGGATAGGCTCAGTAACAGCAACGCTGCAGAATAGCAAAAACAACTATTTTCAAACCAAGGCAGAGGGAGAGGCCAGAAACAAATAAAATGAGGATTTGTTTGTTGGAGATGAGAATAATAGTAAGGAATTGTGTAACATGAAACACCATAATTAATAATCAATTATGGTGCACCACAACACAACCCCAAACTTGAAAAATGGCCAAGATGCAACCAGTGTTAGTAGCTAGTAAACACCTTTGTCATGTGTTCTGTGTAGTGACTGACCCAAACAGTAAAGGACGATGTCAAGGAGTGAGAGAAAGAAGAAGTAGGCCAAAGGAATTGAATTGTGACTTACCCAATTGCTTTCAGGGTGAGGATGGAGGGGTCGAAGGATCTCCATCACCACATACTTGAAGAGGAAAAACTACAGGGACAGGATCATCGATGAGCAACAATGAGTCTGACCAACTCTGTGCCAAAAAGCGCAATTTCGCAGAGGCGAGGGGGGCAGTCTCATGGTCGCCGATCATCCATGTCTGTGACTCACTCCTACTAACAATTTGCCCACAGTACACTTATTGGACCCTTGCACACGGCCACGTAAAGGGATACATTACACGCTCTGTGGCAACTGACCCTGTCCCACTCGGAAGCCTACTTCATCTCTCTCTCACTCCCTAGTCCTGGTAAATATTGGGAAGAAGGAAGAGGTTCCACAGGCAGGGAAACTAGTGGAGAAGAAACAGAGTCACTTCTCACAGCAGTGGCTGAATTTGTAGCCCACCTGTGCCTGGTGTGTTGATGAGGAGGAGTGGGCAATCACTTTCTTCAGTGATTGGATGGGGGTGGCTCTTCCACAATGCCCCAGAGCAGGATCACGTCTGGAGACATTTGAGGATGTACAAGTTCACTGATGCTGCCTCTCCCAGATGTCATAGTGATTGTTCTGCAAGTGTTGCTGCAAACCACTCATCCACAGGCAGCCTCAACTCCTGCCCCTCTGCACCACTGCACTACAAAGGATGCAGTGAATCAGAGCAGAATCACTCAACAAGCAATGGCAGGACATTGGAAGTATTCCTACTCCATGGAGGTGGCTCCTCTAGGCAGATGAATGCATCCCTGTGATGCCTGCGAGCTAGTGAAGGAGGCTAGAATACCACAAAGGACAATCTGGGGACTACCCCAATGACAACTTCAAGAGGCACATCTGCGTTTCTCTGCTTCAACTTCGCCAAGACACTCCTTGCTAAGCTCACCAGAAGACCCACCATCATCACCTCCAATGTCACCCTCACCCTCGTCAACTTTGACTGATGCATTCCCTAGCCAAAATAGGCTTACAGCAGGCATGACCTCATCAGTGCTGGAAGAGCTCCTTGCTACCCTACCCATTCCTCCTGATTGCGGTTTCACCTTTTGATCCCCCATATACCCACCTGCTGACGCTTCCTCTTCCCAAGCTTGAGAAGAAAAAGCAGCAGTAGAGGTTCTGGGTGTAGCAGACTCAGATTGTGCAGCTAAAACTAGATCCAGGGACATATATTCAAAACCTGGCATGGGGTTCCACAACAGGATAGAACTGGACACTGCTCCAGCAACCATAACACCAGCCTGAACTGCTTGCAACACACAACACGAGCTGCTGCATCTTCTGCTCATACACTTGTTCAAACCATAGCTGGGTCTGGGCACAGGAAGCATCATCAGCCTCTGGGAATATACAGACACAATCACTTGAGGTCAATGACACAGAGGAAGTAGCGTCTAACAAAGGTGACCCTGACAGAAAGTCACTCTTCAACAAATAGGCAGTAACCTCCAAATCCTCAGTCCTACCTGATTCTTCTAACAAAGAGTTCATTTCAAACGCAACTTGTTCTTCTGACACAGGCTGAACAGCAGTAGGAACAGCAGGTTCCTGAGGCATGCACACAACTGTCATTGCAGCAGTCACATTACTATGGCTACTCGTATGGCTGGTACCAGGAAAATCAACTGGTACGTCAATGGCTGCCCTTGCTGTCTGAAAGTAAAACATTCCTCCTCAGTCACAAGTTGAGGGGCACAAGCAGAGCCCTTCCTGCCCTGACTGCTCTCAAAACCGCTCATAATAAAATTAAACAAGTAAAATAAAATTAAACAAAAAAATCTTTCTAATTTCTCTCTCTCTCTCTCTCTCTCTCTCTCTCTCTCTCTCTCTCTCTTTCTCTCTCTCTCTCTCTCTCTCTCTCTCTCTCTCTCTCTCTCTCTCTCTCTCTCTCTCTCTCTCTCTTTTCTATGTTTCTCTCTCTCTCTCTCTCTCTCTCATTTCTATGTTTCTCTCTCTCCCCAGATATCCATCTGTGGGGAAAAAAAATAGGCAAGAAGTACAAAATAAATGTTTCGGATTCTGTGGGGTCCGCAGAACGGATTCCGAGCAGTTCTGTTTGTGAATTCTGCAGAAACCACAAGGATTTTACCCAACAGCAGATTCTGAGGATTCCGCACGGATGGATGAGCATGTAATCTGCCAGTGGTTTTCTTTGCACAGGTCAGACTGCGCCCATAAAGCCGGGAGAAATCAACAGAACGGATTTTGACATGTCCGCCCATCTCTGCGTAATAGGGATTGGGTTAACTATACACAGGGGATTCAAGCATCATGATCAGGGTGTATTAATGACAACATATCATGAACGTTAGCTTCGGAAGAAGCACCTTGTGACCGGGAGTCAAAAGTGGTGATGGCACAGTACAGTATATTTTGGATCCTGCCTGTTGGTAAAGATGCACTCCAAACTTAATTGAAGCACCACGGGACTCCTAGTCCAGCTATTTCTTTACAAGGGTGGAAGGACACTGCTAGTAGACAGGTCAGATTAACGATTTTTCTTTAAGGCCACATCGGTGCTCTTGTGTGACAAGACTCTAACAACTCCGCTACAAAGAGCTCCATTGTAGTGAATGCAGGGATTTAACCTGATGTTACTTAGGTCATAGCTAAAGGTGGTGTTATTCCCATTCAGACACTGGAATGAGAGAGAGATTGAGATAAACCTATTTGACTAGAGTCCCAAGTTCTATATATACCACCCCAAACATTCCTGTTAACCTCAGGGAGCATAATGCCCGTTACTAATTTTGATTACAAGACGTTATGAGCCCTGAGTTATCGGAGCACTGTGGGTCTGTGGCTTGATGAGCTCTACCAATCACCCTCATAGCAATTCCCTTACTCTTATCGATTCTGTTTTTTCTAGTATTTCTTGCTTGTCACTCCCCACTCCTTTTTTCTCTACTCCAATAGCTTAATCATTTTCTCCCCAGTACAGCAGCTCTCATCTCAATTCAGATGCAATCCATCCCTACCTCAAAGATAAAACCTCCAAGAGAAGAATGACACATGCTCTAAATACTTTCACCCCTTCCTCCTTTCCTCCTGCACCAGTTTCTTAACCATGCATTTCCCTTCCTAATACCCAACCTCTGACAAATTGTATCATAACACTCCATAGCTCCAAAGTGCCTAATGGCATTCAAATCCATGATTACAGGGGAGTGTTAAATGACTTTAATAAACCTCATGCAAAGCTGTCAAATATCTATATTCAACATTGTTCAAAATATAGGCTGCCACAGAAGAAAATGGTTTTAACCGTTCAAAAATCCACATAACAGAAAGTTATTTTTAGGGATTACAGGGGAGTTCACCGAAAGATCAGCCTATAATGGTTAAATTACTGGTCCTATTATTTTTGATAATGTAACAACCCCATCAAATGCTCCCTCTTTTTTGTTTTTGCAATCCGTATTACTTGTCTACACCATTTTAAGCTATAAAAGTCACGTCAAGATACTCATAGGTAATAGTCTTCAGGTATTTTTTGTCTGGCGCAAACACATGATTCTATTTGGAGATTGAATGCCCAAAGGTTGAGAAGTTATAATCTGTTCAAAAATCCGTAAATAAAAGAAATTAGCCGAAAAAAGCAGGTGATCGTGGGATGACGTGGTGTAGTGACAATGACTTGGCGAAATTACAATATTTGTTGTGGTTTTGACCCATTTGAAATATTTTATATTGTTAATAGAAAGTATCTGTTTCCATAGAAACATGAGTCAAAGCCCAAGGGTAGCTCCGGAGAAGATATTTCTCAGCACAGAATTCACTGAAGCAAGAAATTGTTGGCCTGACATATTGCAAGGGAACTGGCTGTTGAACAGATACACAACACTTAATTTTAATGCTGAAAAATGATCCAGCACATATATAACCTATATCCGGAGCTACATCCCAGCTCTGCTTTCACAAGTAATGCTGCAGTCATATGTAGGACAAGAGCTTTAAATATAACAGACTTAAATGACAATATGAATTCAGATTCAGTTGCTATGATACTGTACATCAGAAATACTTAAAACTGCAATCCACTTCAAAATGTATTTAGCTGAGCTAAGCATTGTTTTCCACACATTAAACTTTTTAAAACTTCAATAGACAATGAAGTTGTTGTCATGTCATTCTTCTTTTTGGATGGCTACTGCAATGTTAGTACACCTCTGAAACTATGTCCTTTATGCTTTCAGGTATGAACAACTGACAAGGACTCATTGAAAGCATGGTTGACAAAATTGGGTCACCACAAAACAATCTATCTGAGAGATTAGTATTGATGCCTTGAAATAATAATCTGATTTGATAGCTAGATGTTCTTGCGACATTTACCTAATTAATACATAGATAAAGTAAATGTGATGACATACCCTCAATGTTTATTAACAACCTAACCATCACTCTGAACTCTCCAGCCCCAAACCAAACCCATACTCAATGCTTTATATGTCATCCGCCTGTGAGGTTAAGATAATCACCATGCGGATGAAGAGCACCCAAAAGGTACCACAATTAGATTGTATGCTCAATAAGGCCGGAACTCATTTGGAGGACACCCATGCACTAAGCTCCACAGGGCAGGAACTATTTACTAAGGAAGAAGAGTTCTATGTACAGCTGCTGTGTGCACTGTCAGAACTATATACCGTAAGAACATGGTGATTTTAATTTAATTTAAAAAAAATGTCATTATTATTTTGCAAGTCTATCCTACAGGTTTTGCATTTTAACTTTACAGAGGTACTAGAATACCAGTGAATTAACAAAATTTTTGAGTTTGAAACATCTTTGGCATACCATAAACCTTCTCCCCCTGCAGACGCATTTACCAGAACACCCTCCTACTGTCTCTGCACGTTCTTCCTACCTACTGTATCAATTAGATTGTAAGCTCTTCGGAGCAGGGACACCTTTTCCTATGGTACTTTTATGTCTGAAGCACTTCTTCCCATTATATGTTATTTGTATTATTTGTTATGTGTATGATTACCACGTGTATTACTGCTGTGACGCGCTATGTACATTAATGGCGCTATATAAATAAAGACATTCATACATACAACACAGATTTTCCGAGCTGGGATGAAATGGTTAAAAAAGAAACCCTCATCACACGATTTGGACAGTGTAAGAAAGACTTTTAGAAGATGCCTAATCTGTGCAGAAGGGAGCTTCCCACACAGAAATGCACATTTTGCAGATACTAGGAGTTGTCACTGTTACTGATTTTTTTTCTCTGTGTTCCTTTTTTGAAATTTATTTCGAAATAATCCAACAATTACAAAAAATTGACATGACATCAACAAAACTACCAAACACAATTATATAAGGACATACAAAATAATGTCAATTTTTAACACTAAACCTAAAATAAGTTAACTATTTTTTTTTATAGAATGAGAAATAATCAGAATAGAGCTGGCCTAGCCCGTATGGGTGCCAACAGCAATTGACCGGGGGGTGCGCCCCCCCCCCCATCTGGTCTGGTGGTCGCGAGCGCGATCGGGGAGTCAGTTGGGGCGGTTGGGTTTCAAATTAGAGCCAAGGAACAAGCAACTGTCACTTGTTCCTTGGCGTTGGAGCAGTTTCCCACCCATCCCTTTGAGTTAAGTTAATTAAAAAAAAAAAAACATTTGTTTTCAGTGTTAACATTTCTTTATTTTGCAGATAAGTAAGAGAATATTTGAAACAAGGAAGAAAAGATTATGATGGAGGGGTCAGTGGACCAATTGCTTTGTCGCGGCGGCAGTTGGGGGGGGGGTAGGTGCTTGTCCCGCCAGAAGTGGCTCGGGGCTGGTAACCGGGGGGTTTGAAGCGAGGGGGTAGGTCACCGGGACGTACTTCCGGGTGCCCCCTTTGCGTTGCCCTGCTCTGAGCATTCTGGCGCGGACAGGTGGTACGCTATCCCCATTTGTGTTTAATAAATAAGCCGCGGCCTTTTACCTCCATAAATGTGTCCTCTCGTTATTTGTATGTTTTATGTAGAGGGGTAATAGGAGAGGGGGGGGGAAGCTCGTGCCTCCTTGGTCATTAAAAGAGTTAGAATTACTATTAACCAGGTAATAATTGACAGCTTTAATTAAATAGACTTAGTTACAGTACTTTAAGATTACTAACCCCATTTTCCTATTTTCAGAAGAAACCACTTTGAGCCTACATTAATATATGTTCTTTTTGACTTAAGGATATGGAATCCAAACATATATCCCACTTCTTGAAAAAATAAATGTGCCCCTTTTTCTACATCTGTATAAGCATATTTTTTTATCATAATGTGTGAGGTTCAACAGCTCACTGTATTTCACTAACTCTAGGAACAACTGGCTTAATCCAGTTACGTAAAAATGTTTTTTTTTTTTGCAATTGTGGTTAGAATGATTATTAATGGTGGTACAGCTGCAGCGGCCGTTATTCGAACAAATCACGGCGCTGATTTCGTGTGCTCTGCTGTACTCCATGCGGCATGAACACAACCAATCACCCCAGGCACCCGCGCTTATCGCGATTGCTTTGTTTGAATTTCATGGATTCTGTTTCTTTGGGTGCAATGAAATGAATTGTAATGTGTACAGTACTGTGCTACTGTGTCAATTTCAAGTGTTTAAAAAACAGAACTCTAAAATGCCATTTTCTGCACTCGCCTGCACTCGCGTCTTAAGGCAGTACGGCTGGAAGACATCCCGCGTCATGACATCGGTATTCCAATGTACAACACGTGAAGTGTTCGCATGACTGCCGCTGCAGCTGTATTTAAATTGTTCGTTCTTCTCTTAACCTATCAATATTTCCAAATAATAAACCCTTCAACTGATTTTGTCATTTTGAAGACATTACACATGAATTGAACCACTTTGTTCCAAAAGGTTTACATTTTTCTGCTTGCGATAAACAATGCTTTAGATTAGAGTTTACATGGAGAGCACCTCCCAGAATCGTTTTTAAACACACATTTTCTTTTGCCTTGGAGATATTATGCTTTTTTTTATGATTTTAAATGGCTTTTCCTGACAAAATCATCATGTAAGAATCGGGATGTTTAAAAATTACATCAATGAAAATTATTTCGAGAAAATCTCTTTTCCAGACTCTAAACGTATTGTCCAATTTACAATTTGTGTTTATCATCGAGATCAGATTGTACAGAAAGTTCTGGCACAATTTTACCACCTTTGTCATTTTTAGGGCCAACTCAATCACACTTTCCCCCCCAAATCCCAGGCTACTTTTGGATAGTATTCTTAACAAAGTGACATACTTATGTAACCTGGTCTCCCCAGCGAGACAGTGCCCCCCACACCTAGCTGCCGATCGCGGGGGCCGCCGCGTCCAATGGCGGCTCCGTCCGGCGATTGCAGGGGTGAGGGCAGTCAGGTCCCGGCTCGGGGGTTGCTGGGGACGCGTGCGGCCAGTTGCCAGGGCCGCACGCGCGTCACGGGGATCCCGGCGCTCTCGGAGCCGGGCGGAGAGGGCGCCGCCATTAGAGAGGGACTCGCGCATGCGCAGTGATCGCGCATGCGCAGGGACTGTCCCAGAGTCAGGGAGAAGTCGCGCAAGCGCGAGAATAGGCAGGGAAAGGTTGAGGCGGCCCCTAAAGACTCGCGCATGCGCAGGGCTAGCCAGGGAGGCAGGGACAGCTCAGAAAAGGTCGAGGCGGCCATTAGATGTTCGCGCATGCGCAGGAGAGGTGCGCACGCGGCCCCAATGTGTTTCTAGGCTCCATGGGACTACAACTCCCATGGGGCATAGCGAGACAGGCACCAGGTGCCTCATAGGAGCCAATAGGGCTGCAGGATTACACTGGGGGAGAAAGAGATAAATTTCGCGGGCTTGGAGCACGCTAGTCAGAGTGAGGAGCAGCCCAAGGAAGGAGGTAGGGTGCAGGAGTCAGGGACTCCCTGCACTAGGCCAGCGGCCCTAAGGTCCAAGTTAGCCCTGATTCCCCTCCAGGTTAGTGAGTGTTGCCAGGGACAGTCTCAGGTTTGGGACCCCTGTCACTTGCTGTAGTTAGAGCTGGGGAATAGAAAGGGACAAGTGGGCTGAGTGTTAGTCTGCAGAGCGTTGCTGCAGGAATTAGGTGAGGTGAGAGACGTGAGACTACTGGGGGGGTTTCATAGCGGTACCCAATCCGGGGAGCCATAGCCCAGGTCCGCGTTGCGCGTAGTGTGAGGCAACTGGGGGGTTCATAGCGGTAACCAATCCGGGGAGCCATGGCCCAGGGCCCGTGTTACGAGTAGGGTGGGTGCAGGGACCTACCTGCATAGGATAGGCACCCCCAGGCCCTAGGAGTTTTCCTTAAGCCACCTAAGGATGCTGTGCTGTAGGGACGGCCTACAGTACAGTGTGTGTCATGTTGTTATAGTGTTAGGTAGGGACTCAGCGGACGCTGCGGTTCCAGTTAAGGAGTTCGGGCCCAAGTCGGGGCCACAGAGAATAACTCAAGGTTGGGATCAGACAGATTCATCGCACGTCTGACCCTTTGTGAAGTGTTGCTGACCCGAGCACCGGAGTGCTCGGCAGGTACTATACCATCATAAGTGCACCAACGGGCCCTTAGTGTAAATTGTGACTGCGCAGTCACCCACGTTCTCTCCAAGAGTGCGGGACATTGGGTGGGATTCTCGGGACACTGGGTGGGATCACCTAGTGTTGGGGAAGTGTCCTGCGCGACGCAGTAGGTGTCCCCTCTAGAGAGGGACACAGGTTATATTATGGTATTGCCGTGATATGTTGTCTTGCATGTTAGTAAAGTCCTTAGTTATTATACTTCACCGTGTATGAGTATTGATTATTGTGATTGTCCTGCGAGGAACCACTCCCCCTCTGGTGGGAGCCATCGCAGGTGGAGGCGCTGAATTGAGTAAGTGGTTACCCCTAATATATATTGCCCCAGGTTCACCGTGGCGGAAGCTCAGCCCTCCTGTGAGCCAACAGGTAATGCACCACACCTATGGTAACACCGTATGTTCCTCCGCACCCACAGTATAATCTGCGATTGGGGGGGGGGGAAACCGTTACACTTATAAAATAAGAAAATAAATGAGAATTAGGGAGATTGAACTCAGATTTTAGTAACTCAAAAGATTTCACCGCTCGTAACTTGCTATTTAGCAAATCTTTAACTTGTTATCCCCTTTTCTTTCCACAGGTAAAAGTGTTGATTCGTGGATCCTGGTTCGAATTGTTGATTGTTCTGAAGAGGTACATATGTTGTAACTCACAGATCTGCCCTTTTAGCTGTTTGGGTTAAGTTAAGGAAGCACTCAGTGGAGAGCAGCCTGATTCCTGGGTCTGTGCTCAGACCCTGTATATAGAGACTATCTTCACGGAGGCCACGCCATGCAGTGACAGCGGCCTGCCGGCTACAGACGGATCCACTCAAGGTGGAGACAGTGCGGTGCATGGTGATATTATCCACGCTGGAATTCACCCCACGCCTAGGATGACGTCTCATCGGATAAGGCGGATCCAATTCAGTTGTATTGCAGCACCCGTGGGCTGGAGCCCCGGGCAGGTATCTATAAGTAGTGCACCAACACGTCAAGGGATAGCGCTATCTCCAACACACGTGGGTGGGTTTGGACATAAGGGACATCCAGGAATTGGGGGCCAAGCACCCAGGTACTTTGGGGAATATCTATGTTGATGTGTGCACTCGGTGCACTTCCATGTGTGTGTTATTATGCAAATTGCTATGTGGTACAGGGTACCGAGTTATAAGTAGTAATAGTAAAACCGTTGTAGCATACACTGCGAGCGTGTTTTATTATTGTGGTTCCTGTAAGAGGACCATCCCACTCAGGTGGGAACCCTTACAGGTGGAGGCGCTGTGTTCGACGACGGATCAGGTAACCCCAGGCTCCCAGTGGCGGAGGTTCAGGTCTTCTGTGAGCCTATCAGGTAACGCACCACACCCGGTAACACAAGTGTATTTCCCCACATGGTCCCTATCTGCGATTGGGGGGCGGGGGGAAAGGTGTTACATTAGTATCAGAGATAAGGATGTATCTTCATTGCCTTTTAAATATTACAGAGATACACTTCCCTATATTAGCTACAGGGTTACTGCCTGAATAAAGCCATTTTGATCTGTGTGAATTAATTGGGGGAGAAATACCTTCGGTATTTATATTCAAGATTTTAAAGGGAAATGGGTCTGCAGGATGCTAGATTTAATTAATCTCTTCCTGGTTTTGGCAGTATCCTAATAAAGGCTAAGCTAAATCCTCTTGGCGTAAAATTTCTTTGCCATACAGTACCTTGTTATATATTTCTACCAAGAGAGGAGCGATTTTATTTCTCATAATTTTGAAAAACTTACATGGGCCTGGAGTTCTCAACTGGGCCTTGTTATATATTAAGGTTTTTATGACAGCATAACCTTCCTTGTGTGAGTGTGAGGTTCTTGTTTAAGAATTGGAAATATTTTTGCTTTCAATTTGGCACCTTGATCTTTTCCAAATGGAGTTTTTTTCAATCTTAATTAGCGTCTTCCCCTTTATATAATCAACTGTAAAAATTCCAGACTATTTCCCTTATTTCTCTACCTTTATTGCAAATTTTCCTTTTTTCATCTCTTAAAGCATCCACTCTATTTTTTGGTTGTCTCCTTCAACTAAATTGGGCAACATTTGTGCCTGTTTTATTTTCAGATGTATCAAATGTTTATTTTTATAAGACCTCTACCTTCTTTGAAGAATAATTTTAAACTCACTTTTTCTATCTAAACCTATCAAAAACAAAAATTGGATTTGCCTTATGATCCTTGATATTTTTTTCGTACGTGTCACAGGCTTGGTTAAGAAGAATTAAGTGCCAGAATTTTCCAAAGAAGAGGGAAACCTCAAATTACAGTAAATGGAAACCACTAAACTTAATACCAAGCCTTACTGTAAGTGCACTCAAAACTCCTTAAAGTGATAAAAAATTAAATGATGAATAAAAAAATATGTATGAAATAAATACGTGGTAGTGGAAAAAATGAATTCTAAACTAGTAGGTAACAGTATAATTGATACCAATGGTGAATATTGAACAATCAACTTGAAAAAAATATAACTATGTATCACACAACACTGAAAGGTGAATAAATATAACAAAGCAGATACAAATAACAATAATACAAAATAGGATTATAAAAATAACAAAATGTGTCTCAGGTGGACATCCGTGACAGTGAAACAATCTAATCCCCCATAATGTATTATTTCATATAAAAATGTATAAAACACTAAAAACACAAGGTATCACACTTACAAACAACTATAGAAAATGTGTTTTGTGGAGTAATAATAACTCAGATCTTTGCTGCTCTCTGGAAGCGTCTGCTCTCTCCTGCACCTGCAGTGTAGGATGTCGTGTCTGATGTCACACGCTGGCTGATAGCTGAGCGTACTACTCATTTCATCAGATGTGGTAAATTAGAAGTCTGCAAACAAGCACTCCTTCACAGATAAGAGCTCTACATGTTTTGTAGCAACCTGGGTACTTCATCAGGGGTATTATTTGATCTACAACCCCTGATGAAGTAGCCGGGTTGCTATGAAACGTGTAGGGTTATATTCAGTGAGCTGTTTTACCCCTGGTAAGTAAGAATTGCTGCAGTCTGTTTAACTGTGAGAGCGGAGTTGAGCTCTCTATTGATTCTGTGGTTGATTTTGTAAGTCTGATACCTTGTTTTTATTGTTTATACATTTGTATATGAAATAATACAATATGGTAGTTGCGCTTTGTCATTTTGTCCTTTTTAAACCTCCAATTAATATAATTTCCCATTTCTCTTTTTAATTTGAGCACCATCAATTTTGGCACAAGTCCAACACTATGATATTGTACATTTTAGCCTTATTTACTGTCTGAAATGACAGACTTGACCAATAAATAATCGATCCTTGAGCATGCAGGGTGAGATTTTTCATAAGCATGTAAAGTCTCAGTCTTATAGATGAAGAGTTCACCAAGCATTTACTAAGCCTAAATGTTTTTTTAGATAAGCAATTCCAGCTGGACATTTCTTGTCCCTTTTCATAATTTTCTGGCTTTTCCTGTCCAATGTTCTATTGTCCACTAGATTAAAATACCTACCTATTATCAACGTGCCTTTTGAAAATGTGTTCAAATACCTTATTAGCTTTAGAAATAATTACTTTGAATATTCGTTGGGTGCGTATATATAATATGAGGTCAATCTTTCTTTTTCTGTTATTACATTCCATTCAATGAATCTACCTTGGGGATCTATGCTAGTCAGACCTTAGAATGGAGCTTGTGGTGATTGTGACCTATCCCATCAGCGACATACCGGAAGCCCTCCCACTGTTTAAAGTCAGTCAGTCATTAGAATCATCACTTGACTCAGATTAGTTAGATTCAGTAATCATTTCTGCTGTCAGAATCATTCACATGACCAAGTTCCAACTTGAACTCCATTAGGTTAATGCTGTATTTTTGTGTGTCTGTGTTCTGTTTATAGCATTTGCAATAAATTCTTTCAAGTCAATTTGGTGAGTAGGATACATTTCTTACCAGAATTATATGTTTTTAAAGCTAGGAGAATTTTGGCAAAAGCTGACGACTTCTCAAACTTTTTGTCTAGCAGAAAAAGTCCAATATGTGCCTTTCTTAGTATCGTGTGCAACATGTTTGTGCATCTTAAGTCACAAGGAAATCTAAGACGGATTTCAAAGGTTTAATTATAGCATTGTTACTATTAAGCTACTTCAGGTTTAATAAAACAATCTGGCAATGTATTAGGTTCCTGGCCTCTGGCCTCGGGAAAGGTTTACCAGGTTCCCACAATTCCAGGGAAAATGTAAGATCAGAGTAGCTGTGACTGATGGGTCCCTGGTTACTCCAGAAGAATATGACATTATTTAATAATTTTGAGTTTTGGTGCTCAAACTTCTATATCTTCACGATGTAGCCATACAAGCATCTATACAGGCATAACCCAGTTTAAGGACACTCACTTTAAGCACACTCGCGAGTAAGGACATATCGCCCAATAGGTAAACGGCAGCTCGCGCATGCGCCTGTCAGAACGACCTGAACAGCAATATCGGCTCCCTACCTGTACCGAAGCTGTGCGCAAGTGGGGAGACTATAGAGCCTTTTACAAATGCCTTATTTACATCAGTTATGCACATATATGATGATTGTATTGTATTGTATGTCTTTATTTATATAGCGCCAAAAGTGTACTCAGCGCTTCACAAAGAATACAGTACAGTGAATTATAATTATAAAGTAAGTGCAGCAAAATCAGACAATAAGAAAGGAAATACCTTCCCCGAAGAGCTTACAATCTAAGAGGTTTAATGGGAAACTTACAGAGACAGTAGGTGAGGGAGTAAGTGCTGTAGATGTCAGTGTTTGGTCACACTGTGTGGTAGGAGTGACTGAGTGTGGGACAATAGCCATGAGTGCAGGCTATTGGGATACTTGATTTGTGGGGTGAGATTTAAGGCTGGTCAGTATTAAATGAAAAGGTTAACACCATTTACAGGGGAAGAGATGGCAGGGACGCATGAGTGAGATCAGGTGTGTATGTCTGACTTCACGCTATGGTAGATCCCCAGCAGTGGGAAGGAGTAGATAGAGGGTGTGAATAGAGGATTTGTGTGGTGGTTTTTATTGAGGGGTATAGAAGTTGTTGGGAGAGGGGTGTATAAATAATGGTGCAGTGGGGAGTGGGGAAGTTGGAGAGAACAGAGACATTCACAAAGGAGTGAGAAAACAGTAAACAGAAAAAGCAGTAGGGAGGGCATAGCAAGATGCAGGAGCAGAGACTTCACAGGTAATGGAGGATAAAATGGAGGATTGCAGTACAGTACATGCATCAATAAGTGGAAAAAGGTAGTGCTTCACTTTAAGTACATTTTCGCTTTACATACATGCTCCGGTCCCATTGCGTACGTTAATGCAGGGTATGCCTGTACTATCTACTGTTTGCACATATTTTAAATAAATACATGAGAGATTATTTACTTTGAAATGGGTGGTAGTCCATATTCAGATGGAAAAAATAGCAATATTGTTTTCCCTGTTTTAAAGAGCGGCAGGACACCCTTTGGTAATCAGTAATCCTAACACAGGAAATTATTTTTCTTTCAGGGCGTACCAATGTCAATAACATTTTGGCTTGTATACTAATTTACCCGTCCTATTAGAAAAAAACAAAAACTACTGTACAAGATTTAATTATAAAATCTGTTTGAAAATTACATTCCAAATGTGTTCTGATAAATTATCGTTAACAATGCTGTTAAAGCGTATCCTGTTAGCCAAAAGGTTTGTAAAGCTTAAAAAAATACACTGCAATCAAATTTAGATGAAAACTTAAACACATGAAAATAAAATCACGACAACATTGTGAAACCTACTTACACAATTCCAGTGCAATAAATGACCATGCAGTTTCTATAGCATTAAATACAGTATACGGTACACTTTTTTTCAACATAGAGGAAAGCATGGCAGAAACTAAAGCTAGGACTGTACAGTATGAGTGTAGAAATGCAAAAACAGCATCGCGCAGCCAATGGAGCCAGGTTGAGTTGTAATAAAAAATACTTATTAAATTATCACCAAAAGGAGGTATAGGAGCCCTCCCACGCATTTCGCACCTTTTCGCATCTCAAGCCTGATGACAAGCCCACCTGGAGCACCTCCTCAACCTGCTATATAGTAGGCCATCCACAAAAATGGGCTTACAATTCTTTTCCAGGACTAGCCAGCAATTCCCCCCCCCCTCCCCTTTCAATTGGAGCCAAATATACCGCTGCTGTGACGAAATACGTAGCACTTATCCCACCACTATATTGTCGTGTATATATATATATATATATATATATATATATATATATATATATATATAAAAACCCTGTTTTCCCATAAGAGAAGGCACAAAAGCTGCAACACTCAGATAAGCAAAAAGACATGTATTAGCAGTGACAAAACAGCACACTATAAACCCAATATATATATATATATTTTTCATAGCAATATGCAATTACCATAAATTTACAATGTAATACATTATAGCAGAAGAAACCCTTCACCAATCCACGAATCATTGCCTTATAAGGGAGGGAACAAGGATCGTAGACCAAGGGAAGAGGGAGAGCAAACTCAGGCAGGCCATCTATCCCCGATACCCTGCGTAACACCACCCCTCCATAACTGCCTTCCTTCCCTTGCCTAGACATATCCCCTTAAGTCCCTTTATGGGGACCCACCGGGTCAAGGTCATGTGCCCCCTTTCTTATGTTCCTCCGGGGCTTCCTTACTTTGATTACTGACTTTGAATTACAAGTTTGTATTTTGTCTGCTTGCACCTCCATGAATGTACCCAGGAATATGCTTTTTGTATCTCCTTTTCCTTTTTGTGTGCAGCTGTCACAAACAGAATTCTTGAAAAATTACCAACGTATTTATGTAATCAGCCCACACTAATCCCAGTTGAAGTTAGAGACAATGTTTACAGTGGTAGTTACAGGTCCTAAGAAATGTAATACAAGTGTATGTCTCTTGCAAGCCTCTTACTGTTGCTCATGGTAAATCCCCATGTAATGTCAAATCAAGGACAGTGTACTGTGTGCCTACATGTACTGCGTTAAATGGCCATCTTTTCACTGGTGGAACAAAAATGTCCATTAGGAAAATAAGTTACTACTAAAATGATTCATTTCATATTGTGTCTCTGTGTCACTGTATGAAGTTATTTTGTGTAAAATCTTGTCTGCTTGTGTCAGTTAGATATTACAGCAGTTAGATGAGGAATTGATTGTGACAATAGTATAATGACATGTAGAAATGTTTGCATTTTTAGCTGACGCTGTTTTCCTCTCCAGTTAGCTCCTATTCAATATGCAATATGTGATCACTTCCCTGTGTTAGAGAAGAGCGGATACTATTCAAATGAATAAGCCAATGATCTTCTCCAGCACTGGGAAGTGTCTACAAAGCATACTGAATAAGGATTTGGAGTTATTCATTAATCTGTGATGGTGCCAATCAGTGCACTATCTCAGTTTATTGAATAACCCCCTTTGGGTCAATTAAATATGCCAGGTCAAAGATAGTGTTAACCTCAGTTTGCAGGAGGTCAGCCTCATGTGTCATAACATAAATTTACATTTAAGTCAGCACTAAATACAATGGGATGCCATAATTCACTGCGTCAAGCGAGGCTGGGAAGGGCGGAAGTAGGATGTTAGTGCTATGCCAGATAGACTTTGTTGAAAAGGCAAGTTTTCAGGGAGTTTTTAAATGTCTCAAAGCTGGGGGACAGTCTGATGGTACGTGGTAGGGAGTTCCAGAGAGAGGGGGCAGCGCGGGAGAAGATTTGTAGGCAGGAGTGAGAGGAAATAAGAGAAGGACAATTAAGACAGGAGGAAAGGTGGATGTCGTGGGCAAAACATAGGGGGGGAATTTAGGGATATACTGTATATGGGGATGAGGATAGCAACATTTTGGATTGATTGGAGTTGGGATAGGTGGACAAGGGGAATGCCAACTAATAGAAGATTGCAGTAGTAAAGGCGTGATATGATGAGTTAGTGAATTACGATTTTAGTTGCATCATGAGTTAGAAAAGGGCATATCTTGGTGATATTACGAAGGTGGAAATGACAGGACCTCGTGTGGGACTCAAAGATGATGCCTAGACAGTGGGCTTGAGGTGTTGAAGAGTTTGTATTGTTGTTGACAGTGAGTGAGAATTTTGATGTAGAGGTGGCAGTGGAAGGGGAAAAGAGTATTAGTTTTGTTTTTTACATGCTAAAGTTCAGGTGATGGTGGGACATCCAGGAGAAAATTGCAGAGAGACCGTTGGGGATGGGACAGCAGGACAGATGGGGATAAGTTAGGGGAGGAGAGTTCAAATTTGGTGTAATAGGCATAGAGATGATACTGAAACCAAAAGATTATATTAGTTCACCAAGTGAAAGAGGTATAGAGTGAGAAGAGCGGGAGCCAAGAACCTTGTTGGACCCTAACAGAAAGAGGGAGTGAAGATGACAAGACACCAGAGAAGGAAACACTGAAGGAGTGGTTGAATAGATAGGACTGTCTCAGTGGAGTGTAGAAGATGGAAACAACATTGCAAAGAGTGAAGAAGGAAGTTGGAGGAGAGAAAGTGAGGCAGTCAGTTGTGTACAAGTCGCTGAAATAGTTTGAAGGTAAAGGGGAGAAGAGAAATAGGGTGATAAACTTCAGCTAATGGTGGGACATCTAGGAGGAGATTGCAGAAAGACAGTTGGTGTTGGGACAGCAGGACACAGGGGAAAGGTCAGGGGAGGAGAGTTCAATTTTGGTGTTCTAGGAATACAGATGATACAGAAAGCCAGAAAATTGTATTAGTTTACCCAGAGAAGTGGTATAAAGTGAGAAGATCAGGGACCAATACATTGTGGGATCCCAACAGAAAGAGAGAGTGAAGATCAGGACACATTAGAGAAGGAAACGCTGAAGGAGTGTTTGGATAGGTAGGACTGTCTCAGTGGAGTGTGGAATATGGAAATAAGATTGCAAAGAGTCAAGTAGGGAGTTGGAGGAGAGAAAGTGAGCCAGGACGTTGAATTCAAGTCACTCAAGTAGCTTGGAGGAAAATGGGAGAAGAGAGAAAGGGTGGTAGTTAGGCTAAGTCTATAATACCTGCGTGCCCACGCGACCGCGTGCATAGCCTGGTGTACTCCTGCATCTCCAGTGATCTGTGAATTGGATGCAGGAGATTGGGGAGGCGATATGGAGGCATGGTGGAAGTGTGGCGGACGCGTCAGGAAGCTGGTTCGCATTCAATGGCTGAACCGCTCACGTGACACAGACGTCACGTGGCCACGCTTGAAAATACTATTTTTTTTCTCTTCAAATCGCAGTCGCACCATTGCACTCTGTCGTGCGCACGCGTGCACATGGAGCGGCCTCATAGGCATTAGGCTATTTGAGATAGGTGTGCTCGCGTGAATGCAAACGCGCGAGCACCATCTCGCGCTGTATAATCTCAGCCTTAGAGAGGGAGGCTGGGTCAAGTGAGGGGTTCTTTACAATTGGCGTGATGAGTGCATGTTTGAAAGAAGATGGGAATGTGCCGGAGGTGATAGAGAGGTTAAAAAGGTGACAGGGTGGGGCTTAGTGTGCCACAGAGTGAGAGGACGAGATGTGAGGGAAAAGGATCAAGGGGGCAGGTTGTGGGGCGAGATGATCTGTGGAAACCTCGGCCTCAGTCACAGGGGAAAATATGCTAAGTGCGGATTTAGGTGTGGGAGGTGAGGTAGGTGTTACTTGTGGAGTTTGACATGAAGAAATGTTATATCTGATTGACTTAATCTTCTCTGTGAAGGGCCGTATCGAGCCGTGAAAGTAGAAGGGGAGCTGGTGTAGTTGGGCAGAGAAGGGAGGGAAAGGTGAGAATAGGCTTTGAGGATTAGAGGACAGAGTTTGCATGAGTGACAAAAAGTAGGTTTTCTTGGCAAGGGAGAGGGCAGTTGTAGGAGACAAGTGCAGAGGTATAACCAGGGAGATGTATTTAAGGGAAAATAAACATTGGCTTTTATTTAGCCCGTGGCTTTAAACTGTACAGCTTTATATCAGCTCACAAAACAAACAAACATCCTATCCCTTTTTAAGTGCTAACACATATTCCCAAATCCCTATCTGCAGTGTTACGGCCATTGTGGAATGGTGGCTGGAAATTATTACAGAGACATGCATAAGTGAATTATAAATACAATTGCAACTACATTGAGGCCCCGCATCACATTGCATGCTAACAGAGTAAAACATATTCTCTTTTTTTCCCCTTTGTTGTTAAGTTGATTTCATGGCAGAAGTCTTCCATTGTCTGTGTGACTTGATGTTGGGGCCTACACTTGGATTATTTGAAGCCTGTATCTTTGTGTCAACTGAATGACGATTCTGGCTGCTCGTTCCATTGAGCTTTCATACACCTGTAGCCCGGTGTGGTTTTGGCTATAGGTCTGCCCTTCTCCTGGCGGTAATCCCTGTGTAAGGGCAGGTTGCCAGGAACAATCATGGGTTTTTCCCACTTCAGGCAGTGCAGTGAGTCAATGAAGGCAGGTAATCAGGCTCTGTGTCCAATCAAGAGACACAGGGGCGGTGCCTACTTAGTGTAGTGCCCCTTCCTATTTAGTGAGTCTGTCCCCAGAGTGAGAGGGACAAGGGTGACACAGACCAAGCTGCCAGGACTGGCAGGCTTGAGGCCTCCCTACGGGGAGTGAGAATGTGCACCCCATACCTCCTACCCTGCCTAGAGGGTAGGGGAAGAGCTGGACCCACTTTTGGTGCTGGAGGAAGACAGCCTGCAGTGTGATCTGGCTGCTGAATAGAGAGACCAATAAAGAGACCTTGCACTTTTACCTATACTCCTGCCTGAGAGTGAAATGTGTCGGGAGGAGGGGAAGATTACTCTCTTTGAGTGAGAGCAGGAGCGTTTGGACAATTACATTGAGGACTGTGTGGTTTGATTCACTTTATCTATTTCATATGACCTTTGGACGTTTTGTCCTGCATCCTCATTGAAATCCTATTTTTTCAATTTTTGCATACCGCATTATATCTTCCCATTGTAGTACCCATTATTAGTGGAGGGTTTGCTTTTGGGGCTTGGTTGTGTCCTTGTGGGTTGTTGTGCCAGGGAAGTACCCTTCTGTCCCTCAGGGGCTAAGGGGAACGGGCCTGACAAAGGGGTGTTCCCTGAAACGTTGCCCCCCTGCACTCCCCTTTATACCCACTTTTTTGTTATCTTGCTCGCCCCCTCCCCTTCCCCCTCCCCCCCCACCTCTTTCCCCCCACACACCCCGTATGTGGTTCTACCTATATGTTATTACAGTTTTCTATTAGTGGTATTGTATGTTTTTTGATTCACTTGTGCATATATTAAATTACACTTTTTTGGTGTTATACCAATGATCTGATTTCTTTATATAGGGAGTGCTGGACCATTCAGTATTGTTTATTGTGTTGAGTGGGATTGGGTCCTCTTTAGTTCACGGCACACCGCATTGTATATCTATTCACTATTGTGAGTGCTGTTTATCGTTATTGTATTCCACTCTCTTGTAGGTACTTCACCCCATGCAGCTGGGGGCTGCAGGAGATGGAGGCGCTGCACCAGTAAGAGAGACGGAGGCACAACCCCAGAAGCCTGTCCTGTTCTCACCCATGTCATCGCGGGAGAATCAGGGCCCCCTGTTACCAGCAGGTATGCACCACACAAAGACACGTAGCTTGAGCATTAGATTCCCAAGGAGACCCTATCTGAGATTGTGAGGGAGGGGTGGGGGGGTCGGAATAAGGGTTGCACATCATTATGTTGTTTCTTCAACTCTTGTTAACGATGAAGTATGTATTTGTCATCATAACTCTATGCCCAGGACATTCTTGAAAACGAGAGGTAAACTCTCAATGTATTAATTCCTGGCAAAACATTATATAAATAAATGTAAAAGAATAATAATACTCCACTGCTTCCATTTTCTGTACCTCTGTTATAGAATTGGTGTCTGCATTTGAGCTCAATGAGGCCTTTAACTTGTCTTATTATTTCGCTAACGTCATAGAGTCCTTTGCAGCTACTCTTCCAGTCCTTGCAGAGCAGCCTCCCTGGAAAGTCCAGCAGTTATAGGTAGCCAGATTTAGATTTGAATGACAGCTTTTGTTTAACCTCCAGAGATTCTTAGCACCCTCTACATTCATGCCTTGTGAGTAGGTTCACTGTCAATGGCCGTGCACTTTCTTGAACCCAGGCTGTGCTAAAAAAAAAGCTGTGTAATTCGGCAGGCACACATTTATAGGGATTACGGTTTGAATGGATAAGAGGCAAAGAAAGACACACTGAGTGCTCATTAGCATGTTATTACCTATAATCCCTGGCTGCACTGGAAGCATTGTATGCTAAAAGGAATTGTGGAAAGGCAGGTTTGTGGACCTGTCTGAGACATACTGTATGAATGTGCTCCTACGTGGCATTTTTATTTGCAAAAGATACAGTAGTTAAAAAAAATTTCACCTTAAAATTCCAGAGACCAGAAAAGGGGAAAGAGAGAGTGTGTGAAAGATTAGAAAATGGGCAAAATGTTAGACATATTGACTGAAGGTTGATAAATGTAAACAATTATCAGGTTTTTAATGACAATTTTATTTATCGACCTACTCAATAAAGCCATATTTCCAGCAGTAATGTAGGGATATGGGGATCCTTACCAAAGCAATATGTCAGTATTATATGTAACCATGCTGGCATTAGGCCTATCTTGCTTACAGTGTGTACTGTATGTAATGGTCACTATATACCTAAACAAGATACAACTATCCAACCTAGAATAGGTGAACAAAAATACTAACACTGTAGAATATATTAATATATTAACTCATTGGAAACCCAAGTGACCCACCAGTCGTAAATCAATGATCACATTGGCTACTAAAGACTTAATATTTGCACATATATGGATGTTATGCTTTTTGTATTTTATTTGTACAGTAGATGTTGTATCTCAATCCATTTGGTGTCTGGAAGTATTATTTTGCATTCTAGCCTAAGGCAACAAAAGAGTTCAAACAGAGTGAGCAGATTTTCAAAAGTAAAAATCGGGACACATACAATTCTTTTTATAAAATAAATGACATCACTTAAAAATAAATATTATAATTGTATTTGTCTAATAGTCTCCACATTTATGCTGTATTATTGATTTATTTCAGATTCTTAACAACACAAACTCCCGAATGTAGCAAAATGGTGGTTTGGTTTATGCAGTGTCTTTTTTTACAGTTTTAAGAGTTTTATGTGAGTCCAAACAGGGAAAGGCTAATAACCAGGACATAACCAGCTAAACTGGGACATATGATCACTGTACCTATTGCATAACGTTAGGATATAAAAGTGTGATACCTCCCAGATCTCCACAGTGTTGCTTTACACTAGTACAGTGGTTTGAGCCTTTTCTTGGTTAATGAACCCTAGAATTAGATTGTGAAATTCTGGGGAGCATCAATCCTCCCTATCTCAATTTTTGCACCCCCCCCCTCTGTTTTTTCCCCTCCCCTCTTCCCCATTCTTACACTCCGCCTTACGCTCTCTTCCCATTACGCTTCCTCTATCCCCCTTTCTTCTGCCCTCACACTCTCCCGTTCTCATATTCCCACCTCTCACACTCTCCCCCTCTCTCTTCTTTCCATACACTCTCCCCCTCTCTCTTTTCCCCTTACACTCTGCCCTCTCTCTTCTCTCCATACATTCTCCCCCTCTCTCTTCTCCCCTTACACTCAGCCCTATCTCTCTTCTCCCCTTACATTATCCCCCCTCTCACATCTCCCCTTACACTCCCCTCCTCTCTTACACAAACACACACACACGCATGCACGCACGCACGCACGCACGCACGCACGCACGCATGCACGTACACACACCCACACACACACACAAACATCCAAGGCAACATCCAAGGCAACATCCAAGAAAGATTTAAATATGTCTGTCTGATTTTTTTTAAGTGACACCTACCAATCATTTTAAATTACACTATTAAATAAATCCTAGTTATTAATGCAATGGACTAGTGCGGAGGTCCATTGGTCTGTGAGAGCTTCCCACTCCCTGTCACTGCTCTGCGTGTGCTTGCTGGGGCTTGCTATTGATAGCAACATTGCTCTATGGCAGCGGTGCGCAAACTGTGGGTCGCGACCCCCAGGGGGGGCGCGACACTGCCGACGGGGGGCGCGGGGTTTACAGAGGCCCCACGCGCTTCCCGAAAGCACTTAAATTAAGTGCCGTGGGAGCTGCAGGGCCTCTGTAAACCTAACTTACCGTGGCTCCGGCGGCTTCCTCCCTGCGGCGCCATGGCAACGCGGCGTCAAAATGACGCTGCGAGGTCATGTGACGTCACGTTGCTATGGCAACGTGACGTCATTACGCCGGAGCGCGGGTAAGTTGGGGTTGGGGGGGGCGCGGGAGCGAGGGGACAGCCGTCAGGGGGGCGCAGGGAAAAAAGTTTGCGCCCCCCTGCTCTATGGTAGGAGCTGCCGGCATGTGGGAACAATCCCTGCAGTCAAAACAGCATAGAGAATGTGCGTGCACACTGATGCGTGGGGTGCTACCACGCCGCCGGCCTGGGACAGCTGGGAGAGTTGTCCCAGCTCTCCCCCCTGGTGGCCACGGAACCCCTGAGGGATGCTTGCGGAACTCCGGTTGAGAATCACTGCTCTAGTAGATGTGCTTTGGTTTGAGAATGTGGTGCCCCTTCATACAGTAGATGTGTTGAAGAGATGGTGCTACAGTTCCATGGCGTATGGCAGGAAATGAAGGTTTCCTCCCACAGTACAGTACGTCATGTTGTTATTGAGAATGTTGGTATTTGGATTAGACTAGAGATACACAAATGTCAAGGTGCAAATGTTTTGAACGTTATTTCACAAGCATTTTTGCAAAGTTCAAAAGTTTGCCAATTTTGTGAATTTAGTGAATTTTGCCTGAATGTAGCCAAAATGAGAGTACATACTGCACCGACACACTTTAGTCGAGCAAATATCCAGTATGTACCTGGCAGATACCTGGAATGCGCCGCTCCTCACCTCTGACAAGCCCCGTTGCGTTTGCCTTCCCAGCCTGGGTTCATGCCTGGCTGACGGGCGGCTGATCTGTTAAATGATAATGATTAGGATTTAATAGGCTGCAATGCTTCGCGTGTCTACCAGATGGCATAAATTCATGAATTGTAATGCAGTATATATATATATATACTGTGCAGTATTGCAGCCAGCGGGAATAAAATGCTTCAATCCCTGCCTGGAAAATACCTCAATGCACTCGGGCAGAAAACAGTCACATAACCTCAATACACCCGGGTATACCCGAATTCGTGGGACTAGCCGAGCTCGAATAAAGTGTGTTACCAGTGTACACACATAAAGGTCATGTGACCTGCATTTAGGGTAATGTTTTTTGGGGAAACTTTGCTTTTTATGTGAATTTCACGATTGCCACAATGCAAAAATGATAGTACTTTTACAAAAGAGGCATTTTGAAAGTCAGTGCAAGCATTAGAATAAAACATGTAAAATAAAGAATCATTCGTTAGTTGCCAGAGACAGTTAATTTGAGAGTTATGTGAAAAAAAATTCAAATTCACCAACATTCAATTTTTTTTGGAAATTGGGAAAAATGTATTTGAATGCTATTATTTCATTCATAAGGCAAAACATAAAGGCGTACTTCTCACATTTTTTATGCAAATTTGTGGACAATTGTGCAAGGCTCACCAAATTTAGTGAACATATTTACAAATGTTGGTGTGTAATCTGGTTTCTGAGTAAGATATTCCTGTTTGGCATACTTTCCCCAGCCATGAACGTAGAAAATGTATAGCAAATGCAAATACTGTGTGTGAATGTCTCTACTATAATCCAACTAAAAATGTCTCTGCAATTTATAAGATGTGATGATCAGCCTAAATAAAAAATACAGTATCTGTGTTGTTTTTAATGCAATTACTTATTCTGGAAAGATACTTGATATAATCGTAACTGCATCTTAAATAATGCTTTATTAAACTTTTCATAATGCTAGTTCATCTCAGCACCGCAAATTGTACCCTGATTTTAATATATGTGAAATACAGTAACATTGTATTTCATGAGTGCTTTTTAAGTGAATAATTTACAGAACTCTTCCAAATCATCAGCTTTGCTCTAATCCGCATAAGATCTTTATAACAAGCGTGTGAGGGAAGACGTTTATACTTTGCAGTTAGACCATGGGGGCCTGGGAATCTGTGTTTCTGCAGCAATCACCACTTACTTTCATGATGACATTGGGCGAGTCACTTGACTTCTTTGAGACTGCATTTTCTTATAAACGCCTGCTTGTTTTCTTCTCCCTTGCTCATAAGAATAATTTAGGAGTTACTCATTTAGATTGTCTTTTTGCTAGAGAGAGTCGGATACTTGAACACTGTCACAATGAAAAGGTACAGGCATGCCTTTGATTTTGCTTCTTCTTGGACACCTGCAGTGTCATGCGGAGATAAGTTGGCAAACTGTGTGCATTATCACTCGCTTACTATAAAATACATGACAAGAGTTAGGCTGCGCTTATAGTGCTGGCGATGCGACGTCGCGGCAAAACAAATGTAGTGCCGCCGTTGCGTGCGCTTATAGTAAGCGCGACGGGAGCAACACTGGCGGCGTGAATTTCTGAAGCCGGTCAAATTTGATCTTTCAGAGGCTGTCGCCACACGTGACAGCCTCTGAACCAATCAAAGACCTGGTCGCTCGCGACGTCGCCAGAAAGCGAAATACAACTTTTGCTAGCGGTGACGGCAACGGGTGACGTCATCCGTCGCCGTCGCGCGCACTATAAGCGCGGCCTTTGGCTACATGAATCAAACTGCTTAATCTTTTTTTGTGTCAGACTAAAATTTTTAAAAAACTTTGTCTCTAACTTACACCCAGGCCTGACTTTAGCTACAGTATGTCGTATTTTAATATAGCTTTTTGATAAGTAGTCTTCTTAGATAGGGTTGCCAGAATTCCTGTATATATGGAATTGATCCTTATTTCATTGACCGGTCCCGTTGTCCCGGAAAGGTCTGCGGGGACGCATGATTATCCCGTTGTCCCGGAAAGGTCTGCGGGGACGCATCATTGTCCCATATTTTAGTGCCTTGATGCGAACTGCCTGAACTTAAAATTACTTTAATAAAATCAGTGATAAAAACGTAATACAGTAGATTACAGTATATAGTAATATAGATGTGTAACTGAGAACTGAGAGTAATAGTTACCATTTCCGATAGATGTTGTTTCATTAAATTAAAAATAATAAAGTTAGGGCACTGGCTGGTGATCTCATAATAACATGACAGCCACCCCTAGAGGCGTTACTCAGTGCACGTCTTCCCCAGCAGAGATGATAAAAACTAGAGAACATAGCGGTCATGCGGGAGATAGCGTTTGGAAATCATTCATCACTCATTGTGATGTCACACTTTTATACTGGATTTCGGCGGCCCTTAGAATAAAAACTTAAATGTGGAAATCCTATTCTTAGGCATCTGCAAAGTGCGGGTAACCCTGAAAACAGCACGCTACAATTATGCAGGTGTCCCCTTATCTCTGTGATCTGCAGTAAGGCTGATTGGGGTGCAGCCCTTCTGCACTTCCTACATGAACACAAGAGTAATGCCTCATTTTCCTCACAGGAAGCCAGCCACAGGAGCAGGAAAGCTGTGTCAATACAGAGCTCTGCTAAGTGTTTCCTAATCTAGCAGGATTGTTTTCATGCTGTAAATATTATGCAATGACCTGCAAAAAATGTTTTTCTAATCAAAGTTTGCTTCTGTTGACATTCTCTACAGAATGAAAATGAACTTTGATGTACAATTTATATTGAAAGCAAAACAGTATGAAACAATGCTATCTGACATTTTAAACATGTTCTGTTTTGCCAAAGCAAACTTAGTCACTTAACTCTTATTGGACTTCTGAGTGCAAAATCAATTTGTAACAGGATATTAGTAGTACCATCGAATGCCCGGCAGATAAAACTAACCAGGAGGATAAACCAAAAAAGCTTCTAAAATTAATGGGAAGGTTTCCCCTTTTTTTGTTAATCTAGAAGAGTGGTGCGCAAACTGGGGGGGCGCACTCCCCAAAGGGGGGGGGGGCGGGAGATTTGTCTGGGGGGGGCCCGAGTGGCTGCAGAGGTCTCATGCTCCTCCCCAAGGCATTTAAATTAATGCCGGAGGATCGCGTGAGGCCTCTGCAACATAAAACTTACAGGGATTCAGACGCGTCTCCATGGCAACACAGCGGCAAATTACGTCACATGACCTCGGAGCATCATTTGACGTGGATACCATGTAGGAGAGGGGGCGCGAGACCGGGGAACGAAAGGCAGGGGGGGCGCAGCATTTAAAGTTTGCACTCCCCTGATCTAGAACTTAATGCAGAGCATCAGGTTAGTTTTTCATAGGTCCATGTTTTTCTTTTGCTACGGTTTTGAGACACAACCCCCAAATCCTATGTAACCAGGTGTTCCCCCCTGTCCTCCTTGCCTGCGGTCTGGAGCGCTGCGGCTGCTCTGTGGAACGTGCGGGTGCCCCCGGAGCAGCGGAGGGGCTCGCCGGGAGTGAAGGAGGTACGCGCAGGTGCGGGGAGTTACGATGGGGGGTTGTGGCTCATAGATGGGGCAATCGGATTGCTGGGACACCGTGGCTGCACCTATACAGGGCACCTTCATTTTGTGTATGTTTGCGCATGCGCGATGAGGTGCGCATGCGCAGAATGAGTCTAGGAGTGGCGGCCATCTCACAATAGGGCTCCGCAGGGGAACTACATTTCCCATGAGCCTTAGGACACATCCCCATGTGATGCAGACCAACCAATAGGGTAAGGATCGAACTGTGAGGGGTTTTGCTACATTTGACGCGTTTAGAGCGTGAGTCGGCAGTTGGAGCCAGGACCAAGAAGGGGAAGGTAGGGTCTGAGACTAGGCCAGATTAAACCCTTAGGTCCGAGATAGGCCCCAATCAAAGTAAGCTTGTGGTTGCTTCAGGGAAGGCCCCTATATTGGGACGCTTCCCCATTTTACTGTTTAATGTCAGGGACACTGTGAATACACAGTGTGGTGATTGCGGCCTGTGGTCTGGGACCAGACCACCACAGTGTTATCAGAGACATTTAAAGGTGAGACCTTCCTACCAGAGTTCACCCAACGCAGACGTGGATGCCGTCACGGACGACGTTGCTGGATCAGTGGGTCCTCGTTGCTAGTTGGCTGCACCGGGTACTGAAGTACCTGGCAGGTAACTCAAATAAAGTGCACCAACCATTCACAGGCTAGCGGTACACCTCATACTTGGATGGGATTGACATTGTGGGAAGGACACTTGGGCTTTGTTGCCCCTGCACCCCAAGTACAGTGGAGATTCCCCGGGGGTTATATACATATATTATATGCGTTGTGTTGTATCATCTGTTATGCTAATAGAGTGTTGAGTTATTACTGTTATACCATAACCTGTGTGTAATTACTGGGTACATGGTCTTGGAAGGGGCTATCCCCCTGTGTGCGGATCCCTTCCAGGTGGAGGAGCTGTATGTGTGTAAGTGAATAGGTCACCCCAGGCTCCCTTCAGCGGAGAATCAGGTTTCCTGTTAACCATCCAGGTAAAGCACCATGGTAGCGTCCCTACACACTGGGGAAAGGGGGCTCCACCTGTATATTTACTGCAAGCTAAATGTGGTATCCCATGTACAGTATCAACATACACATTGACAACATTACACATACTTACTTCAACTCTTTTTTTATTCACTTTTATTTTACTTAGTGTAAGTTGGATGCAAGTACCGTAAAAATGAAATAATAGTACGGCATAGTGACCATATAGTATAACACCTCCATGTTAAAAATTCCATCATTTTGGCCAAAAAACTCACATATGAGTCAATATCATGTGTGAATATTATTTCTATAAATGAACACACAATCTCAGTATTTTTGTCTTTTGGTGAGTGTTATTTCCTTAGTTATAGTTATGATATAGATTGCAAAGCGTGCGCACTTTGCTCCATATTACTGTGCTATGGCTCCCTTTTCTAAAGGTAATGGGTGCTCTCATGTTGCATCTGATATCATAACTTCACACAATGTAGCACACCGGAATCTAATACTGCAATAAAAAAACATTTCTTTATTCCAGGTCAACATTCTGGTGTTCTGTCATGATAATGTCATGAGATATTAGGTATTTTAATCCCTCTGGTGCGTAAGGGGTTAATGTGATTGGAGTTTTATTTTAAAATAACATCTGTTGGGATTGTAACATCAGAACTTATTCCAGCTTTGTGCTTGACTTCATAGATTGGGGAGGGGGAGGGTCATGTGACTGTTTTATCTGTATAATACCAACACCTTTGCTGCATTGGGCAGGAACTGCATTAGGCAGTGAGGCATTTAAAGTGAGCTTTTAAGTGATAAATACAGTTAGACTACAGTTTGACTAGAGGGGACTGGATCTACTGCACACTCTTTTACTCTAGACAGCAAACGGTAAGCTATTCAGATCACACTATGATCCCAAGCTTGATAACCTGCCTATTTCAACCCCCCACCCCTTTACAATTTATTTACTGCAGCCTCTCCCAAAACTGACTGCACAATACTCTGAAACCCTGAACTGACTCTAGCATTGCAATACAGCTAAACATTTGACAAGGAACAGGCACACACCTGCTGTTAGTCTGCTCACACTCACTCTGCTCACAACAGCTCCTTGCAGCACTGCCTACCTCGGGCATCATGAACCTGCTATGTTTTCTAACTTTTTTCTTTCTCATGGCCTCATGGAGATGTTACTCCCTCTATCCACTACAAACTCCTCCATCCTGGCCCACACCCAACATCACCATAAACCCTGGACTACTCAAAAGCCTTGCACTATCTACTGAATGTTGGTGGAGAACTCTAAAAACCAGCACACCAACCACTGCTCACTCTAATGGAAAACACCACAAATTTACAACTTGCAAACAACTACCCAAATTTCTACTCATACTATTACTCTCTTTAGCAGGTGATATTGAAACTAACCCAGGTCCTCCCATTTCAGCTCTGTCCCATGCCCCTGAGAATTCCACCTTTAAATTCCAAAAAGGCCTATCTGTCGTCCATATAAACATCCGGAGCCTGCTGCCCAAACTGGATGAACTAAGGGCATGGTGCCTTATGCATAAACCCAAAGCCATTGTTCTTACAGAAACATGCTATCCCCTTAAACCCCTGATGCAAATATCGCCATTCAGGGATACTCCATTTTTAGGAGAGATAGGTCAAAGAGAGGAGGAGGGGTGTTATTTTATATTGCAGACACCTTACAATTTACACTGTTAAATTGCCCACCAAGTCCACCCTCTTTTGAAACTCTAGTTGGCAAAATCTGCCTCCCCTTTTCTAAGCCCATCTTGCTTGCTGGCATCTACCGCCCCCCTAAAGCCCCTCTACAATCCTTGACTGATATCACCCAATTTCTTGGCTCCATTTCCTCTCTGAATGAGAAGAGTGAGCTGCTAGTTCTAGGGGATTTCAACTTCAATTGGCTTGACCCTAAAAACCACAAAATCCAGATACAACTCAAGTCACTTAACCTATCACAACTCATTTCCCAACCCACATGGATAAACCTGAAATCGCATAACCATTCCTTGCTAGACTGGATTCTCTCCTCAAACCCCAGCAGAATCAAATCCTCTGGCACCCTTCCTGACATTTTCAGTGACCATGCAATAGTGTACTGTGTAAGGAAAATTAAACCGCCCCATTCAAGCCCTAAAGTTCTCCTCACTAGAACATTTAAAAACTTTAACCCACAACAGTTTCTGGATGACCTTACCAACTGCCCATGGCACAGAATCGATTTAATTCCCGACCCCGATTCTGCGCTCGACTATTTCCAATCCGAGTTCTTAAAACTCTGCGATACCCATGCTTCACTACGCAAAATAAGGGTACGGGGGGCCCACCTTCCATGGGTTACACCTGACCTTATAGCACTCTACCAGTTCAGGGATGCCTTGTGGAAAAGCTACAAAGTAACTGGCACTACCAAGGATCTCAATCACTACAGATTCCTGCGGAACAAGTGCACAAGGCAAACAAGGCATGCAAAAGCACAATATTATTCTGACAATCTCCACCAAAATACATCAAACCCAGCTAACTTCTGGAAGGTTATCAACAATATATTCCAGCCTCCTAACCATCAACAACAAAGTAATATCACTAAGGGGGATATTACTCTGACAAACCCCACTGACATTGCAAATGCATTCAATGATTACTTTGTGGGGTGTGCCACTAACTTACACTGGCGACACAGTTTATTACACTGTGGCCAGATCCGCAAGCCGGGAGATTTCCCGGCTTGCTAGTGGCCGCCCCTCGGCGTGCCGCGCGTCATAGACGCGCGGTCACGCGTCTTCGGGAGCGTGCGCCCCCTGCACGCGCGTCCAGGGGCTCCCCGAGGGAGCCCTGGTGTCCCGCGATCGCGGGACAGCGGCAGGGGGTTCCGGGGGACCCGGCGGACCCGGCAGCGGTAGGGAGAGCGCCCCGATCGGAGGGCGCTCTTCCGCTGCTTCGGCGCGCGCCCGTCACTCTCGGGCGCGCGCCAGGCTACTGCTGCGGCACAGAACGGGCAAATGCTCGAATAAACTGTGCCGCAGCAGTATTAGCGAAACGCAGCACAAACCCCAAACATGAATCTCATCCTGGGAGTATCCCTACAGTCCCACCCCCTCCCAACACTGCCCACAATTTTCAATTTAGCCCAGTATCTGAAGAGGAGATTACACAAGCGCTCCTCAAACTAAAACTAAGCAGCCAATGTGGACCCGACTTACTACAATCTAGGTTCCTACGACTTGGTGCCCCAGCCATTGCCAAACCAATTGCGTCCATAGTCAACTCTATCCTGTCTGCAGGCCATATCCCTAAGACCTGGAAAACTGCCAGAGTTGTCCCAATCTTCAAAAGTGGGGACAAAAACTGTCTCAAACTACAGGCCAATCTCACTTCTCCCAATTCTATCCAAAGTCATTGAAAAATGTGTCCACTCCCAATTAAGCGATTTCTACACCAAGACAAATTTCCCTAGCCAATTCCAGTCTGGGTTTCGTCCCAAACACTCCACCGTAACTACCCTGCTAAAAGTTTGCAATGACATCCAGTGTGGAATGGAACGGGGACAACTCACTGTTGCAGTATTCCTAGATTTTGCAAAGGGTTTTGACACAGTTGATCATGCTATCCTGCTTAACAAACTCCAGAGCTCTGGAATAGGGAAACATGCTTTAAACTGGTTTCAGTCCTACCTATCAGGAAGATCCCAACATGTGTCCATCTCAGGCTCTAACTCCAACCCCCTTGATATCACCTGTGGTGTCCCGCAAGGCTCTGTTCTGGGGCCCCTACTCTTCTCAGTGTTCATTAATGATCTTCCCACAGCTTGTAAGGAAGCCTCAATACACATGTATGCAGATGACACAATACTATATGCACACAGCCATAGCCTCTCTGACCTTCAACACATACTTCAGTCTGACTTTTTGAGACTCGAAAACTGGATTTCCCAAAACAAACTGTTTTTAAACACTGACAAGACTGTAACAATGGTATTTGGGACCAAGACTAAATTTGTAAAGCTTCCAGTGACTGAGCTCCTGATTAGAACCAACGCTAACACCACCCTAACACCTGTCACTAGTTTTAAATACCTGGGCTTATGGTTTGACTCCCACTTAACATTCGGGATGCACATTGATACCCTGACAACTAAGACCTATGCCAAACTACGGGTACTTTACAGGAACAAATCCTCCCTAAGTCTACTGGTCAGAAAGCGTATCGCACAGCAGATGCTAATGCCAATTATTGACTATGGAGACATAGTATATGGCTCGGCTCCTCAAACCCACCTTAGCAAACTTGACACCCTCTACAATTCAATTTGTCGTTTTGTTCTCCAATGCAACTAAAACACACATCACTGGGAAATGCTCAAAGAACTAGATTGTTCATCACTAGAGTCTAGGCGAAAAGTTCACATTTCCTTTCTCACCATCAAATACTTTCTGGGCAAGCTACCCAGCTACCTGAGCAAGCTCCTCACCCCTACCACATGCAGCACCTATCACCTGAGATCAGACTCCAAAAGACTATTCATGGTCCCAAGGCTCAAAAAAGTATCCGGACGTTCCTCCTTCTCCTTCCGTGCACCCCAAAACTGGAACAACCTACTGTACCAGAGACTCTCATCAGCTTAAGTTCTTTCAAATCTAAGGCTGTCTCACACTTTAATCTGGTCTGTAACTGTTTCATACGCTCATAATATATATTTTCTTTAACTGTGCACGCAATGTCTTGTATATAATGTATACCTTGTTCATTTATGTAACTGTACTTGTAACCATGTATTATTTCTTTTACTCTGTGCCCAGGACATACTTGAAAACGAGAGGTAACTCTCAATGTATTACTTCCTGGTAAAATATTTTTATAAATAAATAAATAAATAAGAGCGCTTAATTGGGAGGCCAATCCTGTATGGGCTCACTTAAAAATGGCCAGATGTGGTTTATATGGCTGATAGAGTCAAGATAGAGTCAAGATAAGGGCAGTGTCTGGAGACTTGGGTGTAAAATATGGCCCCTGTGACAACTTTCTTTAAACATGGTCTCCTTAGAGCGAGCTTCAAAGCATTTTTCGGCAGGGGCTGTATGGATGGCCAGGGGCATGGCTACAGAAGGTATCAAACCAAGGTATTTAACCTTTTTAAATATGAGAATATCATGTGACGTCCTCTGCTAAAAATTACATGTGTGTATCTGTGGAACCGAGTCGCACATTAGGTCGAGCAGGTACTAGGAGACAGATATTAATATTTCTCTTAAAGTTAGGATTTAAATGTTCATATTTAGTCAATTGTGTCCGCCATGAGTGTCTGGATATATTGATGTCTCACGTGTGTGTAAGAATTACAGAAGTGAAGCTATGAGTACATTTAGATATGGAAAATAAGTTTTAAACGTCATTTGGTGGGAGGTGTTTTACTCTATCGTAAATCTGTCAATCTCACAGCTGATTTACAACAGGGGCTGGGTTTAGGTTGTGTTCAATGGGAAAGAATTGTATTTAATTCTGAGCAACGATTATGAACATCAGATGTCTACAGAGGTGTATCTGGGACCAGATACGGGATATCTCATTGTCTCTTACCATTGACCTATCTGGGAGGAAACATTTGTCATAGTTTGATGTATAGCATTTTCTTTTGTTTTATCCTTTTATTTTAGAGAAGCTGTTCTGCATTTTATTGTAACTGTATGTTTTTTGAAACTTTTTTTCTGTAACCTAAGCAGTGTATTTTTATATATATTAAAACATTTAATAAGTAATGTTATGGGCTCTGAATTAACTATTGCACGCTCTGGGGAGAGTATTAAAGTGTTTGGACACATTTGGCTACAACTGATTTTGGTGTGTTAAAGTGCATAGTTTTTTCTATAATAAACAGGGATCTGGGGCCCCGGCAAATATTAATTTTACATCTTATATTATTTCATTCCCCAGGTGGTGGCAGTGGATAGATATGATTTGTAATTCAGTAGGGATTAATATTAACTCACTGGTTCCTTGCGGAGGAGAAAGGTGAGTTGGCTAGAGTAGCCATATGTATTAACCCTGGTTGCATATCTAAGCCGCGTGCTCACTTGTGTGCTGTTTGTGGTTGTGGTATTTTGGGACAGATTTAGGATAGATATAACTAATTTGAGGGACCTTTGCGAAGGTGAAGAGTGGTGCAGCTTGTGAGCTGTGTTTTAATCCTGGATCCTGTAGAGGAGATATTGTCCATTTGACGGACCTTTGCGGAGGGGAAAAGTGGGAGCTCTTGCTGGCATGAGTATTAACCCTTGTCCCGTATGCAGGCCGCGTGCTAGCTGGGTGCCGTACGTGACATGTTCTTTCACACTTTTGTCAGGACAAAACATGTACAAAACGTACAGTGACTTATTTAGGTAATACCATACAAAAAGGTAAAAATAAAACCCCAACAAACTGAAGAGTGCAGGGGACTCTGGTGATGTCCTAACACCAGTGTACACCCTAATTGTTGTGGAGGGGGGAGTAGAGGGGAGGTGAAGTAAATTTAAGTAAAATTAAAATATATTATGTAACATAAACTAGGCTATGGTCTCCATAGACTAGTTTAGGTAACATAATATCTTTTTACATAATTAAATAAGTTACTGTGATGCTACGTAACAGGAATCTTACAAGGTATAGAGTGTCAACCAAACTTGCTAGCATGTAATACATGCAGTAGATATATCGATTACCTTTGGCTATAAGATTCATTATTTACAATAACTGTTCTTGTTTATTTATTGAACTATATACATTGTCACTTACCCTTGAAAAAGCCGCCAAAGCGAAAGCTACGTCGGGTAGTCCGCTGATGTCACTCCATCAGCGCCGCCGGTCCTAACAGGGACACAAACACAGCTGATAGCTGGGATACCTTTCACCTCCTCGTAGCGCCATTGCGAACGATAGTCTGCTGCTACGGAGTGCAGCCATAGTTGTTAGACCCCCCGTTCGGTGCTACGATCCCAGTGCTGCACCAGATAGTAGGCTAACATACTAGGGTATACTTTCCCCTCCCCCTCCTATCCGATCACTGTTAGGTAGCGGCCCCAGTGTGGACTGCAGCACGCACGCCTGGCATCCTGGCTGCGTGTCTACAGTTACAGGTCTGTAGGAAGCAATGGGAGGCGTAGGGGGGCGTGGCCAAGACAGAGGGCGCGGCTATGATGGGGCGTATCTGCCCTTCCATTGGCTGCCTGCCAAGCACGTGATCCCGTCGCGGCATGGGAAGACAAAATTCTGGTCTTCCCGGCCAGCGTACGCGTCATCGCGCTTTGCACGCCCACACACACACGGCCACTAGGGCCTGCCCCATTAGAGGGCTGTGGTGTGTGATGCGCATGCCGTAGCCTGCACCACAGCCTATACTGGGGACTCAGCCTTAATCCTTAAGGGAAGGGATAGCTCTCTGCACATGTGGGCACCCGCCGGCCTATTGGCAGCAAGTAATGTCAATTATTTCCCATTGCGATAGCTGCTCATATTTTTATTTAAATTGGCAGTACCGGAGCATACGGATCCAAGGGAGATCTGTACTTTAAGCACCAATCAGTCTCACCACTGTTATAGTCAGCTGGTGACATTTTTTAAATCACAGGAAAAATATACTGTAAAAGAAAATGACAATATATTACAGTGAAAAACTAAATTTCAAACATTAATCCATTCACTGTCACTCTGGCTACCTAGGGCCTATCAATAGAGACCAAGATAGCCACATTGGCAATAAATGTTTACTTAGAAATTGGATTACTTTCCCTAGCCTGGATGAATTCATTTTCATGGCTAAAGCCACCTTTAAAAAATCCAATAAAGATGGGCAAGCATAACAATAACAGGTTGTATGTCTGCATATTTTGAAGCAAGTACTAAAGCCCATAACCACAAAATGGTGTAAATACATAGCACATCTTTACTGTCATTCAAATGAATGGTAGAAAATGTGTACTAAAGCTGAACACCATTTTAAGTATTGTATCTGAGCCTATGATGGGTGGTTGGCTGTTAGGTCAGGCTATTTATTATACTTTAACATCCACAGTGACAAGCAATACATTTGATAAAATACTTGCTGTCCCTACTTGCAGGGAAAGTATGTATAATATGAGCAATGTTTGTTTTGGGGTTAATTACAGATATTTTCTTATTTTATATCAGGGGATTCTGGCTATGAACTAAGGATTATGGACATTTCCTCCCAACACATATGATTTTGGGGATGGCCTGATCATTTTTATATTGCTGGTGTTTTCAGACTTAACCTGTTCATAGAGCAAGCATTTCTGGAATGGGTGAGTTCTACTGTATCTTCTCACATCATTGACATTATTACCGTAATGATCAAAACTGTTAGCCATATGAATTAATAATTTTATAACAAAGAGGATTAATATGACACTCATCTATTCTTACATTTGCTTGTACAATAGATGCTGCTGAATGAGGCACATACTATCTCAATTATTATAAGTTTCATTTTCTGGGGCATGTCCTTACACTGCCACAGCTTTATTACTAACACATTTACACATAGAGTCTGCACGGAGTAATTAACTGCATCATGACCAGAGCACATACCAATTGTGATGTACCAAGATGTATTTCAAATATATTGTACACCTATTTAAATATAGAGAAGCAAAGATGCTATTTTTCAACCTTCACATCGTTATAAGGAAAATAAATATTTAAAACATTGCATTTGTTATGTTAAGTGTTTTTGTTTGTTTTTTCATTAGAAGCGATACACTGTAGGTTTTCACATTCATCACATACGTTTTGCGATGTTTTAATTTTCCTGTTCGTTAACATTACTAGATTTTTGTGCGGTTACTGTTTTGACTGTGTGACTGAATAGAGGAAAAGCCTGGTGTGTGCTAACAAACTGTAGCTTTAATTCCATTTTTTATTGTATGTGAACTTTGATTTGCAAATATTAAACAAATAGTCTGGTGGTAAGAAATTGTATATAAGTATTATTAAGTACCACAAAACAAAGAAAAATAACATGTATATCGCAGGCTAGTGTCAGGACAATTGGAATTAATATACCTTCAGTCATCCTTTCTGTAACGTTGCTGACTGCAGGACAAGATACGGACCCGCAGGGCAGAGGTATACATCGACCTTGGCCTGGGATCAGAGGCCTGGGATGCAGGGGTAGTCGGGTACGGTTCCGGGGTCGAGGCAGGTGGCAGGCAAAGTGTAGTCAGGGCCGGTTCTGAGGTCGAGGCAGGCGGCAGGCAATGGGTAGTCAGGTATGGATCCGAGGTCGAGGCAGGCAGCAGGCAAGGTGTAGTAAGGTCCGGTTTCAAAATCAAGGCAGGAGGCAGGCAAGGAGTAGTGAGATTCAGTTCCAAGGTCGAGACAGGCGGCAGGCAAAACAAAAGTAAGCCAGAGCTCAGACGGGACAAGGTACAAGTACTTTGCACGAGCAAAGTTGGATAGCAACTGCCTGCTACTTAAAGCCTAGAGGCAGCTGCTGACAGTGAGGTTCAAAGCAAGGCTTACTTCCTGTCTGGGGGGTAAGGGCAGGATTTTCCAGGAAGTAAGATGGCCATGGCAGCTTCAGAGAAGATGATGTCACTTGCTGTCAGCAGTCATCCTGGATATTCGGACAGATCCCTTATAGTATTCCCCCCCCCCCCCCTTCTGGGTCGAACTCCGGGGCAACCAGATCCTGGTTTTTCTGGCTGACGATGGTGGCACTCCTGATCCAGGGCTGGAGCATTAAGATCCTGACTCTTCACCCAACTACTCTCCTCAGGACCATACCCCTTCCAGTCCACCAGATACTGAATTGAACCCCTGGAGATGCGAGAGTCAAGTATCTATTGTACCTCATATTCGATTTGACCTTCAACGGTTACTGGATTAGGAGCGGTAGGGTTCATGGAAAGCGATTCCTCACCACAGGCTTCAGAAGGGATAAGTGGAATGTGGTGGGAATTTTTAATGAGAATGGAAGTTCCAGCTGAAAAGTGCTCGTTGATCTTCCAAATTATGCTGTAGGGACCAATGAATCATGGTCCGAATTTATCCGAAGGTTGGCATAAGTGAATGTTCCGCATTGAGAGCCATACTTTATCCCTGATCGAATATGAGTGTGATGGCCTCCGATGTTTATCCGCATACTTCTTTTGTCTATTAGTAGCTGATTGACGGGTTGCTTGAATCCCCTTCCAAAGGTCTTTCAAATTCTGTGCCCTGATATCAGCTGCTGGGACACCTGTTGCTGGAGAATGAAGGGGAGGGTACGAGGAGGGTAACCCCATGCTGCAAAAAATGGAGAACAGCCCAGAGAGTTGTGGGATAACCTATTGCGGATAAATTCAGCCAGTGGTAGGATATCTGCCCAATCATTCTGGTGTTCATAAATATAGCATCTAAGATATTGATCCAAAGATTGGTTGGTGCGCTCAGTTTGTCTATTGGATTGTGGGTGGTAGGCGGATGCAAAGTGAAGGTCAATCCCCAATCGCCTGCAAAACGCCTTCCAAAATTTCGAGATGAACTGGAATCCCCGGTCTGAGACAATCTGTAAAGGTAGTCCATGCAGATGAAATAACTCCTTGGTGATGATGTCTGCCAGTTCAGAAGAGGCTTTGTTAGGGGTACAAAATGACCATGTTTCATGAAACTGTCAACAATAACCAGAATTGTCGTCATACTCTGAGAGGGGGAAAGTTCTACAATAAGGTCCATAGATAGGTGCGTCCAAGGATTAGAGGGTATTGGCAGCGGCTGTAGAAGCCCACAGGGCAGTGTTCGGGGAACCTTAGTTTGGGCACATACACTGCAGGCCGAGACAAAGTCCTGTATCTCTGTTTTTAACTTTGGCCACCAAAAAGTCCTCTCCAGAAGTTCACATGTCTTGCGAACCCCCGGGTGGCCTGCCAGTTTGAATTTGTGTCCCCATTGTAGGACCTCCTGTCAAAGAGAAGGGGGAATGGAAAGTTTGGATTGAGGGATGGCTATTCCCACCGGCACCTTGTTCTGGGCTTTCTGAATATGATGAAGAATCATAATAGCGGACACAATATTAGATAAGGGAATGATGGGAGCCTTGTCCGTTGAATCAGTGTCATCAGTGGAGAACTGGCGTGATAGGCCATCCGCTTTTACATCCTTGGAACCCGGGCAGTAGTATATCATGTAATTAAAGCGACTAAAAAACAGTGCCCATCTAGCCTGACGAGTGTTTAACCTGCATGCCCCCTCGAGGTATTCCAATTTTTATGGTCCGTAAGAATCATGACTGGCACGGTGGTTCCCTCAAGAAGGTGTCTCCATTCCTCCAGAGCCATTTTTATGGCTAGAAGTTCACGATTGCCCACATCATAGTTGTGTTCCGCAGGAGAAAACTTCTTAAAGAAGATGGAACACGGGTGTAACCGACCCTGAAACTCACTTCTCTGTGACAGGACTGCACCTGCTCCAACGTCTGAGGCATCCACTTCGATGATGAAAGAATGACGAGGATCAGGGTGCTTCAGGATGGGTGCCGAGGAAAATAGTTTCTTGAGCTTCAGAAAAGCCACCTGAGCCTGTGGAGACCAGTTCATGTGATCTGCCTGTTGTTTTGTCATGGCTATGACGGGTGCAATGATTTTGGAGAAATCCCAAATAAATCGCCTGTAATAATTTGCAAAGCCCAAGAATCTCTGTATAGCTCTTAATCCCTTAGGTACTGGCCAGTCCAGAACAGCAGCAAGCTTGGCAGGATCCATTTCTAGGCCCTGGGCAGAGATAATGTATCTGAGAAAAGAAAGACAGAATTTCTCGAATTCGCACTTCTCAAATTTAGGAAAGAGGTTGTTCTCCAGGAGGCATTTAAGGACCATCCTCACCTGCTGATGATGTTGTTCCAGAGTTTTAGAATAGATGAGGATGTCATCAAAGTATACAATAACTGAGGAGTCTAAAATGTCTCTGAAAATTTTGTTCATTAATAACTGGAACACTGCGGGTACATTGCATAGACAGAAGGGCATCACCAAGTACTCGTAGTGGCCATCATGTGTGTTGAAAGCGTTTTTTCACTCTTCACCCTGCCTTATCCTTATAAGGTTATAAGACCCTCTTAAATCGAGCTTGGTAAAAACTGTTGCCCCACGTAGACAATCAAAGAGTTTGGTGATCAGAGGAAGATACTGGTTCTTGACCGTAATTTTATTCAAACCCGGTAATCAATACAAGGCCTCAATGTCCCGTCCTTCTTTGCTACAAAGAAAAAACCTGCACCAGCAGGAGAACAGGATTTGCGACTGAATTCTCGCTTCAGGTTCTCGTCAATGTATGTCCCCATCGCCTTGGTTTCTGGTTCAGAAAGAGAATATGTACGTCCATGAGGAGGAGTCATCCCAGGAAGAAGATCGATAGCACAATCAAATGGTCGATGCACAGGTAATTCTTCAGCCTGCCCCTTGTCGAAGACCTGCTTTAGGTCAGAGTAAAAGGCCAGGAGACCGGGTAAGTACTCCAGTGCAGGTAGTAGAAGAATACCTACAGGATGACAGGGTGAAATACATTTGCCATGGCAGGCAGATCCCCAAGTTATTATCTGACCCGAAATCCAGGCAATCTGGGGATTGAGGGTATGTAGCCAGGGAAGTCTTAGAACCACATTGATGGCTGGGAAATTGATGACATCCAGTTAGCGAGTTTGTGGTGCAAAACACCAACCATAGCCCTGATTTGAACAATATCTTGTGATACGACCCCCGATCCGAACGGTCTACCATCAATGGAGGAGATACCTAGGGGTACGTCCTTCCTCTGGACAGGAATCTTGATTCATTGAGCGAAGGCCTTATCCCCAACTATACCGGTGGCTCTGGAGTCCACAAAGGCCTTGGGGATCAGTGGAAAGTATAGATCCATCTCGCTTCTCACTTTAACATCTCTCTGTCCCAATTTCCACCTCTTGGTCCCTTTTGAAAATGTTCTATCCCGTGAACTTCAGATCTCTAGTTTTTCAGTTGTGTGCTTACAGGAAATGCTTGGCCAATGCGGTATCAAGGCTATTTCTTAATGACCTCAGATGTTCGAGAGTTCTTCGATGGAGCTAATGGGTCGTTTTACCTATATATGTGTATATATATATACCACAATTATTAGGTTATGGTGGGTAAAAAAAGTGACAAAAACCCTCCACAGTAAAGCATAAAGCAACTGTAAATATTACTGTATGTTCATTTTCATGTCTTAGACAGGTCTGCAACCCTGTCTTTCCCCATTATCGCCCAGCATACAGCGCTTCCACTGCAGCAAGGGATTCTGGGAAATGACATGCAAATGAGCACTCAGTGCCACCTTTTGTCTAAAGCTCGTATTACAAAAGCAAATCCTCAAGCCAATGCATGCTGTTTTAAACACAGCTTTTAGACTGAACAGATTAAAACAAACACAATGATGCCAATAGACACAATAAACACAATATATGACAATAAAAAACAACAGTACTCTTGAAAATAGAAAAGAAGGGAAATGTGACCAAAAAATTTCCAATAGCGCAAATGTAGGAGGCAGTGAGATGTGGGAGGAATTGTCACTCGATAGGTAGCAAATGACTGGAGCAACAAATGGGGAGAGGTAATTGACCCGTCAGTTGATAGATTGCGGATGCAAACGTGGGAAAATCAGGCTGATATTGACCTCTATAGATGGAGATGGGGGGTAAGCAAATAGCATAGGCAAGGGATTAAGGAATGGTCTCACCAAAGGATGTAACCGCGATGACCAGAGGGGTCTCCGCGTCCCTCCGTCAGCACACCAACGAAATCACGCTGGAGATGAACATGTGATGCTGATCTGTGTTTGTTTTAATCTGTTCAGTCACCTAGCCTTCCTTGCTTAATTAATAATTTTTCCTGTTTTTTATTGCTATACAGGATTGCGCCTTTTTCTTTCTTCCATTTAATCAGGATAGGCATATCCTCATTAGGGCTGCATCCTGCTAGCTCATTTCACCTTGGTCAGTACATTTATTAGTCACCCATTTACTCACTTATAGTATTTCATTTGTGTTAGTCCTAGCGCTGATTTCTTTCTGTGTTATATATATATATATATATATATATATATATATATATATATATATATATATATATATATAAAATATATGTATGTATTTTTTTTTACCACACTTGTATATTACCTGGTAGAAAACTCCCGTAGTTCTGCAGTTAATAAATTGTCTTATTGTAAACTTCCTCGAATCATGCCAATTGAAGAAGAATTTAGTGGGCAACATGAAACAGTGGGCTTTGCAGCCCTGATATTTGAAGTTGTCCACTGATCTGTTGCTCAACCAAAATGTTTTATTAGGGTCTGCAAAATGGCTGTGGAGTAGTTTGTCCCTTACGTTTTGTGCTCTTCTGTTGTTAAGGACTTTATTTAGATCTTGATCCTCTCAGAGTATATACCAGTGGTCATTCAGTATTTTGCTTATTTCTGCCAACTGGTTGTTGTATATGCCAACAAATCTTATCAACTTTTGATCTGATTTAATTATTTTTGTCCCTCAGTAATGAACTGTGGGTCATGTGTCTCTCTCTTTTGTAAACCCTCCTGATCACTGTGTTACTGTATCCCCTTTCTTGCAATTTGAGTTTCATAAAAGCTTCTGCCTCTTTTTCAAACTTAGAGCAATTTTTATGAGCTCAAATAAATTTTCCTGTGGGGATGCCTGATAGTTGGGATCGAGGATGATGAACTTTCATGCGTGTAATAAGCTGTTTGTTGCTGTGGGTTTGCAAAGTACTATGGTTTCCAGTAGACCATCCGTACCCCTAGAAATCTGCTTGTCTAGAAAGATGATTTCCTGCTTGTTCAACTCATGAGTGAGTCATAGGTTGAGATAGTTTGTATTTAGGACCTGCATAAAATCCAAAAAGAGACCCTGGGCGACCCTACTTAGAATAAGGATGTCATATATATACCTAACCCATAATACAATTTGATAGGTATATAGCTCATTGGACATAGTGAAGACCAACTCAGCCTCCCACAAACCCAGAAAAAGGTTTGCCTAGGTGGGGGCACAGCTTGTGCTTTCTACCTCAACGTGTACCCTAACTATCTGTCAATAGGCTGATGCATGAGCATTTTATCTCTTCCCTCCTTTTTACCTTTCCGTGTGTTATCTATAAATATTGTAAAATAAATATATGTATGTATTTACTATTAAAGTTTTTTTCATTTCCTCTGTCGCTATACTGCTAAAACGTTTACCCAGGCCCTCATTCTCCCCTGTCTGTCTTTTGAAACCTTCTAATGTGCGGCCTTCTTGCATCTCACCTGTCAACCCTACAATCTAGCCTAAATACTGCTGCTAGAATCAGTTTACTCCCTCCTAAAGCTGTCTCAGTGTCTCTCATGCGGAAATCCTCTCCTGGTTTCCTATTAAACCCTGTATCACTCCTCACTTTTCTGTCCCTCCTTACATATCAGCCATAATTTCTCGCTATACACTTGCCTTACTCTTATGTAGTGCTCAAGGATGTCTTGTGTCTACCCCTTTTGCATCTAAAGCCCTCTGCCACAATAAACCCTCTCACTCACTGCCCCACACCCCTGGAACGCCCTTCCCCTCAATATCCAAATAGCATCCTCTCTCTCCACCTTTAGGACCTTTCTTAAAACACACCTCTTTAATGAAGCATATGGGTAGCTCCGCTCACTGATATGATGGGGTCTATTCAGGTAGCTTCAATGCGTAATCGAACGTATTTGCATGTTCCCACCTTCCTATGAATTTTGTGAAAAAACGGTATTCAGTAAGATACTGTATATCGCTTGGTAAATACCGTTTGGTACAAAAATGACATACCACACAAGTTAGAGTTTGCTTTTTAAGCGATATGCACGTGTGATTTCCCTTCAGTCTGGAAGAGCTGCACATAGAGAAATGGCTCTTACAGGTGATAGTGCTGCTTTAAAAAAAATGTATTAACATAGGATTGTGGCAGGGGATCTCTGGACATGAACCACATTAATTTCAGGTCCATGTACCCACTGATTCCTGAGGTAAAGGCCTCTGTTTCGGGTGCCGGTATCTCATGCAAGTTTAAATGTTGCGCGTCACAGCCAACGTGACCGGGACATTTAAACTTGCAGGAGATACCGGCACCCCATACCAGAGCATTTTCCTCTTTAAGCAGGGGGTCTCTGGACCTGAAATTAATGCATTTCAGGTCCAGTGACCACCTGCTTCAATACTAGGTTAATAAAACACAAATAAAAACCGAGCTTCATTACCTTAGTGGCTAATCGCTACGGTATTTAAGGGGTTAAATAGCAGTATCCATATTGTTGGTAGTAGAGGGGAGTTGGTGAAGTTACAATCCCTATGTAATTACTGCTGCGACACACTTTATTCGAGCAAATACCCAGTATGTACCTGGCAGATACCTGGAATGCGCCGCTCCTCACCTCAGACAAGCCCCGTTGCGTTTGCCTTCCCAGCCATGGTTCATGCCTGGCTGACGGGCGGCTGATCTGTTAAATGATAATGATTAGGATTTAATAGGCTACAATGCTTCGCGTGTCTACCAGATGGCATAAATTCATGAATTGTAATGCAGTATATATAGATATACTGTGCAGTATTGCAGCCAGCGGGAATAAAATGCTTCAATCCCTGCCTGGAAAATAATGCAATGCACTCGGGCAGAAAACAGTCACAAACCTCAATACACCCGAGTATACCTGAATTCGTGGGACTAGCCGAGCTCGAATAAAGTGTGTTGCCAGTGTAGGCCTAACCACCCACTCTGCGGCAAATATAACCTTCACCCACCCCCACCACAAAGGAATGGGTAAAAGTCGTATTAACCTAATAGCACTTTTACCCATTCAAATATACAGTACAGTGCACTAAAATAAAATACAATACAAATTACAATACTTTAAAAAATACACTGGCCATTTAATCCATTGATTGTCACTGTGGTTACAACGGGTTATCTGTGCCCTCAACGGGATACAGATAACCACATGGCAAACTAATGGGCACCCTACTATCCCCCGCCCCACCCCCACCACACAAAGTAATGGGCAAAATCACTATTAGCCATATATGGATAGGTGGACATACCATGTGTACATATATGGATTGGTAGATGTACCATGTGTCTGTCAAATGTGACGTCACAGACCTTATATAATGCCTGTTACATCTTATTTGACAGGAAGATGATGGAGAGTCAACATCTCCTGGACATGTTCAAGAAAGAAGAGAAGAAAGAAGAGAAGAAAGAAGATAAGAGGATCTTGCCAATGAATCCTTTTCAAGTAATGGAGGATCGTGGACTTCTGTGCATCATGCTGTATTTTAAGCTGAGGATCATTTCTTCGTGGGTCAAGAGCTGTTGGTGCCACAGTTGGATGCGGAGGATACGCCTTCATCCAGGCAAAGGTAAGAAACACATTGGTTGACTATAGGGTGCCCATTGATTGTCACTGTGGTTATCTATGCTCCTGTTAAGGGCATAGGTAACCACAGTGACAATCAATGGGTTTCTTGGATAGTGTTTTTTTTGTATTGTAATGTGTATTTTATGGCATTGTGTATTTTTTTTTAGGCATCACTAAGCTGCTGCTGCTGCTGCTGCTGCTGCTGCTGCTGCTGCTGCTGCTGCTGCTGCTGCTGCTCCTGCTGCACATTTCTTTCATGTTTCAATTGTAGACCTTTTTTAATTAGGAGATTGGCTTGTTGTTTTCACCAGCAAGTACTGTTTTCTCAGAGCAATGCCTTCTTTCTTGGCTTTGGTGTGCTCTGTGACATTGTTGTGAAGGTAAGCTAGGTCTTTGTGTATTACTTTCTGCTTTCTCATCAAGAATTTGCGGTGCTGTACCTGTGCCTTGTGTAATTACATTGTTTTGGCCGACAAAGGTATCTGCCTCAGTGGTCGCTGTGGCTGTGGAGTTATTTGATGTGGTACAGTAGGAGTGATATGTTCCATGGACACAATTTGCCTCATTTGTACTTCTGGTGCGGGAGTAGTGTATGAAGCAGGTGACAGTGATCTTTCTGGTATAGACAGGGTCAGTAGCCGTGTGGGGTGTGGCGTTGTATGCCAGGATAGACCTATAAGAAGGTTACATACAGTGTATTACTTAAAGGTTAACAACGGAATGGTATGTGTGATGCTTTCACATATTTACGTGTACTGTAATATAAATACATTTATACACAAGTAAGGTGTTATTATTTCACTCATATGTAGACAAAATGAATTATAGTAACTATTATTTTATAGTTACATAACATGTACATAGAAGTTAGATATAGCGGCGCATGCGCGACAGCCGAGTGAATGGACGCTTGAAGAGCGAGCTCCGTTCCCATCGGTACTAGTTAAGCAAAAATTTGGCTTCAAAATCATATACACAAAGAAGACAAAATAAAATACAGAAAGATACAGAAAACAGTAGATAGGTCAAGGTAGCCGGATCGGAGTTGGAGAGGTTTGGATAGTCAGAGATACTTGCTGAGGTCGAGGTTGGAGATATAAAAATCGCAAGAACTTAAACAAGTTTCCAACTCCTTATAGCCTAGTGTGTTCTAACTCACTCCCAGCAGCACTGCCAATGTGTGTCAGGAATCATGGGTTTATATAGTCTGCTACATAGGATAGTGTTGCAAGTTTTTTCCACTAATTTAGGACCGTTCCATGAATTTTCAGCCATTTTAACATCAATGTGATATTTATAGCACGTTTTCATGTCACTTTGTGCGTTTTTTTCCCACGGTTAAAATATTGATGTATGCCTTCTTATTTTTGAGATATTACACACGTTTTTATTTTTACCGGAATGCCATATTAGTGCACTTTTAACGGAGTTTGATGTTTCCAGGTCTTAGTGTCATACATAGTTGATACAGTTGATCATGCTATCCTGCTTAACAAACTCTAGAGCTCTGGAATAGGGAAGCATGCTTTAAACTGGTTTCAGTCTTACCTATCAGGAAGATCCCAACATGTGTCCATCTCAGGCTCTAACTCCAACCCCCTGGATATCACCTGTGGTGAGCTCTGGATATCACCTGTGGTGAGCAAAGCTCTGTTCTGGGGCCCCTACTCTTCTCAGTGTTCATTAATGATCTTCCCACAGCTTGTAAGGAAGCCTCAATACACATGTATACAGATGACACAATCCTATATGCACACAGCCATAGCCTCTCTGACCTTGAACACATACTTCAGTCTGACTTTTTGAGAATCAAAAACTGGATTTCCCAAAATAAACTGTTTTTAAACACTGACAAGACTGTAACAATGGTATTTGGGACCAAGACTAAATTTTTAAAGCTTCCAGCGACTGAGCTCCAGATTAGAACCAACGCTAACACCACCCTAATCCCTGTCACTAGTTTTAAATACCTGGGCTTATGGTATGACTCCCACTTAACATTCGGAATGCACATTGATACCCTGACAACCAAGACCTATGCCAAACTAGGGGTACTTTACAGGAACAAATCCTCTCTAAGTCTCCTGGTCAGAAAGCGTATCGCACAGCAGATGCTAATGCCAATTATTGACTATGGAGACATAGTATATGGCACGGCACCTCAAACCCACCTTAGCAAACTTGACACCCTCTACAATTCAATTTGTCGTTTTGTTCTCCAATGCAACTACAACACACATCACTGCGAAATGCTCAAAGAACTAGATTGGTCATCACTAGAGTCTAGGCGCAAAGTTCACCTTTCCTGTCTTGCCTTTAAATTCTTTATGGGCAAGCTACTCAGCTATCTGAACAAGCTCCTCACCCCTACCACCTGCAGCAATTAATCACCTGAGATCAGACACCAAAAGACTGTTCATGGTCCCAAGGCTCAACAAAGTATCCGGCCGTTCCTCCTTCTCTTACAGTGCACCCCAAAACTGGAACAACCTACCAGAGACTCTCACATCCACCACCAGTTCAAGTTCTTTCAAATCTAAGGCTGTCTCACATTTTAATCTGGTCTGTAACTGTTTCATTCGCCCATAATATATATTTTCTTTAACTCTGCATGCATTGTCTTATATATAATGTATACCCTGTTCATTTATGTAACTGTATTTGTAACCATGTATTATTTGTCCTAACTCTGTGCCCAGGACATACTTGAAAACGAGAGGTAACTCTCAATGTATTACTACCTGGTAAAATATTTTATAAATAAATAAATAAATAAATGTAAAGTGTCTTACGGCAACATACGTTTTTTTTATGATTTAGCACTGCTTAGCAATATGGCATTAATTATTTGCAGACCCTAAATAGAACTAAAATTATGAATGTATGTATGTATGTATGTCTTTATTTATAAAGTATTAGTATTAGTCTCAAATGAGAACATCACCATTTTTTCAGATAGTCAATGACAGTTGTACAGGCAAATGTCTGTACTTTACAAAAATATATATTTGGCTTATGAGAGTTTTCTAAAATTAATTGCTCCCTGAGGAAGTCTTGTTAAAAATAAAATCCAGCATATTTGTAATTTCCGAGCAAGATGTAAAATGAATTTGTATACATCACTGCTAATTACATCTATTTACCTTTGTAATTGGAGATACCATGAAAATTGTTTCTATTAGTTTACAGTATCTCTCTTGTATGTAGAGTAGAGCTAGATATACTAAAGGTCGTTATAGCGGAGTTAAAATATATATATTGAACATGCTGGAGGTGCTAGTATACTTGTATGACAGTTTCTGGGAGGACTTTGGAAGAGCATGAGGCCTGTCTAATGAAGGTGTAGCGGACGTGCTTGCCACAAACTAGGACTGGACCGCAGGGGGGGGATAGAGAAACACCGGCCTGAGACCTCGAGGCTGGGTTCAGATTGCGGATTCCGTCGCCGTGGTTAGCCGGGTCGGGGTTGGAGAGATCAGAGTAAACATAGTCCAGGCTGGGGTCAAGGCAGGTGGCATAGGAGTGATGGTCAGGGTCACAGGCTGCGGTGGGCATCAGGGAAGGCTTTAGCATAGGGGCTACAACCCAATGAAGCCTATGGAAGAAGGAGACTTCAAAGCAAGAATGGCCACCGAAACAGTGAAGCTGTAGCGCAGGAGATCCAGTGCAGGCACTTCAGCACAGAGACGATGGTCGAGATTACAGACTGGGGACGATACCAGGGAAGGCTGCAGTGAAGGGACTGCAGCCCACTGAGGCCTCTGGGATAGGAGACTTCAAAGCAGGAAGACCACCGGAACAGTGAAGCTGTAGCGTAGGAGATCCAGCGCAGGCGCTTAAGCACAGTGTTGGCTTCCTGAAGCAGGGTAGGTACTGGAAGCAATGAAGGCCTCTGGATGCAGCTTATACTGCAGACAGGCCACTGGAACAGTGAAGCTGTAGCACAGGGGATTCAGCAAAGGCACTTTAGCAGAGGCACTTCAGCACAGGAAGGCCTGAGACAGGCCAAGCAGAGATGATTGTGACAAGCACAGGTTACAAAAAAATGAATTCAAGAATTATGCTCAGCCCCTTCCTGGTGGAAGGGCTGATCCTAAATTGCACGGACAGCAAATAGGGGCAGAGGTGCACAGAAGGCAGCAACAAGGCAACTGGAGTGTGAGTTCAGAAACAGCTGATCCCAATTGCTCAGTTCAGGAAGAGATTTGCCTGAACCTCTAAAGTCATGTAAGGGTGAGTTCCAGCCAAACTTAGGACCGGAACCCTTCCAGAAGGTACTAGACCGAATAAGTGAGTGTGGACTGAAGCTGTCCCTGGACAAATGTGAGTTCTGCCGGATATCTGTCACTTATGTGGGACACATCGTGTCTGAAGAAAGGCTCGCTTCATGTCAATCCAAATTAGAAGCTACATGTATTGCATCCTGGCATAGGCCCAGGCCCTAAATGACCCTTTTTCAAGAGAACATATAGGTATTGCAATGTGAATTTTTGGCACATTGGAAGTAGCTTTGGGCATCTTTGTTTGTTTTTTGTTGTATAAATAAGATTAAACTGCATGCTCTAGGAATACCTATATCCCTACTCATATTAATCTTTCTAATACGCTGTACCTTAATAATAAAAACACATAAAAATGTATCAAACAGTACATAAATATAAAGTCGAAAAATGTGAAGATAAAATGACACCACATAGGAGCACAAATATCATAGGAAGCCAGCAATATACCGGTTCTGCTTTCCGGCGATTTTCGCTTTGCGGCGGGACCATAGAATTGGAACCCCCCGCATTACCGGGGCCCGTCTGTGTATAAAAATCTTAATTGGTTAACTTCTATTTAATAACACAAGATTCCATAAAGACTTAGGGGTCTATTTACTAAAGTCGTCTGATTGTAAAAGTAGGACAAAACTAGTGCAAAAAATAGAGACATATTCATTAAAGAAAATTGGGAGACTTAACCCTCTAAGGTCCATTTCATCCATAATCTCAGAAAGGTCATAACATAATTTATACATCACTTAACAACAATTGTTGTTGAATAATGAACAGTGCTACTGTATAAAGTGCATTTTCATGGTATCACATTTTTAAGGGTATTAAAAAGTTTGTTTATTTTGCGCCAGTCTTCGTCTGATATTTCCTAAGGTATATAATATAAAAAAGTGTACATAATAAAATACATAAATGGCATGCTCAAGCTTCTTCTTGTGTATTTTTGGTCAATCTCCCTATCAGTACATACTGTACACTATATAACGTGTCTGATTAGGATCATCAGTCTGATCCAGCACATACTTTATTAGCATATTCTCAGAGGCCAGGTTCTTCTCTTAGCATAAAAAAAACACATTCCATTGAAAGTTTGTTGAAGTTATAATCCCATTACTTGCATTGTAATGATAGGTGTTTCATTTTGAATTCTCTAGGTGGAACATGGTACACCCTAGTCAAATCTGTTGGACTGCTACAGTACAATGCTATTAATAACTTGCTCATGCAAGGGCATATAATTAGCTTTGTGTGAGGATCTACTTATATCACATTCCAGCATAAATCATCCACCGTGGGAAAAAGTGTTTTATTGGCACGATTTAAAAAAAATGATGGTAATCACAGCTAAAAGAACCCCTGATTTTCTTCTGAAATATTATGTTGAAAATAGGATACAGTATATTCACTGATAATGTTGATGTATTTTTGCAATAGTGTAACTTATAAAGCACATTAAAGACTATGTATACAGCTTTGCTAAAAGTAAGGTTGCCACAAATCGGGCTCAGAGAACAGTAGGAAATTCATGCATCATTGTGCGTAAATGTATAAAACCGATTTTAATGTGATGTGCAGTTTGTGCCTCAACGCTAGAGGAGTAGCGATATAGGCAGAGTATAGATGTTGTCGGTTGCGCACATTTGCCAATTATTTGTAGTAATAATACATTCCAAGCATGCGCCACTCTTTCTTGTTAAAGAAGAGAAAAACAATTCCTTATACATTTACATGTATGGACATGAAGCACACCCTGAAAAAATAAGTAAACATGCACCAAACATGTAAGGACTTGAATAATTATGTACCCAAAATATGCTGCTAAAGATTTTAGGGCGAGAGGTGGATTTTTAGATGCTTTTCACTCTTTAAAATCATTAAAAAAAACAACAACTATTCTTTATATTCTTTATACATCGCTGCAATTGTTTGTAATTGATTAAGCAAGTTTTTTCATTGATCATTTTTGTGTATACAGTATGGTGTGATCTGTGGAACCTAGTGAAGTGCCATGACGTTTGCACTACAAGTGTCCAAGAAATATCTCACAGAGAATCATCCTTCAATGTTTACTAGTGTAGCAGGCTTCCCCTTGGGCCCCCTTATCTGCGCTCAGTAGCGGGGACCCCCGTGACATGTTGGGAAGCTGTGGGGGCAATTGCATCACCGGGGGCTCCCAGCGGCATGGCGCCGTCATGTTCAATGTGCTCGCGCATGCGCGGAGTGTCGCACATGAGCAGAAGGTGTCCGGCAGCCATGTTGCGGTTGGTGCGAGGTTTGCGCATGCACAGATGCGGAGAGTCACAGTGGAGGGGCTACCTGAGCTTGCGCATGCGCAGGAGAGTTAGCGGCGGCCATTACAAGTTTGCGCAGTTGCAAGCGGCGGCCATTACAGGATCGCGCATGCGCAGTAAAGATAGCGCACGCAGTGCCAATAGAGTAGAGGCTCTAAAGGAACTACATTACCCAGAAGACTCTAGGGACTGCCCTTTCACCCATATCACCTGCTGCATTACAGCCAATAGGGCTTACAGATTCTCCTGCTGCAAAGGGGATATATTGTTGCGCGCTGGAGTCAGGAAATCAGTCAGAGCTGGGAGCAGGTTAGGGGAGGTTGTATGTGCAGGGAGCAGTAGCCCCTGCACTAGGCCAGGTTACCCCCCTAGGCCCCAGATAGGCCCTGAGCCATACCATAGATTTTGGTTGCTACAGGGACAGGCCCTTAGGTAGGGACCCTGCCCCTTTAGTTCGTGTAAGTTCAGGGACACAGCTGCAGTTCTGCAAGACCCTGACAAGTGTGGTCTGGGACCAGACATACCACTCAAAGAGACTATCTGTATGGTGGGATCAACCAGAGGGAGACCATCCGAGTTGGAGGAGGACGCCATCACTGATGCTTCGGCGCTGGATGCAGACGGATCCTCATTCTGTTGTTCTGCTGTACCCGGGTGCAGTAGCCCAGGGCAGGTATACTCCAAGTGCACCAACTATACACCTCATCTAGTGGGCAGCGCTGTCTCACACTTGGGTGGGGTTGTGGGACTCTTGGGACTCTGGGTACACGGTGTTGGGGGAGAATAAGGTGTGGGGTGAAGGCCCTGCGAGGCGACTGGGCTGTTGTACTATTAGTGTTACAGAGTGACACCGTTGCTAATGTTATAGTTCTGTTCTGCATATACAGTAAACTGTTTACATATATACTCTGGTGTATGTGGTTACTGTGTATGAGATTTTGTGTCAGGGGTTATTCTACATTCTAGGATCCTGCACAGGTGGAGGCACTGTAAGTACATTCCAGGATACACCCCAGGTTCTCATCAGTGGAGGTTCAGGCCTCCTGTGAGCCTGACAGGTATTGCACACCTGGTAATACAGTATACAGAGGCGGCACATTTTATTTGAGTGCGGCTAGCTCCGCAAGCCTGGGGATGCCCCGGCATGCTAGCCGCACTCCCTCGCGCGCGGTCACGCGTCATCGGGTGCCTGCGCCCCCTGCACGCACGTCCAGGGCTCCCCGAGGGAGCCCTGGTGTCCCACGATGTGGGGGACGGCGGCAGGGGGTTCCGGGGGACCCGGCGGACCCAGCAGCGGGAGGTAGAAAGCCCCGATCGGAGGGCGCTCCTCCGTGTCTTCGGCGCGCGCCCGGCACCCTCTGGCGCGCACCAAGTTACTGCTGCGGCCGAGAACGGGCAAATGCTCGAATAAACTCGGCCGCAGCAGTATGTAGATTTTCCCACATGGTCCCTGTCTGCGATTGAGGGGGGGGGGAGGGGGGCAGTGTGTTACACTTACAACGTTATTTCTTGGATTAGAGGCACCCAAATACCGTGGAAGGAGTTTACCCAAGAAAATAGCCCACTCTATCCTGTGCCTAAGATATTTACCCAGTGAAACTCTGTCACACTTCCCAATTTTTTTCTGGTCAACTCCTTTGAGGTGAATGGACAATTTAATGGCAGTAGTTCCTTGCAAGTCCATGTGATCTACTATTAGGGGATTCTGAGTACTGTAGTTTCTTGGTACTTGTTAGTTTCCCACTTTGTGTTTGTAGTAAGAAACATTTCCTAAAACAATTACTTGTTTGTCTAGATGGGATGGTATTCCCCCAATTCCTACTTAGCCTGTATTTCACTTCAGCAATGACAAGGATCATTGCTCTCAGTTATTTTTGAATTTAGATGATGCATATCCTTCTGGCAAAGGAACAGCACATGTCATTCTTTGGTTAATATATTCTCCCAGGATTAGTCTATCATACTGCTTTTCATAGCAGAACAAATTGTTTCCAAAGCATTTAAAAATAATGCATTCTTTTAGTAGGACTTTATTGCTGCTTTAGACGTAAACTCTGTTATATAACATTGAATAAGTCTTTAAGACACCACTTAAGTTGTTATCAATGTCTTATTATTTTATTAAGTTATTCTTTTCTGTATTGTCAGGGTCGCATGTATTTAGGTTCAACTAGTAACAGCTCTTGATATATTCAAGCAGAGGGGCCGGTTGCCTTCAAATGGTTAGTTTCATCCATGCCAAACGTGAGTTTGAAACCATATTAGTCACTATAAATGGATGATAACTAAGCCTATAATCAGTGGTTTCAAATGTGTGGTAAAATATACATACTGTATTAGGCTGCCAAGAGATATATATTTTATCAGCATTTAAATTGTATTCTTGTCTCACTAATAAACAGCTGCATTAACTCCGCCTACTGTTCTTAATGAATTGGACGCTTTCCACGCCATAAAAGTGTGACAAGGTAACGTGCTTCCCAGCAGTACTGACTCATTAGCTCTACGGTCTTAATATAGCACGTTATATTCACAAAGTGCCTGCCGGGATGTTTGCTATTTTGAATTCCCATGGTCCGTGATGGCTTCTGTATGTTTGTTGAGAAATATAGCATTTTATATAGATGTAGGATCAAGGCGTATGACACAGGTTATTAAAACAAGAGGTAAAATGAAACCTCTAGGGCATTTTAGGGACATTTTTACTACCAATGGTTTTAGGTTAAATCCTGGACATATCTCAACTAAGGAAAGAAGGTTTTTCTCAAGATGTGTATGCTTTTTACTGCACGTACTGTGATTTGACAGTAAACATGTTAAATATAACTCATTTCCCATCGAGTCCTTTATCGTGACCAAAAATAAATAAATATTGTATTTTACACAGGTGAACGTGCATTGTAATATGATGATATGCATATGCAAGGAAGTGGAAGTTGATTTTGACAACTGGCAGCAAATGACAATGTTGTTTTTCCTGTTGTGCTAAATTAAGCTCTCGCTGACTCTCTCATGCTTCCTTCGTCTGAAGAATAAGCATTTCCCAAGCCTAGGCAGCATCATTTCCTTTGTCTCTCATAAACACTGGAAATACAGATTATCCGACAACCATAAAAATTAGGTAGCTCTGTTTTGTATCTCAGACTTTGTCACCAGCTCATACTGTACACTTTCTAAATTAAAAAAGAAAATAAACCTGTTAAAACATGTTAAATACGTGTGTTGTCTGGCACTTGACATTAATCAGACTTGTCAAAAGTTTGATATTAAAACATTGAGTTAAATAGCACACAGATGCAGTTTTTGATAAATTCATGTGCATCACATAAATCTGAGAAATACCCAAATGATAGACTATTTTGACAGTATTTTAAAAATATTTAAATCACCTTCAATTTGACATAAAATGTTTTTTTTAGTCCCATGATACACAATCCTTGTAATGTTAAATGCTACAAATAGTTGTCTATATAATTTTCAGTAAAATAAAATTATTTTTGCCTTCCTTGAAAATGTTTTAGGTGCAATCTACTTGTTTTCATAAGCTCAATTCTACAATATTCTCTAACTATACACGTACTGTAGTATGATCTGCTCACTCAGCCTGTTTGCATAACTTAGGCTATTGTTTTCTTGGTCCGAAAGCTTGAACTGCTCTAAGAGGGATTCTACAAACAGACCACACCATACAAATCCTCAGCAGGCAGAGATGGGGGCAGCTAAGGGCTGTTATATACAGCATGCGGCCTTGCGGCGCGCGTGCACGTGCCGCATGCTTTTCGTAAGTTTACTGTGTGAGAATACAGTGATTATGTGTGTTTGTGTGTGTTTATGTATGTATGTATGTGTGTGTGTGTTTGTGTGTGTGTGTGTGTGTGTGTGTGTGTGTGTGTGTATGTGTGTGTGTGTGTGTGTGTGTGTGTGTGTGTGTTTATGTGTAATTTATTATTTATAAAAAAAAATATTGTTAAAAAATAAAAAAATTATTAGATTTGTGCAGACACACAAATACATACACACACACACACACACACACACACACACACACACACACACACACACACACACACACACACACACACACACACACACACACACACACACACACACATACACATGTATACATATATACACACACATATACATACATTCAGAGCCGGTAGCGGCGCGAAAAGATGAATTTCCTCATCTTCGCCGATGTCTGTCGGCTCTCCTCCCCCTGCCGTGCGCGCGCGCGGCCCTTCTATAGAAAGGCTGACTGATGTCAGCCAACTAAAATTCCGCGCGCACGCACGGCTTAGAACGCGCACGGCCTAGCACGCGCCCGGCACTATAGAACGTGCCTTAGGAAGCCACACTAACAGCATAAGCCCAAGACATGTTTCTAGAAATACAAGAGGACCTCTGTATAAACATTTGAAGGATGTTGATCCAGGAGTAATCTGATTGCCAATTCTTGGCGTCAGGAAGGAATTTATTTTTCCCCTTGTGAGATATCATTGGATAATATTTCACTGGGGTTTTTTTGTTTGTCTTTCTCTGAATCATTATACTGTAAGTACGGCTATAGGATAACGTACAGTATCTGCCGACTAAATTTGGCAGAGGGTGAACATCCTAGTAAAAAAATTCCTATTTACTTCCTGGTAAAATATTGTATAAATAAATAAATAACTTGATGGATGCATGTCTTTTTTAATCCTCATCTACTATGTAACTATGTAGCTATATTACATATGAGACTGTAAATGCAGATAATAAACTGCTGTTTGAATTATTAAAGTACTGGCGCCCATCATTGTATAACAATGCCCAGCCAGCATGAGGCCTGCACAAAGACCAAGGTAATGCATCCTGAGCATCAGCAACACCAACATTGATGTAAACCTCCTAGGAGCTGGGCAGGGAGGATTACATACACATATACACACACCATTCATACTGTGTGTGTATTATATATATTGTGTGTGTGTGTATATATATATATATATATATATATATTTATATATATATATATATATATATACAGTGTTCGTCAATTAATTATAACCACACGCCCGTGGCGAGTGGATTTAGGCCACTGGCGAGCCGTGCTGCGGCTCTATTAATTCCCTTGCTCGCGTCAATTTAAAAAAAAAAAAAAAATCCCTCTCCTTAATTGGTCTGACGCGGGGAAGAGGGCCGGCTGGCAGCTCTGGGTCAGCCTCTCTTTCCCTCCCCCCCTCTACCCTCTGCTCCCTGCCCCCTGCTTGCTGCCAGGGGCGGGAGGAGCAAGGGAATCGCTTCCCCTCCGTCCCACGCTCCTTTGGCACCCGCGCGGGCAGGGTAATGGGAGCAGCGAAGCAGGCTGGCTGCTCTGACTTCCGTCCCCATGGATGCAGCCGGGGGGGGGTGCGCGCACACGTGCAAGCTGAGTTGGCTGTTGGATCCAGCGCGTCACCGTCCGGCCACGTTTCCCATCAGGGAGTTGGTGTGGCAGTGCGGATGTCCCACCCATGCCCCCACATACACTCCATTTCCCCCGCAGGCCCCCCAATGTCGCCCGATGTCCCCCGCAGGCCCCCATATACACCCTATTTCCCCCGCAGGCCCCCCAATGTCGCCCGATGTCCCCGCAGGCCCCCCAATGTACCCCGCAGGCCCCCCAAAGTCTCCCAATGTCACCCCCAGACCTCGATGTCACCCGCAGGCCCCAGATGCCCACATACCTCTGGTGAATGGGACTCCCGGCTCCGTTTCTTGTAGAGTGTGTGTGTGTGTGTGTGTTTGTGAGTGTGTGTGAGTGAGAGGGTGTGTGTGTGTGTGTGTGAGTGAGAGGGTGTGTGTGTGTGAGTGAGAGGGTGTATGAGTGTGTGTGTGTGTGTGTGTCAGATTGTGTGTGTGTGTGTGTGTGTGTCAGAGTGTGTGAGTGTGTGTGTCAGAGTGTGTGTGTGAGTGAGAGGGTGTGTGTGTGAGTGAGAGGGTGTGTGTGAATGAGAGGGTGTGTGTGAATGAGAGGGTGTATGTGAGTGAGAGGGTGTGTGTGAGTAAGAGGGTGTGTGTGAGTGAGAGGGTGTGTGTGAGTGAGAGGGTGTGTGTGAGTGAGAGGGTGTGTGTGAGTGAGTGTGAGTGATAGTGTGTGTGTGTGAGTGTGTGTGTGTGTGTCAGAGTGTGTGTGTGTGTGTGTGTGTGTGTGTGTGTGTGTGTGTGTGTGTGTGTGTGTGTGTGTGTGTGTGTGTGTGTGTGTGTGTGTGTCAGTGTGTGTGTGTGTGTGTGTGTGTGTGTGTGTCAGAGTGTGTGTGTGTCTGTGAGTGTGTGTGTATGTCAGAGTATGTGTGTGTGTGTCTGTCTCTCAGTGTGTGTCTGTCAGTGTGTGTCAGTGTGTGTGTGTGAGAGAGTGTATGTGTGTGTGTGTGTGAGAGTGTGTGAGGGGGTAGGATGACTGACTTGGTCACTCTCTATCTCTCTCTGTGTCGCTCTCTCTCTCTCTCTCTGTGTGTCGCTCTCTCTCTCTCTCTGTGTGTCGCTCTCTATCTCTCTCTCTGTGTGTCGCTCTTGCTCTCTCTGTGTGTCGCTCTCTCTCACCCACTCTCTGTCTCTCTCTCACACTCTGGAGCTGGATATCTTACTTACCCTATATATCTTAACTGCCCTGTACCTACACCGAAATAACCTATACTGCTTACTTCCAGATCTGACTCAAGCTTCACACAGGAGACATCGGAATCCCCCCTAACCAGAAGACAGGTAAGAAACACCTCACTTCCAACATATAACATTGCGGGAATGAGGTACCTGGACTGCGGATCAGGTAAGATCACACATACACATATACACACACACACACAGACGTAACAAGGACTAATTGTAGTATAATGTAATACAATAAATAAACTTATGTCAAAAACGAATGTTGTTCTTACTAGGAATGTATTCAATTTATTTTATTTTATTTTTTAAAGCAGGGCGGGGTTGGGGGCAGGACTAGGTGGCGAGTAGATTTTTTTGTTCGGCGAGTAGATTTTTGGGTGATTTGTCGACCACTGTGTATATATATACACTAGCTGAGAGACCCGGCATTGCCTGGGATGTACCCCCCTTCACAGCTGGCTGGCCCCCATGTTCACAACTCCATTCCCCTTCCCAGCTTCGTTCTCCCCCTCTTCACAGCTCAGCCCCCCCCCCCCCTCCTTCACAGCTGCGGTCTCACCTCCCTGCCCCTCACATCACTCTCCCCCCCCGGCCCCCACACCGCCTTGCACGTCACCTAACTCTCCCCCCCCCTGCACGTCACATCACTCTTCCCCCCTTGCATGTCACCTGACCCTCCCCCCCTGCACCTCACATCACTCCCCCCTGCAACTCACATCACTCCCCCACCTTGCACCTCACATGATTCCCCCCCCCCTTGCACCTCACATGAGTCTCCCCCCTTGCATGTGACATCACTGCCGGCCCCCACCACACAGACTGTCTGACACACACACACACACACACACACACAGTGTCACACACACACAGTGTCACACATACAGTGTCACTCACACACAGACAAAGGAGTAAGAGGCGCAAGTTTGGAGGTGAGTGCCGGTGGGGAGAGGAGGGGTGTTGGAGGGAGGAAAGGCGGCGCCAGTGTCAGTCTGGACAGTCAGCCTCACCGAGACCGCCACTGCCCTGCTCCCCCCCCCCGCTGGCATGTCCCGGTTGGCGGTTGGTGACAGTTGGCTGCGCGTGGCGGGAGGTGATGGCGGAGCAGCGGAGGGTGAGGGGGGGGGGGGCAGACGGCAGCGCTCGGTACCTAAGGTACTGCTTGTGTCGGGAGTTGATGGCTCCTGTCAGGAGTTGATGTAGGAGCAGCGGAGGGTGTGCAGAGGTGATATGTAGTCTACAGGGGAGGAATCTGCGCTGGGGTGAATCTGCGCTGGGGTTAGTTTGTGAGAAGAGGCGGGATAATGCTGCTGTGATGCATCCCAAAGCTCAGTGAATGTTTTAAGAGTGTGGCACTTGGGAATGTGATGTCATAGGACCACGCAGGCCACTGAGAGCGTGCGGGGGCGGAGCCGGTCCACGGACCAATCAGATTGGCCAGAGGCTGAGTGACAGACCAACGGACCAATCAGATTGGCCAGAGGCCAATATATATACCTATATAGGCAATACCTCTTTCCTGCCCTCAGTCTTACAACCATTGCTGAGGTGGGTGCCCGAGTCCCTATGAATATTTAAGGAGCCACTTGTGGCTAAAGGTCAGACAGCGACAAATGAAAACACAGGATATGGGTTACAACGGCTTTGTCTATCCCTTGGGTCAACCTTAACAACCAGTGGTCCTTGGAAGATGATATACATGTACAGTAATGATAGATTCAAGTTCAATAGTAACACTGTACAGGTGTATGTTACTGTCAGTACTGTATTTACGGAGTCACCAATCCTGGGTATGTTGTCTTGTGATGGTGCAAGGTCGTTGTGTACAAACTGTAGCAGGCCTGTACTTTGAAAAATTGCTTCACATTGTGCTTTGTAGCCATTAAGGTTCCACTCCGACGGCGCTCGAACACCCAGTCCTGACTGGAATCTGCTGATCCTACTGGCACACGTGCTCGTGCGCAGTCCGCAATCCTTGGACAAACCCAATAGCCCTCTGGTTCGTGCAGATCTGATCGCATCATGGTTGCCCCCCTTTTATATGGCTTCTCTCCCTCTTCGTCCCACCTCTACTACAGCCGTTATCATTGACAGGTATCATGTCCATCAACAGTCACATGGTCATAGCACATTAGAGAGAAACCTGCCAGGGGGCAGTTCAAGTGTGTGGATTGCTCCACACAGGGAGTTACATATACCTATACACATTATGTACTTATGTATGTATGTATATATGTCTTTATTTATAGACACAAACATCATATATGCATCTATACACACACACACACACACCATATATACATCTATACACACACATCATATATACATATATACATCTATACACACATACTGTATATACAAATATACATCTATAAACACACACACACACACACACACACACATCTATTCACACATACATGTATATATACAAACATCATATATACATTGTGATGTCTCCGTCACAGCGTAGGAACTTATGTCCCAGATTAAGGCAGGAAAGGTAGTATTTCTCTATATGGGGGTTATTTACAGGGTTAAATAATACACTAACAGGCCCACCGTTCCCTTAAGTCAAAATAAGGAGACTAACTATACATGCAGCTTCAGCCCTTACTAACTGAATGGACAAGTAAGCTGGTTACCAACCCAAACAGGTACTATTATAGCTAAACATATACAGTCTCTGCACACAGCAATATAGTGTCTCTCTTATCTGTTACTCCAAGGTTATGGAGCATACGTCCCCACTTCAGCGTGGTCTTGCGTCCTTCCTTCCTAGGGGAGCTCAGCCCCACGAGAGCTCAGAGAATCTCTCCTCCGTAAGTCCAATGTTAAGGACAGGACATCCCTGCTTCAGCACGATCTCACGTTCTTCCTTCATCTTCCAAGGATTAACAACCCTGAGACCACTGTCCAGCGAGCCTAGGGGACTGCGCCAGCTTCCACAGCTGGGGAGAACTCTTCTTTGTCCCCGTACTCTGGGAACAGCAGTCTCTCTCAGTGTGTAGTCACTTTCTGACTTGTAAAACTCCATGTGCAATCAAGAGTTCAGCCAGCTCAGTTTGCAGCTGCTGGCTTCTCTAGGGAGATTAACTCTCTGTACACTGGAAAGTCCCATAGCTGCCCTATTCTAGCACCTAGAGACTGTGATTGTATCACAACATATATATATATATATACACACACATAATGTATACACATATACAGTGGCGGCCGCCTTTAACCTAATGTGGCTTTCTCCGTGGGAATTTTTAAACCGCGTGCAGACGCAGGCTTTTTTTTTTACTTTCGGCGCAGCAGGCGCTCCATTGTTCAGCGCGCCTGCTTCATTGTTCAGCGCCATTAGCGTTGAACGGGAGATGGCCTGGCGCGCGGCCGAGATGCGGCCAAGTTCGGCTGCAAAAGAAAACAGCCCCGAACAATTCCGGGTAAGTGGTAGATTAAACGTGGCCGCAACAGTACATTCATTTATACACTTACCTTCCCATTGCCAGCACACTGTATAGGAGAGGACTCAGAGGAGCCAGCTAGGGAGAGGAGGAGCTATGAAGTGAGCTCTGCAGTGCCACCTAATGGCCGGAGTCGGTGAGCTGCTGCACAAAGATCCTTCTCTCCGCCTCTGGCCTAACATGTTCAATTCTGAACGGCCCGGGGGGAAAGGGGGAATTTCCTTTTTGACCCCCTGGCCCGCCCATCCGTCGTCCAAACATTCATTCATTTAAAATGGTTGTATACATATTTCAGTAAACATTATACTCTTCAGAATTGATTGTTATGCAATGTAAAAGCAATTCAAAAATATTTAAAAATGTATAATAAACATTGCATTCGATTACATGATAGACTATTTTTTTAACAGTATACAAGCAAATGGTCCAGTGAAAAAAATCATATTTAACAATTTGGTAAAGAAAACTTAAATCAGTACTCAAATATTTTCTAAATATTGCATATTTTAAAAGATGGAGAAAATCAATTACATCCTGCAATACCGTTACGAACATTTACCAATGTCTAGAGTAGTCAGTCATTTTCAAATCATAGAAAGACTGACATCTGATTCCTAACCTTGTAATGTAGGTATCTTTCCATTAGGGTAGGATTGAACTCCATTCAACATTAATAATAAAACCTCTTCAGCACTGTTCAGCATCATGTCGTCAACAAAAGGATTTTCTTGAAATATGAAACTTAAATATTTATTAATAAAGCTCATAAAAGGCATAGCATGCATGCAAAGATTGGACTTGCTCCTCGGCTTGTGCATAGAGCTATGTGTTCCCTATATGGCTTACTGGATCTGGGTGCAGGCAGTCCACGTTTATCCAACGGAATCCGTTCTGGAAGTAGCGTTGGATAGTGAAACCTTTGTAAAATGAGTCCCATGTTAATCAGTGGCGGTGAGCGTTGGATAACGCATTCAGGCATTGGAAAACGGCCCTTAGGGTTGCATTGTAAAGCGTTGGATATGCCATTCATTGTAAAGTGAAACGTTGGATAACGAAGACTGCCTGTATTGATCACCTCTAAAAAAGCAAATCTTTGCAAATTTCAATAAGGAGATGGACAAAAGCTTGGGATTTCTGAGTTTGCATGATAGACACTACAAACATTTTGTCTGTAATTTCATTTTCATGCACTTTATTTACATTTTGGTAATCTGTGCAATTTTTTTTTTAGCCACTGCTGATTTCCTCTCCCTTATAGGCTGTTTCTACATTTCTTTGCCAATTTTATATTACTTGAGCAGTAGTTTTTTATTTAACTACAGTACTCACGTTAACTAAAGTTTGTGCATTAACTAATGTTTGTATATTAAAATCTAATAATTGTAACATTGCTTATGTGGGCTATGCCATCTTGCTTATAAATGACACTAGTTTGTTCCTTCCTGTCCCATTGACCTTTTTTTCATACTTGACTTGTTCAGTTTAGCTATTCCAGGTAAGTAAGCATCTCAGGCCAATCAAAAAGCTTCCAATCTATCCTGCCTCCTTTTGTCTTGTTACTAAATAATATTTTGTTCTTATAAAGGCTTCAAGTGCTTACCCTTTGAATTTTCCCCCACTTAAAAAAAGAAGACAATGCAATTCTTTTGTGGAAGTAAAAAAGTTAAAGTTTTATTTCTTTAACAACATTGAAAAATAAACTGTCAGCCAGCCCGCTAGTCTGTATGCAGATGAACCGTGCGTCCTGCACGGGTATGGGGCAGGGTAGTGGGTGTGGGGAAGACCCTTATGCCACATCCAGTTGGTCTAACACCACCTCACTCTGGAAAGCTCTAATCTTATCCCCCCTCCCCCACTTGTGACTGCCTAGGCCCAACTGTATAAACTGGCTCCCAATCTGTTCTTGGGACTCAATCACAGGCACAGCCGCATAAGCCAACGCCTGAGTTTTTAGCATTTCCTGGCACCCTTAAGCTGACTGGCATAACAGTTCCGCCACCCGGAGGACCCATTAAGGCCACTAACCAGCGACGAACACCCAACCCAAGCTGTGACCCTATACTCTGCTTGTCTACTACTAGCAGAGGTTGCCTACTAACATTGAAGTATTTAACTATGTATTTTGTCACATTGGATGTAGCATTGGGTATTTTTGTCCTTTGTTGTATACATTTGGCCACACTCAGTAGCACTCCTTTTGACACAAATATACAGTATATATGATGTGGTGGGTTCTGGGGTTAGAGCTTGTACTTTGTGTGTTCATTAATTTTAACTGTATCAGTTGGTTGGAGGTTGGTGGCCCCTCCTCCCTGGGTTTAAGCTCACCCCTCCCCACTTTTTAAGTAGCAGGTTTTTCCATTTACCTGTACTGGGCAGGTCCACTAAGACCATTCTCCCTCCACTGCAGAGGTAAATGAGAATTTTCACAGGTAGTGTTAGGACCTGCATACTGGTCATGCTGAGAAGTGGCTGCTGAGTTATAACGCGTTTAACTGATGAAGAGATCCCACTGTTTTATTATGACGAATTGGGTTTCACTAAGGTGTTTAAATACCGGCACAAGTTTAGAACAATTTCTTCTCTGATGAAGTAGATTCATATCTACGAAACGCATTGGATGTGGACTAGAATTACAAGTCCTTAACTTTGTAGTAGTAATTGAGCTATTTAATCCCTTTGCAGTAATGTTAGGTTATTTGTGTACTCGTCTGCCGTCTTGTTGCATTCGCAATGCAGCGGTGACGTGACAAGCCACCGTCTACTGCTAAACAGGACAGCTGTTTGCTCATCTCTATCGGAGGGCAACAGTCACCGTGCCGGTGCTCCGTTGCTCCGGAAGCCCTGGACACCTTAAATACTTCTGTAACACTGCTCCTTTGGAGAGGAAAAAACTTCTACCTGCTGAGGCCACGATGTTTACATTGACCCAGAAAAGAAGCTGTTTCAGAGAAGTTAAATGGTCATCAGATCCAGCAGCTGACGACGCTGTTCCCCCATGACAGATGTGGATTGACTTTGGTAAACCCATGCCGATTGTTGCATGACATGCTTTAATGAACAGAATTTTATATATATCTTCACCCAATATATATATTTTCATACTAAACTTTGAGTCGTGCACTTGTCCCCCTTTTTTTCCTTTCTGTAGCTCTATGAGATGTTGAGCCATCTCCTGTGGAAAGCAGCCAACTCTACTTAACACTTAATTCAAGGTCACATAAATCAATTGGGTGCTGCATTTTTTTCTTATTATATATTTAACTAAATGATCCTTACTCATGTGAATACTAACATTGAAGTATTTAGCTATGTATTTTGTCACATTGGATGTAGCATTGGGTATTTTTTGTCTTTTTTTTGTATTTAATTGCTATGCCCCACCCCTTTCACACACCTAGCTAGATATCAGTCGGTTCCCATCCTCCTCCCTACATTGAATAGCCTGTTGGAGAGGGGTATGGAGGAAGCCAACCAAGATACGTCTGCAGGAGGCACTGCAGCCCTTATGGGTGTGATGGACCCATTTTGGGGTATCTGCCTCTTCTTTATTACCTTTACTTTCTAATCCAAGAAATATATATCGCCCTAAAGATTTTCTAGATATCGCCCTTATGTATTACTGTTGTTTAAAAAACAGCAGATATTACATGGAGAGGAAATTAAGACACTAAACAACAATATCTAGAGAAAGGAGCAAGACCATTAATGGGAATTATATTTATAATGATTTGATATATCATATCACTTACAGAGGACAAAAATCACTGTGGAAAATAAATCAATAGTGGAAGCTGCATTAAAATCCAGATCAAGATCATGAAAAGAAAGGCACTATTTATATAATCCATTCTCATTACTAAATACATATTTGAATACACAATGAAAAGCCTTCATACTATTTAATTGTACACAATTAGGCAGAATGTGTGACGTGT